>NC_066509.1:3309518-3454518 GCF_024679095.1 Eriocheir sinensis | reverse complement strand
CCGTGCCTCTGCTAATAAATGTGTCTTTATGAGGAAGAAAAATATTGTTCTGATGATAATAAAGACCAAAACGAGCTCCCATCACCCCATCACCCATCACCCCCCCATCACCCCTCTCTTTCCCCTTTTCCTTTACTTCCTCCCTCATTTTTTTTACCTGTTTTTTTTTCTCTCATTCTCTCTCTCTCCTCATCACTTCCATTTCCCCTCAATCTCCCTTTCTTCCTCTTTCCCTTCGTTTCTTCTCTCTCTCTCTCTCTCTCTCTCTCTCTCTCTCTCTCTCTCTCTCTCTCTCTCTCTCTCTCTCTCTCTCTCTCTCATCACCTCTTTATCCCCCATCACCCCCATCATCACCTTCTGTCCCTCCTTATCACCCCATCACCCACCATTTAACCCCCATCACCACTCCTCTCTCTCCCCTCTCCCCCCTCCTCATCACCCCATCTACTTTCCCCTCCCTCTTCTTTTCTCTTCCCTTCCTTTCTCTTTGCCTCATTTCTTTACAATATCGATAGGAAAAAAGCAGAAAAAATGAAATAGTAGTAGTAGTAGTAGTAGTAGGAGGAGGAAGAGGATGAACTATACTCAAAACAATGCTACGATACTTTATCCTCTAATGGCTGAGCGGTATTTATCTTGCTCGAAGTAGTGGGGGTTACCTCAGTTCGAATCCCGCTCTCACCTTTCCAATCAACACCCTTCAGATTTGACACTTGGGATACCTTTTAATTTGATATTCCGACACTTATGAACACGCTAAACCTTCCCTTTTACCTCCAGATGAAGTAGAATTTAGCACAAGTTCATTAGGGTTCGAAAAATTATATCACTGCTTCGTTGTCAACTTCGAACCGCTCCGAATCGACTCTCCTCTTCATCTTCTCGTATCTTCCTTCTCTTCTTCACCTTCTTCTTTTCCTCTTCTTCATCTCCATCTCTTCTCTTCTGTTCTCTTCCTCTGTGTCTTCCTTTTATTATATCATCTAATCTTTCTCCGTTTCTCTCTCTTCTTCCTCCTCCGGCCTGGCCCTCTGGCGGCGACTCGCGCAAACACAACAGTAGCTGGAAACGCTTTGAGAGAGAGAGGGAGTGTGTGTCGTGTGGCGCTACCCGTGTGTTCCCTTCTGTTTTGGGTAAGTTATAAGCATTCTCAGTATACTTATTGACACTTATTCTTGTGTTTAGATGTGTTTGGTTCTTGTAAGTCCGTATAAGTGTAGGTAGTAAGTGGTAGAGTAGATGTTTGGTCGTATACTTATTGAATGAAAAGATAGGCTTGATACTCCGGTAAATGTTCAGAAAGTTGCCCATCTCAAAATTTTATACACTGGTTATTTATTTCTGGACTAAATATTGTGCTTTTTCATTTGGAGATAGTTTTTTTCTTCGGAAACTACGAAAAAGTGACTTATTGCAATTTCATCATCCGCCGGCACAGCCTCCAAATAGCTCGCAGAGGGTTTAGGGTGGGGGAACATATTTAAACTATCCCAGCCGAACTTTACGACCTAACAGCTAACGGGGGGGGGGTGCTTCGCCTCTTACTATACCCCATCCTCACCCCCTACACTCCCCTCCCCCCACCGCACCCCACCCCTCTCTCTCCCCCTCCCACCCCCGCCCTCTCTCCCCCCACCCCCTCGTTACCTGTTGTTCCTTCTCTTAATAAACTGTTCGCGTCGTGGAGTCACTCCCCCCCCAGAAACAAGGACCCCTCCCCCCCTCCTCCTCCTCCTCCTCCTCTTCCTCCTCTTCCTCCTCTTCTTCCTCTTCATTGCCCGCTCCCAGGCGACCATTGGCGGCCCTGCTAAAGTATTCTCTGCCGTTCGTTCACTTTGTCTCTGTCTGTCTGTCTGTCTGTCTTTGTTTTTGTCTGTTTTTCTGTTTGTCTGTCTCTTTGTCTGTCTGTGTTTTGGTTTTTTGGGGGTTTTGTGTCTGTATATTTTTTTGTTTTCTGTCTTTTTTGTGTCTGTCTTTTTGTCTGTTTTTCTGTTTCTCTGTCTCTTTGTCTGTCTGTGTTTTGTTTTTTGGGGGGTTTTGTGTATATTTTTTTGTTTTCTGTCTTTTTTGTGTCTTTTTGTCTGTTTTTCTCTGTTTGTCTCTTTGTCTGTCTGTGTTTTGGGTTTTTTGGGGGGTTTTGTGTCTGTGTCTGTCTATATTTTTTTGTTTTCTGTGTTGTTTTTTGTGTGTGTGCCTGTCTTTTTTTGTTTCTCTGTCTATGTTTTTTTTTCTGCGTCTTTTTCTTCTGTCTGTTTTTTTTCTTCCTGTCGTTGTCTTTGTCTGTTCTTGTGTCTGTCTTTTCTTCTCTGTTTCTTTGTCTTTATTCTTTGTCTCTGTCTCTTTCGTTACTTTTCTCGTGATTCGTAAGTTTTCCTCCTCCTCCTCCTCCTCCTCCTCCTCTTCCTCCTCCTCCTCCTCTTCCTCCTCCTCCTCCTCCTCCTCTTCCTCCTCCTCCTCCTCCTCCTCTTCCTCCTCCTCCTCTATATTCGTTCTTTTCTGCTCGTGCAATTTTATCCCTCAAGATTATTCACTATTTTTATTATTATTATTATTATTATTATTATTATTATTATTATTGTTATTCATCTTCTCCTCCTCCTCCTCCTCCTCCTCCTCTCCACTTTCAATCTTGCATATAAACTGATTCATCTCCTCCTCCTCCTCCTCCTCCTCCTCCTCCTCCTCCTCCTCCTCCTCTCCACTTTCAATCTTGCATATCAACTTATTCATCTTATTCTCCTATTCCTGCATTTCTTCCTCCTCCTCCTCCTACGCTTCCTCCTCCCCCTCTTTCATTCCTTCTTCCTGGCTCTCATCCTTCTTATCTCTCCTCTCTTTCCTTCTATATCCCATCCTATCCTGCCTTCCTCCTCCTCCTCCTCTTCCTCTTTTTGCTGTATTCTTCTTCCTCCTCCTCTTCTCCCCTCCTCCTCTTCTCCCTCTTCTTCTTCATCCTTCTTATCACTCTCCTCTCTTCCTTCACTCTCCCATCCTAAACCTTCCCTTCCTCCTCTCTCTCCCCCTCACTCTTCCCCTCCCATCCTCCTCTTCCTCCTCGTATCCTCCTCCTTTGCTTCGTCTTCCTGTTTCTCCTTCTCATCCTCCCTTTTTTTCCTCTTCCTCACCCTTCTTATCACACTCTCTTCCTTTACTCTCCCATCCTACCTTCCCTTCCCTCACTCCTTACCCCCACACCCCCATCACCCCCTCCTCCTCCTCCCGGGCCCTGAGTTCACAACCAATACACTCTGATCACCAATATCCCGACACAGAAGAGAAGCTGAGTCCACTCCAGAGCGCCGACAAGGATATCAGCTTCCCCGTGATTGGCTGCTGCCCAGCGACCAATAGGAGGCGGGAATTAACAACAACAGGCGCCGAGTCGATATTAAAGCCGCGATCTTTTTCACGCTCGCCCCGCGCTCCGTTTAATTTCGGGCTGATCGGGGGAAAGGCAAGGAGGCGAGGAGGCGGCGGCGGTGTTGAGGACAGAAGAAGAAGGGATTGGATGCCCTTTGGAGCGGGATCCGATGGCTTTTGGAGCGGGATCGAATGCCTTTTGGATGGAGAGAGCGAGCGAGCGCCTGTGAATTCCGTTATTAACCCGTGTGATGTTGCTGCCACTGATGTTTAATAATTGAGACCAAGGCGCTGGAGGTGATGGTTAACGAGAGGGAGTATAAGAGGATCAGATACCTTTTGCAATGGGATCGAATGCTTTTTGGAACAGGATCCGATGGCTTCTGGAGCGCCTGTGGATCCCGCTAAGGCATATATGATTCTGCTAGTTTAACAGTTGAGTCCATGGCGTTGATGATGGTTAACGAGAGGGAGTAAGAGGATCAGATACCTTTTGCAATGGGATCGAATGCATTTTGAAACAGGATCCGATGGCTTCTGGAGCGCCTGTGGATCCCGTTAAGGCGTATGACTCTGCTGATCCTCCTGCTACGTTTAATAATTGAGTCCATGGCGTTGATGATGGAAGGGAGGGTGGCGGGGGAGGTGGCTAACGAGAGGGAGAGGAAGGGAGGGTAAGGGACTCTAAGGGAGGGACATCCATGGGCCAGGGCGGCGTCTAGGGAGCGTCCGGTCATGCCCAATTAATGTCCGCTGTCCAGGTATAATGGCACAGGTATTAGTGATGTGTATTATGGCGCCCTGTTGTCCCGGGGTGGCTCTCCCTCTCCCTCTCCCTCTCCCTCGGTGTCTCCTCGAAGGGAAGGGAGGAAGTGGCGCGGAAAGGGAGGAGAACTTTCCGACTCACTTCCTGATGCCCAGAGGCGAGGTCGAAGGTGACTGGATCCTCTTCTTCCTCCTCTTCTTCCTCCTCTTCCTCCTCCTCTTCCTCCTCCTCCTCCTCTTGGTGTTTTGTTCCTTCATCCCTGGAGATTGACTAAGAGGCGATGATTCGGTGACTTCTCTCTCCTCTTTATTCCTCTTCTTCCTCCTCCTCCTCCTCCTCCTCCTCCTCCTCCTCCTCCTCCTCCTCTTCTTGCTTCGCCGAGGTCTTGTGTGAGATGGGTCTGAGAAGGAAGGGGAAGAAGGGAGTAGATGGGGAAGAAAAGGAGGGAAGGGAAAAGAGGGAGAAGGGAAAGAAAGGGAGGAAGGGAGATGGAGGTGGACTAGGGATGGAGAGGAAGGGAGGGATGGAGGGAGGGAAAAGAGAGAGGGAGAGGGGGAATTTGAAGAGCTAAATGACAAGGCTGTGAAGAAGGAATATACTGTTTGTTTAGGTCTTCAGGAGAGAGAGAGAGGGGAGGGGGGGGAGGTTTAACGCGGGGCAGATCAACTTGAGGGTGGACAAAATCAAGCTGTTGACTTTTGTATAGCTCGCTGACCCTCCCGCGGCGGCCCCCTCGTCCTCGTCCTCGTCCTCGTCCATTCCTTCCTTCTCTTCCTTCCTCTTCCTATTCAACTCCTCCTCCTCCTCCAGTTTACTCCTGAAAATAGCAGTGTAAAAGTTTTGAGAGTTGTGAAAAGAGTCCGGGGCGCCCTTTCCCCCGCCCCTGCCCCCTGCCCTCCGCACGCCCCTCCCCCCCCCCCGCCTCAACAAAGTTAATATTAACACCCTGGCCGCCGCGGCGCCGCCACACTCTTCCCGCGTCGCTATTTTTCCCAACTGTTTGCAAAGCGAAAACTCGGAATTAGATTTCCCGCTGGCTCCGTCAGCGCTTTTCCCGCGCTGGTTTTAATGTAAAATTTCTCCCTTTGTCGACGCCGCGACTCCGCTTTTTGGTGTTGAAATTAAATTTCCAGTTTGTCAGTTAAGGGAAATATTTTCACTGTGCTTGTTAGGGAGCGCCGAGATTACAACAAACATTGTGCCAGCCAGCGCCGCGCGCCCCGCAACGCCGCCGCTCATTACGCCGCCATGGCCCGTCCGCGGGGCGCCACAAGGCCGCCAGCCGCGCGCCCGCCGCCGGGGATGCCGCCCCCTGCCCGCCGCACCGCTCCCATTTTCTATGAACTGGCGCGAACACGTCGCTAACAAGTGATAAAGGATTTCACGAGCGACTGCCCGCCTCGTTCACGGCCACCCCCGGAAAATTATACGAGATTGCTGATGTCGATGATTAAATCCCTCCGCCCGCCCGCCCTCACCCCTCTACCTCCCTCCCGCTCACTCTCCCTTCTCTCTTCCCTTCCTCCTCCCCTCCCCGCCGCGTCCCCCGCACCGCCAGCCTCTCTCCCTGCACCGCCAGCCTCCCTCCCTGCACGCCCTTCCTTTCTTTCAACGTCATGTAATTTGAGGGACACACACACACACACACACACACACACACACACACACACACACACACACGCTCAGGAGACACACGCCAATACTAATTATTAATGTTTATTACCTCAAAGAGAAGAGGAAGGAAAAAAAACTCCCGTCTGTTATGAGATGAATGGCGGCGTCTATTTTTTTTTTTTTCCTCCCCGGGCGAGTGTTTCGAGTGTTGCTGATCGCTGCCTATAATGAGTTTTGAGTTGCGCGCGTGTGTTGCCTGGGTCTGAAAATTACCCCCCCCCCCAAAAAAAAAAAAAAAATTGGATATGCGTCGATGTCCTGATGTTCAAACGTCCCTAAAAATAGTCTTCCCTAAAACATCATCTTATCTTTTTTTTTCCTTTTCCATCTCTCCTCTTTTCTTCCTCTTCTTTTTCTTCCCTTTTCCTTTCTTCTTTTCTTCCATCGTTATTTTCTCTCCTCCTACGTTCTCAGCTGTCATTCCTGTTTCTTTCTTTCCCTTTCTTTTTTTCCTTTTCCCTTCTTTTTTTCCTTTTCCTTCTTCTCTTCCTCTTCTTTTTCTCTCCTTTTCCTTTCTTCTTTTCTTCCATCGTTATTTTCTCTCCTCCTACGTTCTCAGCTGTCATTCCTGTTTCTTTCTTTCCCTTTCTTTTTTTCCTTTTCCCTTATTTTTTTCCTTTTCCCTCTTCTCTTCCTCTTCTTTTTCTCTCCTTTTCCTTTCCTCTTTTCTTCCATCGTTATTCTCTCTCCTTCTACGTTCTCAGTTGTCATTCCTGTTTCTTTCTTTCCCTTTCTTTTTTTCCTTTTCCTTCTTCTCTTCCTCTTCTTTTTCTCTCCTTTTCCTTTCTTCTTTTCTTCCATCGTTATTTTCTCTCCTCCTACGTTCTCAGCTGTCATTCCTGTTTCTGTCTTTCCCTTTCTTCTTTTTCCTGTTTCCTTTTCCTTCCTTCTTTCCTTTAATTGTTTTTCTATTCTTTCTTATTTTCTTTCTTCTTCATCTCCTGTTTTCCTTTCCTTCCTTCTATCATTCCTCTCCCTCCTTCATTTCTATTCCTTTCTCCCACTTCTTCATATTAATTATCTTCCTTCCTTCCTTCCTTCCTTCCTTCCTTCCTTTGTCTTCTCTTTGTTATCCTTTCTTTGCTTTTCTCCGTGTTATGATATCCTTCTTTCCTTCTCTCCTTCTTTCCTTCCCCTCCTTCCCCTCACCTCCTCCGTTCCTTCCTTCCCTTCTCTCCCTTCCTTCCTTTCTCTCTTCCATTCACCCCTTTTCATCTGTTTTCCTTTCCTCCTGTTCTTTTCTTTCTTATTTCCTTCCTTTCCTTTCCTTCTTTCTTTCCTGTCATTTCCTTTCCTTTTTCCTTCTTTCCTTATTTCCCTTCCTTCTTCCTTCCTTCCCTTCTTCCCTTCCTTCCCTTTTTTTCCGTCCTTCCTTCCTTCCTTCCCTTCCCTTCACCCCCCTTTCCTCCCTTCCCTTATCCCCCCTTTCCTCCCTTCCCTCCTTTCCCTTCCTTCCTTCCTCTCTTCCCTTCACCTCTTTCGTCCTTCATACCCTCTTCTCTTCCTCCCCCCTTCCCTTCCCTTCCTTCCTCCCCTTCCCTCCCTTCCGCCATAATCCTTCAACATCCACTAACTCTTCATCTCCCTTTATTTCCTCTTTATCACCTCTCATCTCCCTCCCCTTATACGCTGCCCTCTTCCCCCCTCCCCCCTCTTATCCTCCCCATCTCCCCCTTCTCTCCTCCCCTTCCCACCCTCTTCCTCCTCCATTCCCCGTCATTCCCTCTTTCTCACCTCATCAACATTCTCTCTCTCCTCCTCCTCCTCCTCCTCCTCCTCCTCCTCCTCCTCCTCCTCCTCCTCCTCCTCCTCCTCCTCCTCCCTCTTTTAGTCGAGTTTGTGTCTAGTTTGGAGAGAGAAGAAAGGAGGAAGAGAAGCGGAGGAAAGTAGCTGAAGGAGGGAAGGAGGAGGAGGAGGAGGAGGAGGAGGAGGAGGAGGAGGAATACATAAGACAAGGAAACGAAAACTGGAGGAAGGAGGAGGAAGAGGAGGACGAGAACGAGAACAAAGAACAACAACGAGAACAATAACAAGAACAACAAGAAGAAGAGGAAGAGGAAGAAAACAACAAACAAGAACAACAACAAGAAGGAAAAAAAACAAATAAAGCAAAAAATTGATATAAACAAACAAAAACAAGAGAGAGAGAGAGAGAGAGAGAGAGAGAGAGAGAGAGAGAGAGAGAGAGAGAGAGAGAGAGAGATGAGAAGAGAAACACACACACACACACACACACACACACACACACACACACACACACACACACACACACACACACACACACACACACACACACACACACACACACAAAGCCAGATAGTTAACCAAGCAACCAGTCACCCACACAACCAGTCATCCACACAACCAGTCATCCACCCACCCAACCAGTCACCCAGCTAGTCATCCACCCAAATAGTCATCCTCCCAACCAGTCACCCAACTATTCATCCTCACAAATAGTCATCCACACAACTTGTCATCCACGCACCCAACCAGTCAACCAGTCACTCACCCAGTCAACCAGTCACTCACCCAAACACCCACTCAACCAACCCTCCAACCAACCTCCCAGCCAGCCAGCCAGCCAGCCAGCTACCGTACATAACGAGTGGATAATGTTATTTTGATTAAAACATCACCGCTTCACGCCCGGCCGCCATCAAAGGGGAGTCGCCGTGGGGCCTCAAATGAGATTGTTTTCTGAATCCGCACTTTTCTTCCTAAAACTCATTTGACGAGCTTTTGAGCGCGTCGGGGTGTGAGGATGGAGGGGGAAGGGAAGAGGAAGGGGAGGGGGGATGCGAGGGGTGAGAGAGGGGAAGGGGAGTGGGAGAGGAGGGGAGAAGGGGTGTAGAGAGGGGAAGGAGGAGAGGAAGGGGAGGAAAGGAGTGATGGAGAGGGTTAAAATGCGTGTTAGTGTGAGAGAGAGAGAGAGAGAGAAACAATTATAAAGGGGAAAAATATATATACATAGAGAATGCTAAAAAGTATACGTTTATATATATATTTTTTTATCCATAAATATATTCTTAGTCGTAGTAGTAGTAGTGGTAGTAGTGGTAGTGGTAGTAGTAGTAGAAATAGTAGTAGTAATTGTTGTAGTTTTGTTGTTTCGTGCAATACTAAGAGAGAGAGAGAGAGAGAAATTAATATACTTGAACAATAAATAAACCATAAGCCTTACTATTTCAAGAGGAGGGTATCGGGACACCTCTCCTCCCGAAATTGACCTCTCTTTCAACCACCTCTTTGGATTCTTTTTGGGAGCAGCGAGTAGCGGGCTTTTTTAATCAGCGTTTCCTATTTTTGTGCCCTTGAGCTGTCACCTTTGTTGTAAAAAAAAAAAAACTTACATCATAACTCACAATATTTACTCTAATTTCCAGACCAGAAGCATGACCGAGCTAATACCAAGACCGAGACCGCAGCAAGACTAGAGACCGAGAATGAAGCCGAGTGTTTAAAGACCAAGCCACTCCCTAAATCTGTGTTCACGTAATGAGCCCCATCTGGTGAGTAGAATTAGAAGTTGTTGTTCTTGTTGTTAATGTCATTTTTGTTGTTGTTTTTCTTCTTCTTCTTGTACTTCTTCTTCTTCTTAGGTTATTGATTTTTTTTGCATTATGGAAATCGTAGACAAAATGAATATGAAAAAAATAATAATAAATGCGTATATACCCTTTACTTAACACACACACACACACACACACACACACACACACACACACACCCCACTCCACTCCCCTTTACACCCCTTCCCCACCACCCCTCCTCAACATTCTCTCCCCGTCTCACACCCCCTCTGTCCCCCACACCTCCCCACCACTCACCCCCTATCTCACCCCTCATCCCACACCACCCCCCCCACCACCATCCACACCACCCCACCCACCCCAACGCCACCTCAACTTCGCACGACAATAATCATACAATTACACACCACCACCACGAGTCCCCCCTCCCCCCTCCCCCACCACCTCCACCACCACCAATATCAGCTGTTGCTCCACCGATCTCAGCGCCACAAAGTTGGGGTTGGCGAGAAAGGGAATTAATGAGAAGCGGTGAGGCGGAAAACGTTTGGTGCTATCGGGCGAGAGAGAGACATTACACACAAATCACCACTGAGCCATTCATTGTCGATACTACACAAGTTATTGGAGGAGAAATGTAAAGGGTTTGGAAATAGGAGGAGGAGGAGGAGGAGGAGGAGGAGGAAGGGAGGGGGTGATCTTTGTGTGTATGGGCGGGTGAGGGGGGGGGGGGGTCATTGTGTCTGCCTGTCTGTCTGCCTGTCTGTATATCTATGTGCTTGTATGTACGTGTTTGTGTATTTATATGTTTGTGTGTGTGTGTGTCTGTGTGTTTGTTTAGCTGTCTGTCTTTTCACGTGTGCGTCTGTTTGTACACCTGTCTGTGTGTTAGTTCGTGTGTTTCTGTGTATCTTTCTGTCAGTGATGTGTACCTGTCCATCTATCTGTGTACCTGTATGTCTGTCTGTCTGTCTGTCTGCGCCTGTATATCGATGGCTATTTGCTTGTCTATATCTGTGTTTGTGTATCTGTTTGTCTGTATATCTCTGTGTGTCTGTCTGTCTGTGCCTGTATGTCACTGTATATACCTAGCTATCTCTGTTTGTATCTGTGTTTGTCTGTATATGTGTTTGTATCTGTCTGTCTGTCTGTGTCTGTCTGTCGGCGCATGTCCCTGCCTGTCATCACCTGTCTAAGCGGCGCCGTTCCACCTGACGGAGAGCCGCTGGAGCGATACGCCGCGCCGTTCAACTTGTCACCGCTGCACATTACTTGGGTGTGCGAGGCGGCGGGTGTGCGGCAGGGGAGGGGCGGAGAGGCAGGGGGGAGCTGGCTTATTGATGAGGGGGACAGGGGAAGGAGAGAGGGAAGAGGAGATGAGGATTAGAAAGAGGTAAGATGGTGGAGGAGGAGGAGTAGAAGAGATGGAGATAACGAGATGGAGAGATTGGAGGAGAGGATGGGAAGAAGAACAGGTTGAAATGGAGGGGGAGAGGTGAACAGAGAAGAAAGATGGAGGAAAGGAGGAGGAAGAATTGTGAGGTAGGAGAAGGATAGAGAAAAAGGGAAGGAGGAAATGGAGGTAAGAAGGGAGGTAAGGAGGGAGAGAAAGAAGGAAGGGGGAGGAGGAGGAATAAATTGTGGAGATAGAGAGAAGAGGGAAGAGAGAGAGAGAGAGAGAGAGAGAGACAGTAAGCAAAAGACAACAATAGGGAAAAAAACAACAAACAAAACAAAACAAAGAAAACAAAACAAACAATAAAACCGAACCAACCATCCATTCCCAGGACGAGGCCACACACACACACACACACACACACACACACACACACACACACACACACACACACATGGACCCCACCCCACCCTCCACCCCACCCCCCTTTACCTCATGAATACCTCCTCCTCCTCCTCCTCCTCCTCCTCCTCCTCCTCCTCCTCCCAAACAGAAGACGATCGAGAACGTAAAAATAAAAAAAAACACCACAATGCTTAGACAAACAGTTTACGAAGGATTGTAGAAGAGAAGTAAGACCGCTGAGGGGGGAGGAAGAAGGAGGAGAGGAGAAAGGAAACCCAGATTGTGAAGCCATTGAAGGTATAGGAGAGAGAGAGAGAGAGAGAGAGAGAGAGAGATTGACAGCTAGACAGGGAGTAAGAGAGACAGACAGCTATTGACAGACCTCTCTCTCTCTCTCTCTCTCTCTCTCTCTCTCTCTCTCTCTCTCTCTCTCTCTCTCTCTCTCTCTCTCTCTCTCTCTCTCTCTCTCTCGATATAAAGATGATACGTCAAATGAATATAATGTCAGAGAGAGAGAGAGAGGGCTCAAATATTTCCCCTTTGCTGGACTGAACGGACGCTCGCTTCATTGACAGGGAGGAGGAGGAGGAGGAGGAGGAGGAGGAGGAGGAGGAGGAGGAGGAGGAGGAGGAAGGAAGGAAGGAAGGAAGGAAAGACGAAGGTGTCGGGGAGGATAGAGAAAAGAGAGAGAGAGAGAAGGGGAAGAAGGAGAGGAGGAGGAGGAGAAGGAAGAGTGGAAGAGGAGGAGGAGAGAGAGAGAAAGAGAAAAGTTTAAAGGAAGAAAGAGAAGGAGAGAAACGAAGGAAAGAGAGAAGAAGGAAGAGGAGGAAAGAGGGAAAGAAAGGAAAGAAGAAATAGAGGAGGAGGAGAAGGAGGAGAAGAGCAAAAAAAGGAGAAAAACAAAATTGGAAAAAGAAGAAAGGAAAGGAAAAAAAAGAAAGAGAAATAAGAAAAGAGAAGAGGAGAGAAACAACAGATAAAGAGGGGAAAAAGAGAACAAGTGTAAGAGAGAAGAAACAGAGAAGACAGAAACGAAGATACCGACACAGGAAAACTGGAGAACGAAAGAGAAAGAGAGAGAACGAGAGGAAGAGGGAGGGAACGGCCAAGAGACAGAGGTGAACAGAAGAAAGAAAGAGAAAGAGAGAGGGAGATAGCCGACCAACAGACAGAGGTAAGGGGAGAGTTGGGGAGGGGAGTCAGAGAAGGGGTGAGGGCGAGTGGGGGGGGGGAACCGAACGAGGGGCGTCTAATATTGCAGTCGACCCAGCTATCAAGACGCCAGCTCACGCCCCGCCCGGCCCTGGTATGCGCAGAATGACAAATATATCCCCGGGCGGACGTAAGCACAGGAGACTCCTATAGTTTATGAAAGAACACCCCGCCCGCGCCCTATTGTGAGACGGGGGGGGGGGGGGGGGGGGGGATGGTTGTGGTGGTAGTGGTGATGGGGTTGTTAGTGGTGGTGGTGGTGGTGGTGATGGGTCTGGTTCCCCTTCCCTTCCCTTCCCCCTCTCCATCTCCCTTCCCTTCTTCATCTCTTCTATCCCCTTCCCTTCCCATCCTTTTTTTTTCCCTTCCCTTCCCTTCCCTTCTTCATCTCTTCTATTCCCTTCCCTTCCCATCCCTTTTTTTCCCTTCCCTTCCCTTCTTCATCTCTTCTATTCCTTCCTTCCATCCTTTTTCCCTTCCTTCCATCCTTTTCCCTTCCTTCCTTCCCCTCCATTTCCCTTCCCTTCTTCATCTCTTATATCCCCTTCCCTTCCCTTCCCATCACTTTTTTTTCCCTTCCCTTCCCTTGCCTTTCCTTCCCATCTCCCTCCTCTCTTCTCTAATTTCCCTTCCCTTCCCATCACTTTTCTTTCATCTCCCTTTCCCTCCCTTCCCGTCCCATCTCCCTTCCTCCTCTCCTCTATCTTATGTTCCCTTCTCTTCCCATCCTTTTTTCTGTATTTCTCTTTCCCTTCCCATCTCCCTTCCTCCTCTCCTCTCTTATTCTCCCTTCCTCTCCCATCACTTTTCTTCATTTCCTTCCTTCCCATCCCTTCCCATTTCCTTCCCTCCTCTCTCTATGTTCCCTTCGCTTCCCATCCCTTTCTTTATTTCCCTTCCCTTCCCTTCCTTTCCTATCTCCCTTCCTCCTCTCTTCTCAAATTTCCCTTCCCTTCCCCTCTCCCTTCCTCCTCCCCTCTCTCCTATGATCCCTTCCCTTCCCATTCCTTTTTTCTGTGTTTTTCTTTCTCTCCCTTCCCTTCCCCCTCCTATTCCTATTCCTCTATTTCTCCCTTCCTTCCTTCCTGCCATCATTCCTTCCTCCCTTCCTCCCTTATTTGTATCTCCCTTTCTTAGTTCGTTTCTCTTATTCCTCTCCCTTTCTCTCTCCCTCTCCCCTCTCTCCCTTCCTTCCTTCCTCCCCTCCTCCCCTCTCTCTCCCCTCTCCTCCTTTTTTATTCTCTAACTTAATTCTTCCTTCTCCCTCCCTCCCTTCTTTATTTCTTCCCCTCATCCCCTTCTTCCCTTCCTCCTCCCCTCCCCCTCCCTCCCTCCACCAGCATCCTATTGTTTGGTGGACGGGCGCTCGGACCCCCTTCAGGTATGCAAAAGGAGGAGGAGGAGGAGGAAGAGGAGGAGGAGGAGGAGGAGGAGGAAGCAGCTCACACACAAACCACACATCACACCAACCTTCCCCTCCCTTCCCCTCCCCTCCCCATCACCTTCCCCTCCCCTTCCAATTCCCTCTCCTTCCCATTCCCTCTCCCTCCCCTTCCCTCCTCCTCCTATTCTTCCCCCTCCCTTCCCTTCCCTCCTCATCTCTCTCCTCTCTTCCTCTCCCTATCCTTCCCTTTCCCTCTCCATCCCATCCAATTCCTTCTCTCCTCCCCTCCCCTTCCCATCCCATCTCATCCGTTTCCTCTCTACCCCTTCATCCACCCCTCCATCACTCCAACATCCATCTACTTACTCACCCATCTACCCGCAGTCACCCAGTCATTCAGTCATCCATCCACTCAGCCATCTACTCATTCATCCACCAAGATAGTCAGTCACCCAATCAGCCAATCATCCAGTTAGTCACTCACTCACTCAGTCATCCAGTCAGCCAGCTAGTCAGTCACCCAGTCAGTCAGTCAGCCAGCCAGTCAGCCAGTCAGTCACCCAGTCAGCCAGTCAGCCAGCCAGTCAGTCAACCAGTCAGTCAGTCAATTAGTCAGCCAGTCACCATATCAGCTACCTCGCCAGTCAGTCACGTACCCAGTCAGTCAGCCAGTCAGTCAGTCAGTCAGTCAGTCAGTCAGCCAGTCAGCCAGCCTTACAATTTCAATATTTGTGTATCCGGATCCGTCAGAGAAAAGGTTGCGAACTTAAAATTGAAAACCTCATTCGAGTGTGAAGTGGGCCCCCCCCTCACCCCCGACCCCCCCCACACCCTCACCCCTCACCCCCCCCCACCCTGTCCCCCTTCCCACCTTCTCTTCCCTTCCATCCTCCCTTCTTCCCTGTTCCTCTTCTCTCCCGTTCCCCCATCTCACATTTTCCCTTTTTTCCTCCCCTTTCTCTTCCCTTCTCCCCTTTCCTTCCCTTTCCATCTCCCTTTCTCCCTTCTCTTTACCCTTTCCTTCCATTTTCCCCTTTCATCTCCCTTTCCTCTTCCTTCCTTCCTTTCCTCCACTTTCCTTCCCTTTCATTCCTCCCTCCCTTCCTCCTCCCATTCCTCCCTTTCCTCCCCCATTCCTCCCTTTCCTTCCCCTTCCCATCCTCTTTGCCTCCCTTTCCCAAACCAACCCCATCATTTCCCACATCTCACCCCTCTCCCCACTCCCTTCCCCTCTCCCCTCATAGCCTGAACCAGCAACCAGGGAGAGAGGAAGGGAAGGAGGAAGAGGAGAGAAGAGAGGGGAGGGGGGGGTGGGCTAGGGGGGGCGAGGGGGGAGGGGGCAGATTTGGCTTGGCTGGAGGTATGTCTAATATTGGGATTCCCGGCGCCGTGTGGAATGCAATATCATAAATGGACGATTGGACACCACTCACCCCGCCGCTGCTGGAGTTGTTGTAATCTCCTGCTACCCCCCCCCCCCCCCCCCGCCCCCTCTCACCCGCCCCCGCTGTGTTCTGTGCCCCCCTCTCTCTCCACCCCCCTTTCCGTCTCTCCTCACCCCTTCTTCCTGGTCTTATTCCTCCTCTCCCTTCCTTCGTTTCTCTACCCGTTTTCCACTTCTTCCTTTCTCCTCCTTTCTCGTTTTGTCCTCCTCTCCTCCTGTCTCCTTCTCCCTTTCTCTCTCTCTCTTCGTCCTTCTCTTTACTTCCTTTTTCTATCTCTTTCTCTTTCTTCTTCTTCTTCTTCTTCTTCCCGTTGTGTTCTGCCCCCCCTCCTCTCTTACCCCCCTCTCTCCACCCCCTTTCCGTCTCTCCTCACCCCCTCTTCCTCCTCCTATTCCTCTCCCTTCCTCTCTTCCTTCGTTTCTCTACCCGTTTTCCCTTCTTCCTTTCTTCTCCTTTCCCTTGTCGCTTTCTCGTTCTCCTCCTCCTCCTCCTCCTCCTCCTCCTCCTTCTCTTGTCCTACATATCCCATTTTCTGTGTCTGTCTGTGTGTGTGTGTTTCATTTTGACAGTCTGTATCAGTTTCCCCTTGTCTCTGTTTTTCGTTTATTCTATCTTTCCTCCTCCTCCTCCTCCTCCTCCTCCTCCTCCTCCTCCTCCTCTTTTTACTTCGTCACCCTCTTCCTCGCCTCTTCTTTTTTTTCTCCCCTTTCTTCTCTTTGCATTCCTTTTCCCAGTTGTTGCCTCCCTTCTCTTTCCCTTCCTTTTCCTTTCCCTTCCTTTCCCTTCCCTTTATTTCCCTTCGTTTACCTTTTCCTTCCCCTTCCCTTTCTTCCCTTCTCTTCATTTCCTTTCCTTACCTTTCTCTTCCCTTTATTTCCCTTCCCTTACCTTTTCCTTCCCCTTCCCTTTCTTCCCTTCTCTTCATTTCCTTTCCTTACCTTTCTCTTCCCTTTATTTCCCTTCCCTTACCTTTTCCTTCCCCTTTCCTTTCATCCCTTCTCTTCCTTTCCCTTCCTTTCCTGTATTTCCTTTTCCTTTCCCCCCTTCCCCTTTCCTTTCCTCTCCTTTCCCTTCCCTTTCTTTTCCTTTATCTTCCTCCACTTCCACTTTCCTTTCCTTTCCTTTCCTTTCTTTTCCTTTTCCCCTCTTCCCTTTTCTTCCCTATCGATCCTTTCCCTTTCCTTCACTTCCCTTCCTTACCCTTCCCTTCCCCTTACCCTCCAGTTCCTTTACATTCCAGTCCCTTCCCTTCCTTCCCTTCCCTTCCCTTCCCTTCCTTTCCCTTTCCTTCCCTTCATGTATTACCCATCTCACACTTGATTCTTTCTCTCCCCTTTCCCTTCTTCCTCCCCTCATACCTCACACCCTTTCCTCCTCCTCCTCCTCCTCCTCCTCCTCCTCCTCCTCCTCCTCCTCCTCCTTTTTTCCCTTCCGCGAATTACCTCCTTCGTCCTCACTGAATGCGTTTGAGAGGGAAGGTGTGTGTGTGTGTGTGTGTGTGTGTGTGTGTGTGTGTGTGTGTGTGTGTGTGTGTGTGGACTAAAAATGTAACATGGAAACAAGGCAGGTGTAGACGAAACGCACACACACACACACACACACACACACACAGACATAGACAGAGAGAGAGAGAGAGAGAGAGAGAGAGAGAGAGAGAGAGAGAGAGAGAGAGAGAACAAATATTGGACAGAAAACAGAACGAGATAGAGAAAGAGAAGGAGGAGGAGAAGAAGAAAGAAGAGAAAGAGGAGAAAGAGGAAGAGAACAAAAACAGGAATATAAAAAAAAACAGACAAATAAACAAACAAAAATAAATCACAAACAAAACAAAAAATATAAAAAAAAACATAATAAAATAGAGAAAAACTTATGCATGGAAAACGAGGAGGAGGAGGAGGAGGAGGAGGAGGTGAGAGGGACAGAAGAGGGGAAAAGAGGAGGAGAGGAAGAATCAAGTGTAAGCGAGATGGGAAGGGAAGGAGGAGGAAGAGGATGAGGAGGAGGAGGAGGGAAGGAAGAGGGGAAGAGGGAGAGTAAGAATCATAATTAAGCGTGAAGGGACGGGAGAAGTGAAGGAAATGGAAGGTAAGATAAGAGAAAGCAATGAAGAGGAGGAGGAGGAGGAGGAGGAGGAGGAGGAGGAAGGGAAGAGGGAAGAGGAAGGATCAGGGCAGTGTAAGAGTGAAGGGAGGTAGGTAAGATAAGGTAAGGTAATGAAGGGAAAGGTAAGGGAATGGAGGAGGAGGAGGGAAGGAAGGAAGAAGGGAAGAGGGGAGAGGAGGAATCAGGACAGCGTAAGAGTGAAGGGAGGTAGGTAAGATAAGGTAATGGAGGGAAAGGTAAGGGAATGGAGGAGGAGGAGGAGGAGGAGGAGGAGGAGGGGGGGGGGTGCGTAACCAATCCTCGTCTCCCTCTCAATCCTCGGCAGCAAGAAACTCTAGGGGGACAAAACCTCAATTATGCCCCTCCCAGCCACTTTGTCAGCTCGATTCTCTGCCCCCCCCCCTCTCTCTCTCTCTCTCTCTCTCTCTCTCTCTCTCTCTCTCTCTCTCTCTCTCTCTCTCTCTCTCTCTCTCTCTCTCTCTCTCTCTCTCTCTCTCTCTC
The DNA here is from genome assembly GCF_024679095.1 of Eriocheir sinensis. Classification (NCBI taxonomy): domain Eukaryota; kingdom Metazoa; phylum Arthropoda; class Malacostraca; order Decapoda; family Varunidae; genus Eriocheir; species Eriocheir sinensis. The sequence goes on along the minus strand of NC_066509.1, from coordinate 3,436,739 downwards.
TCTCTCTCTCTCTCTCTCTCTCTCTCTCTCTCTCTCTCTCTCTCTCTCTCTCTCTCTCTCTCTCTCTCTCTCTCTCTCTCTCTCTCTCTCTCGTTATCTCTCGCTCTTGCTCTCTCTCTCTTTCTCTCTCTTACTCTCGTTCCCTCTCATCACTCCTTTATTTTTTTTCCTTTTCGTTCGCTTCTCTCCCCCTCTCTCTCATCTTCCATTCCCCCTCTATCATTCTCTTTTCTTCCCATTTTCTTTCTCCCTTTCCTCTTCCTCCCTTCTTTCTTCCTTCCTTTTCTTCCTTCACCCTTCTTTAAAACCTCTCCTTACCATCTTCCCTTACTCCCTTTTCTCTGTTTCCTTTCATTCTCTTCTACACTTTCTTTCCTTCCTTCCTTCCTTTCCTTCCCTCGCTCCTTTCTTTCATCTCTCTTTTCCCACCTTCCCTTCTCCCTCCCTCCTCTCCTTTCCTTCCTTCTTTCTCTTCCCACCTCTCCTCCATCTTACCTTCTCATCCCTCCCTCTCTCCCTCCCTCCCTCTCCCCCCCTCCCCCTCCCCCCCCCCCCCCGTCTTTGGCCCACACGCGGCTCATCCTCGCCGATCCTCAGCTGCCGCGGCCTCCATAATGACGCAATAAATGTATACCTTATTAAGTGTGGAGCCGCGATGAATTGGTGTGGCCCGGCTCCCTACTTGTCCCACCCCCCGCCCCTACCCCTGCCACTGTCCCTTCCTTGCCCTCCCCTCCCTTTCTCCCTTCCCTGTCCCTTCCCTGTCTCCATCTTCTGTTCCTTACTCTCCCTTCCCTTCCCTTCCCTTTCCTTTCCTTTCCTTTCCTCCTTCTGTCCCTTCCTCTCCCTCTCCTTTCCCTTTCCTTTCCTTCATCCTGTCTACCCTCCCGTTCCTTGCCCACCTTGCCCTGTCTTTCCTGCCCTTTCCTTCCTTTCCTCCTGTCCTTTTCCTCCCTTTCCTCCTGTCCTTTTCCTCCCTTTCCTCACCTCGTTTTTCTTCCATCTTCCGTCTAATCCTGTCCTTTTCCTCTTTCCCTGCCTCCCTTTTCCCTTCCCTTCCCTTCCCGACCCTTACTTATCCTCCCTTCCTTCCCATATTATTTTCCTCCTTTTCCTTTTATTTCTCTTCCTCTCTTTTATTTTCTCTTCTCTTTTCTCCTCTTCTTTCTCTACCAATTCTTCCATTTCCAGCTACTATGCTCTTTTTCGTTTCCTTTCCCTCCCTGTTTCCTTTGCTGTACCGCCCTCCCTCCTCCTCCTCCTCCTCCTCCTCCTGGTCTTCCCCGCTCTCACCTCCATTTTCCGGGTTGTCACGCCTCTTCCTCGTCCCGGACAAACGAGGAAGGGATGGAGACGTAACAGCGACCGACCGACGAGACCTTACGAGTTAACGAGGTGGTGGTGGTGGTGGTGGTGGTGGTGGGAAGGGGGGGGGGTGGGTGATGGTGGTGGGAAGGGAGTTGTTATGAAGTTGTTACATGTATACGGAAGCTGTTGTTGTTGTTGTTGTTGTTGTTGTTGTTGTTAAGGAAAGGTTAGTTGGTTCTGTAAACATTTTTTTGTCTATATTTTCTAATTTTTTTTATTTTATCTTTCTTGTTTGTCGTTATTTTTGTATTGTTTTATTTATTCTCTTTGTTATTGTAGGTGTTGTATTGTTTTCTATTGTGTTTTTTTTTCCTTGTCTTGTGTTCGGAACGTTTTATTATTTTATTATTGTCCCGTTTTATTTGTGGTATTATTGCATTATTGTGGTTATTGTATTTGTTAATGTTTTTTTGGGGGGGTCTTGTTTATTTTTGCTTGTAATGTTTGATTATTGTTGTCAGAGAGAGAGAGAGAGAGAGAGAGAGAGAGAGAGAGAGAGAAGCCTCCGTAAATCATGACTGGGAGAGAAAAACGACACTAAAAATTTAAATAAACCACCTCACGTATTGTATCTATTGTCGTATTGTATTCATTGTTGTAGTTATTGTGTTATTTCCTTGTTACTGTATTTTTATTTTTTTTATTGTATTTTATTGTGTCTGGAGTGTTCTATTATTACCAAACAAAAAAAAAAAACATTAGCCACAACCATCACCACCACCAACAACAACAACAATAATAACAACACCAACATCAACACCACCACCACCACCACCACGTTACGATCCCTTCCTTAAGCATCACCACCATCGCCACCTCCCTACCTCCTTCCTCACCTCCCTCTGATAACGGAATTGTGTGAAGGATGTTTTCACTGTGACGGAGATGAGCCGCTGCTTGTCCTAATATCCCATCCCGGGCGCCGTCGCTATAGGAGAAGGAAGAGGGGGAAGACCAGAAGGAGGAGGAGGAGAAGGAGGAGGGGCAACAGGAGGAAGAGGAGAGGAAAAGGACGAACAGGAGGAGAAGGAGGAGGAGGAGGAGAGGGGCAACAAGAGGAAGAGAGGAAAAAATGGGTTTCTAAAAGAGTCTTCCATCCGAGGCTTAACCGACCTATGATAGACAGCTCAGTGGCGGCCGACTCTCCCGTAGGAACTCAACCCTCGTAGGACGCTCTCCGATTCCCATCCTTCGCGCGGCGTCCCCCAAGGCCCAGCGTGGCGGCGGCGGGGGTCCCCAGTCGCCCCTGCCGCCCGGGCCCCGCAGCATCAATGTTTAAATTGGGCGAGCGTTTTAATTATGTGTGACGACCAATTCTTTGCATAATCCGGGATGATCTTGAGGCCAGGTGGCGGTGGGCAGCGGCGGAGGGAGAAGGGAGGGAGAGGGGTAGAGGGAAGGGAGGAAGGGAGGTAGATAGAGGGAGGGGGAAGTAGAGAAAGGGAGGGAAAGGGAGGCAGAGAGGTAGGGAAAGGCAGGGAGAGGAAGGGAGGAGAAAAAAGAGGTAGAGAAAGAAGAGGAGAGGGAGGGGAAGAGAAAGGGAAGTAGAGAAAGAAAGGGAGAAAGGGAGGCAGAGAGGTAGGGGAAGGCAGGGAAAGGGAGTCATATAGGGAGAGGAAGGAAGGGAAAGGGAGGTATAGAGGGAAGGAAGGAGAGGGAGGGGAGAGAAAAAGAGATAAAGAAAGAAGAGGAGAGGAAGGGGGAGAGAAAGGGAGGTAGGGAAAGGGAGAAGAAGAGAAAGGAAGGGAGAGGAAAAGAGAGAGAAAGGGAGATAGAGAAAGGTAGGAAAAGGGAGGACGATAGGGAGAAGAGAAAGGAAGATAGAGGAAGGAAGGGAGAAAAAAAGAGAGAAAGGGAGGTAGAGGGAGGACAACAGGGAGAAAAAGAGAAAGGAAGGGAGAGAAAGAGAGAGAAAGGGAGGTAGGGAAAGGAAGAACGACAGGAAGAAGAAGGGAAAGGAAGGGGAGCTAGAGGAAAAGAGAGAGAGAAAGGGAGGGAGAGGGAGGAGTGGGCCAGAGGAAGATGGAGATTGAAAGGGGCGGGAGGGAGGGAGGAGGATTGAGAGGGCGGGAAAGGGAGGCGGGCAGAAATTAGGTACGGTAAACGGTAAACTTGTGTAGATCGACAAGCTTGATACAGCGGATTAGGCGCCGGTGAAGACATCAAGGCTGGACGTGTGGGGGGGAGGAGGAGGGAAGGGAAGCGTGTGTATGGGGGGGGGAGGGAGGGGAGACTGTGTGGGGGGGGGGCGATGGAGGGGAGGAGCGAGCAGGGTGGTGGTGATGGTGGTGAGGGAGTGACGGAGGTGTGTCCATCGTGGGAACAGTGCAGGTAAAGGAAAGCAAAAGGTAAAATGAACGTCTAATTAAACAAGATAAACACTTAACATACTACAAAGTCTATATTAAAAGTCTATATTAAAAAGTCTATATTAAAAACTCAGAATATTATTTACTTATACATCATCGTCTTAGAGCAAACATAACATAGCGATACTCAAAAGAATATTAAAATTAAACATCGAAGTCTACCTTTAAACCATTCATTTTCTTTTTACATTGGTAGGTTTTCTTGATGGGGCCCCTCGGTCAGCCCCAGTCCGTATGATGGCGCCGACAAGTGTCTTTATAGTGGCGCCGTCTTGCTTAGCTCATACTGCCACCCGGAGCTTATCTTTGATCATCTTGAGAGTTAATATAAAGTTCGGGTTGATAGGTGGTCTTCAGGACAGCATGTGGGTAGTCTTACGGCCGTGGTACTTAAATCTCCCCCATTCCCCTTCCCTTCCCTTTCCCCTTGGCTGTGAACCGCAGTTTTAAGCGTCCCCGGGGGGTTGGGATTGATTAACACTACCTCGAGAGAGAGGGAGAGCGGACGGGGTCGAAAAAGTGTTGACTCCGCGGGGTTAGAAGCAGGACATCTTCAGCTTCCCCTTCGTATATTTCAGGAATAGGTAGATAAATTTAGGAGCCCGGGGGGGGGGACTGTATTGGTTCCTTAAGGGGTTCATCCAACATCAGGTTACTTGAATTAAAGGGGGGGGGGGGTTCAATCCTCCCTTTATTTGATATTTAATAGTAAAGAAATGCAGACTCCGAGAACTCATTTGGAACCTCTTTCATTGAAGGGGGGCGTGATAGAGGGAGGAAGGGAAAGGGAAGTAGGGAAAGGGAAATAGGGAAAGAGAGGGAGAAAGGGAGGGAAAAGTAGGCAGAGAGGTAGGGGAAGGCAGGGAGAGGAAGGGAGGAAGGGAAAGGGAGTCATAGGGAGAGGAAGGAAGGGAAAGGGAGGGAAAAGTAGGCAGAGAGGTAGGGGAAGACAGGGAGAGGAAGGGAGGTAGGGAAAGGGAGTCATATAGGGAGAGAAAGGAAAGGAAAGGGAGGTAAAGGGAAGAAAGGAGAGTGGGGGGGAGAGAAAAAGAGGGAGAGGAAGAAGAGGAGAGGAAGGGGGAGAGAAAGGGAGATAGAGGGAGGTAGGGAAAGGGAGGACGACAGGGAGAAGAAGAGAGAGTAAGCACCTCCCTCTCTCTCATACCCCTCCAATAACCACCCCCATACCCTTACAGCGCCCCCCTTCCCTCCCCACACACACCTCCCCCTCACACCTCCTCCCCCTCACACCCTGCCCTGGATCTTGGTCATGGAGGCCCACTGACCGTCGCATACACTGTTGAAGGTCATGTCAATCACTGGTTTGCCTCCGAGGTCACCAGGGCCGCGGCATTTGGGTTGGCGGTCCCAGATTTTGTCCGGGTTGTTGTGGAGCCACCTGGCGGGGCCACGGGAAGGGGTTAGGTGATGGAACTGAAGGGATTTGAAGGGTTAAAAAGAGGACTTGAACAGTTAAATTAAAAGGGATTTTAAACCTACCCAAACCCTCTCTGACCCACCTTAAAACCCCTCTCCCCAAGACTTGAACAGTTAAATTAAAAGGAATTTTAAACCTACCCAAACCCTCACTGACCCACCTTAAAACCCCTCTCCCAAATCCCAACCCCTTTTAATCTAATCCAAACCCACTCTGACCGAACCTAAACAGATTCTGACGCATCCTAACCCCCTGTACCAGACCTTAAACCAATTCTGACCTTTACAAACCCCTTTTACGAGACCATAACCCATTTCTGACATACCTTAACTACTTTACCCAACCTTAAGCTAATACCCGCCCCCTTCTGACCCCCCTTCCAGCTCGCCCCTCGCCCCCCAACGCACCGGGTGAGGTAGAGGATGAAACAGTCGCAGTGCCAGGGGTTCATGGAGAGCTTGACCTGCTCCACCTTCTTCAGCTCGTCCAGGAGACCCACGGGTAGATGCATGAACTTGTTGCTGTCGATCTGCCTGCGAGGGGAGACGAGAAGGCTGCAGTGTGAGGTGAGGGGAAGGGATGTAAAGAGGAGTAGTAGGAGGAGGAGGATAGTTGTAGTTGCAGTAGTAGTAGTAGTGGTGGTTATTGATGGTTATTATATTTATTGTAGAGAAGCGAGTGAGAGTTAGATGTGGAGAGATGAGATGAGGGCGTAAGGAGGCTGTGATTGTTGTGAGTAAGGAGAGAAGAGGAGGAGGAGAACGGGGAGGAGATAGGTCAGGACGTGTGGTTAGGGCAGAAGTGAAAGAGGAGAGAAAGGGAATAGGTTAGGCTGTGAAGGGGAAGGAAGAGGGATAGGAGGAAATGAAGAAGAAGAATGATAAGAACGAGGAGTGATATCGTGTTTTAAATCCTCAGTGGTATTATTCAAGCAAAGAAACTCCCTTACTCCCTTACTCCCTTCCTACTCACACATCCTCCCCTCTCCCTCCTTCCCTTTCTACGTCCTACCCCCCCTCTCTCTCCCTTCCTCATACCTCCAATCCCTCATACCCAAAAACTCTTCCCCTCTTTATTTTCATACCCTCCTCCCCTCTCCCTTATTCCCTTTCTACCTACCACCTCCCTTCTCTCCCTTCCTCATACCCTAAAGCCCTCCCCTCCCTACCTCATACCCACAAACCCTTCCCCTCTCTCTTTGTTTTCATACCCTTCTCCCCTCTCCCTCATTCCCTTTCTACCTCCTACCTCCCTTCTCTCCCTTCCTCATGCCCACAAGCCCTCCCCTCCCTCCCTCATACCCAAAAACTCTTCCCTTCTATTTTCACACCTTCCTCTCCCCTTCCCCTCTACCCTCCCCATACATACTCCCCCTTCACCCTATCTCACACTCCTCCCCACCTCTCTCCCTTTCCTTTTCCACACCCTTCCCCTCTATCCTCCTCCATATAAACTCCCCCTTCACCCCTTATGTCACACACTTCCCCAACTCTCCCTTTCACCCTCCCCTCCTTTACCCCCCGTCCCTCACAGTCGCAGGAGGCTCGGGGTGCGGCGGAAGATGGCATTGGGCAGGAGCTTGAGCAGGTTGTTGTTGAGTAGCAGCCACGAGAGGTTGTTGAGGCCGGAGAAGGCAGCCAACTCGACGGTCACGATGCGGTTGGAAAAGACGTAGAGCTTCTCCAGACGCGGCGTGCCTGGGAAAAAGGGGAGGAGTAGAGGCGGTAGAGTAAGAGCAGATGAAAGTGGTAGATGAGGTAAGGGAGATAGGGAGTGATATGCCTTAAGAAGTCTACAGTCCTTTCCAACAAACTACCTTTTTTGTAAGTCTTTCCCACGATCAAAAAGCATCAACAAACCCATTTTCTTTAGTTTATCCCTCACCCACAAGCCTCTCCCCCTCCCTCTCCCTCTCCCTTCTGTGTCCGCTCACCCACGAAAGTCAAGTCCTTCCCGACAAACCCCTTTTTTTCAAGTCTTCCCACAATCAAAAAACATCAACAAACCCATTTTCTTTAGTTTATCCCTCACCCACAAGCCTCTCACCCCCTCCCTCTCCCTTTCTGTCTCCACTCACCCACGAAGGTCTTGTTGTGGATCTCTTCAATGAGGTTCTGGCCGAGGAAGAGGGACTGCAGGCTGCCCATGTTGATGAAGTCCCGGTAGGAGATCTTGAGGATTCTGTTGCTGGTCATCTCGAGGAAGGTCAGGTTGATGAGGTCACGGAAGGCGTCGGTTGGGATGGCCTCAATCTTGGGGATGGAAGAAGAAGGATTGAAGGATGGAATAAGGTTGAAGGAGAGAATGAGAGAAGAAGGAGGAAGGGTGTGAGGGAATGAAGGAGGTTTGGAAGGAAGAAGGAGAGAGAATGGATAGGATTGAGGGAGAGAAGGAAAGGGGAAGAATGAGAGGGAATGGAAGAAGTTAGGAAGGAGAGAGAAAAGGAGGGAACAGAAGAAAGGACAGACAGAAAAGGACAGGGAAAGACACAGATATACAACCGGACAGACACAGACAGGAAGAAAAGCCACGCAAAAACAGACAAAAATAAACAATACACACACACAAACAAACAAACACACGCACCCCCCTTCCCCCCCCCCCCCCAACCCCCCCAACATACATAGTTATTGTCGAGGTAGAGCTCCTTCAGACTAGTTAGCCCGTTGAAGACTCCGTAGGGAAGGCGCGTCAGGGCGTTGTGGGACAGCTTCAGACTCTTCAGCTTGCCCAGTCTGTAGAACACCAACTGGGGGAGCTCCTGGTGGGGGGGAGAGAGAGGGAGAGGGAGAGAGCGATGTTATGTTATGGTAGAAGGAGGAAGGATGTGGAAGAACTGAAGGGTGGAATGTGGATGAGTGGATAGGATTGAAGGAAGTCGGAATGGGTGAAGGAGGAATGTGAAAGGATTGAAGAATGGTTGAAGGATGTTTTTTTTTGTCTATCTATCTATCTGCTCGTGCGTTCAATCGTTCATTCCTCCGTCCCTTCTTCCCCTATCCCTTCCTCTTCCCCCCCCCTCCGTCCCTTCCTTCCCTTCCGTCCCTTCCTTCCCTTCCTTCCCGTCTTCCCCTGTTCCCTTCCTCTCTCTACCCCTTCCTCTTCCCCCCCCCCCTCCGTCCCTTCCTTCCCTTCCTCTCCTCTTTCCCTTCTTCCCCTATCCCTTCCTCTACCTTCCCCCCTCCATCTCTTCCTTCCCTTCCTTCCCTTCTTCCCCTATCCCCTTCCTCCCCGGCCTCTTGCAGACTCCTTACGTTCTTATGTTCTTACCCCTTCCTCTACCTCCCCTTCTTCTCCTCCGTCCCTTCCTCCCTTCGTTCCCTTCTTTCCCTCCGTCCCTTCCTCTACCCCCCTCCCTCCTTCTCCCCCCACTAACCAACCTTCCCTTCACCTTAATCTGGTTGTAGGACAGGTTGAGGTCTTCGAGGTTGTTGAGGTCGTAGAAGATGCCCTCGTCGAGAGTCTTAATAGCGTTGCTCTCCAGGTTGAGATTGTACAGGTGGTGAAGCTTCTTAAAAGCCTCGCCCGGCAGCCCCTCCAGCATGTTATAGGAGATGTCGCTGCCGAGGGAGGGGGTGAGGAGGAAGGAAGAAGGGGTGGAGGGAAGAGAGGTACAAGGGATAAGGTAGGAAGGGCCGAAGGAAGGAAGGAGGGGTCGGATAGGCAGACGTAAGGACGGAAGGAGAGAAGAATGGATGAAAGGAAAGGATAGGAAGGGAGGGAGATTGGATGGAGAGGGGTTAGAAAAGAGAGAAGGGAATGAAAAAGGAAGGAAGGAAGAAAGGAAAAGGATAGGAAGGGAGGAAGATTGCATGGAGAGAAGTGAGGGAAAGAGAGGAGTCAGAAAAGAGAGAGGGGAATGAAAAAGGAAGGAAGGAAGAAGGGAGGTAAGGAAGGAAGAAAGGAAAAGGATAGGAAGGGAGGAAGATTGCATGGAGAGAAGTGAGGGAAAGAGAGGAGTCAGAAAAGAGAGAAGGGAATGAAAAAGGAATGGATGGAGAGAAGGAAGGAAGGAAGGAAGAAAGGAAGGAAGGGTAGGAAGAATAGGGCAGAAAAGTAGAGAGAAATGAAAGATCGGATGGGCAGAGAAGGAAGGAAGGGAGGAAGGGAGGGAAGAAGGAGGAGTGAGATAATGAAAGGGATAGAAAGAAGGAAGGAAGAAAGGAAAGAAAGGAGGATTGGAGGAACAGGATAGGGAGGAAGAATTGGGCGAATGGGCAGAAGCGAGGGAATGAGAGAGAGAGAGATGGAGGAAGAGAAAGAAGGAAGAAAAAGAGGAATGCAAAAAGGAGTGAGTAGATAACTTTTTTCTTTTTTTTCTTTTTTCTTTTACAACAGGACAAAAAACAACAGGGCAAAAAAAAAATATATAACAAATGTGAAAAAAAAGCCCGCTACTCAAAATAATAACATACATAACATAACACATAACATACATAACATAACATAACATACAGACAGACAGATAAACAAAACAAAATAATAAACCCATAATATTAGAACTTCAGAGAAAACACACATAAAAGAAAAAGAACTTACATGGTCCTCAGCGATCGGGCGTCTTGGAATATCCCGGGACTGAGGTAAAGGAGACGGTTCTTGTGGAGCTTGCTAAAGAGAGATTGACATAGATTTACATAGATTTAGTTACATAGATTTACATAGATGTTCAGACCACACAGACCCCATTATCCAGACTAGGTGAAGTTATGTTTAATCAGTTGCCATGCGCTTAAGACTTTGCATTTTTATACTTCAGTGAATGTTAAGTTGGGAGAGAGAGAAAAAGAAAGAAAGAAGGAAAGAAAGAAAGAAAAAAAGAAAAATAAAGAAAGAAAGAAAGAGGGAGAGGAAGAGAAACTGATAACATTAATACGAAGAAAATTATGTAACACACACACACACACACACACACACACACACACACACACACACACACACACACACACACACACACACACACACACACACACACACACACACACACACACACACACACACCTATACGTACACATGTCTGAGGTTTTCGAGGTCGTAGAAGATACTGTTTGGCAGCAATTCAAGTTGGTTCTCGTTCAGGTCACTGGAGAGAGAGAGAGAGAGAGAGAGAGAGAGATTAATAAATTCCATACATCTTAATTAATACCTATATCACATTTGCCTTGTATTCTTCTAACTCTTGACAGCTCTTCTAATCACCCATTGTTTTCTATATATTTCTAAAGTAAATCGCTAACATTAATCATTATATATACTTGAGTGGCCTGCAATACTTAACCCGGTAGCAGCGACGGACCAAATTTGTGGCTTTACCGTGTACCAGCGATGGGTCAAATTTCTGCCATGATATAAACATCCCAAAGTAGATGATGCATAAACTAATCACACATGCGTTGATATATATTATGAAATGGTTTGCGTGAGTGATGATTTTCTCATTATTTTACTTAGAGGGACCTTTAACCTAACCTAACCTAACCTAACCTAAGAAACATGACCCCCGCAGCTACCGGGTTAAGTCGACCTTCGTGTGACCTCCTTCGGTATACTCACAGCTCCACGAGGTCCGTCAGACTGTTGAAGGAGTCTTTGTGGAGGAACTTGAGGCGGTTCATCCCGAGTTCTCTGGCGGGGAAGGACGCGGCAGTCTGTTTAAAGCTGTTTTATGTAGTAGGTTCATGTTTTGCTTTTTTTTGTTTTCCTTTATTTTATTTTATTTATTTATTTTATTTATTTATCTATTTATTTATTTGTGTGTGTGTGTGTGTGTTTGTAATCCTTCCTATTGTGCTGTTACGTTATTTTTGATCCCTTTTTCCACATTTTCCGACATACACATGCATCCCCCTCCCCCCCACCTACCCACCCACACCTCCCCCTTCCCCACCTCCACAGTCCCACCCCACCCCCACCTACCCCTTCCCCACCTCCACAGTCCCACCCCACCCCACCTACCCTTCCCACCCCCACACTTCCACACCTCCTCCCTCTCCCCCACAACCTCCCTCTTCCCCCCCCCACACACACGCACAGTCCCCTCCCCCAACAAACATAATAATCCCCTCCCTTCCCCTCCCCCCCCCCTACACACACACACAACTTTCCCCTCCCACTACTCCCGTCCCCTCTACACACAACATCAACTCCCTTTCACCCCCTCAAACACGCACAACCCCCCTCCCCCACACCTCCCCCACACGCACTCACAGGCTCCGGGTGTCGATGGGGATCTGCTGTTTGCGGGGCACATGGTTGAGCAGCTCCAGACGCCAGCAGGACACGAACTTGGTCTCCATGGTACAGGAGCAGGGGCCCTCCGCGCACATGGACCACCGCTGCGGCCCCGAGTTGATCGGCCACACTGACGAAGGCGAGGAAGAGGCCGAGGATGACGAGGACGTGGAATCATAACAACCTCACTTCCTCGCTTTCTTCCTTCTCTGCCCATCCGACCCTTCTTCCTTCCTACTTTTCTGCCCTATCCTTCCTTCCTTCTCTCCATCCGTTCCTTTTTCATTCCCTTCTCTCTTTTCAGCAGCATTATAAGGTAAGATATATACACGAATCAAACACCTGCTTAAAACACATCGCAGAACACCATGCAACAAAAATCACCAAAACCTTAAATATATGTCACAAATCACTTACTTGATCCACCAAAACAAAACCACTATACAAATCCACATCCCTCACTAACTCACTTTTTTCCCACCACAGAACACCAGACCATCCACCCATCCACGACTCCACCACACCTTCATACCTGGCTGTAGGAGGCTGCCGGTGTCCCTCGTAAGATCTTCCACCTGGCGCACGAGAGCCTCAAGACGCGACATGCTCTCGAAGACGTCCTCCATGGCTTCGGGCTTAATCGTGTGCATCATTTTGGCCATCGTCAGGTCCGTGTAGCGCTTGGCGAGGTCGATGGCTTGGCACCCGTTCAGCCCACACAGCCCCGCCTCGGTATCCTCCCCGCTCACTCCTACCGCCGCGGCCCACAGCAGGAAGACCCACGTCAGCACCCACGCCATGTCTGCTGCTGGAAACTCGTGTGGTGGCTGTGGGAGTAGGAAGATGAGGATGTAGGAGGAGGAAGAAGAGGAAGAGTCGAAAGATCAGTAATAGGAGGAGGAGGAGGAAGACCAAGAATAGTTGTAACAGTTGTAGAAAATAAAGGAGGAGGAGGAAGAGGAAGAAAAGAATACAGGAATAAGATGATCAGGAGTAGAAGGCCCTCACCACCAGCAGGAGACGTGACCACCCTAGGAATGACCCCTGACTGTGTGTGTGCCCCGCGCCGCCGGAACTTGCCCCTCCCCTTCTACCCCCACCCCCGTCCCTCCCCTCCTTCAGTCGACAGGATACGCGGTAATTAGTTAATGAACAGCCAATCGGAGTTTTTAAAGAGCCCGGGGCCGCGGCGGAGAGGGATGTGTCTGTATTCATTTGTTGGTCTGATGGATGGATTGCGTGGCTGGGTGTTATTTTTCTGTATATTTGTTGCTTTTGTTTACCAGTATTGTTTTGACGTGTGTGAGGGGAAGGGGGTGGTTTTTTTTTATTTATTATTTAGTTGTTTATTTGATTTTATTGTGTGTGTGTAATAGAAATAGAATACAGCTGTTTTTGCTTGATAGAAAGTGCAGATACATAAGAATTACATATTTAAGTGCAAAGAATGGTAGTTATGTATAGAAGATAGATAAAGAGATAGATATATTGATAGGTATAGATTGATAGATAAATAGATAGATAGGTATAGATTGATAGATAGATAGGTATAGATTGATAGATAGATAGGTATAGATTGATAGATTGATAGGTATAGAGTGATAGATAGATAGGTATAGATTGATAGATATGAATGAATAGATGTGGAGAGATACAGACAGATGTAGATAGATGTAGATATTTTTATGGAAAGATTTACCCTTCCACCCCTCCCTTGTCTGGGCACACGCACAGTCCCCATCCCCATCAAACATAATAATCCCCCCCCACAGACACACACAATCTCCCCCCTCCCACAACTCCCGTCCGCCGTCCCCTATACACACAACCTCAACTCCCTTTCACCCCCCAAAACACACGCACAACCCCCCTCCCCCACAAACACGCACACTCCCCCTTCAAACCCCAGCAGCCCCGCCCCTCTCCCGTAGTACAGAATGGTCACACTGTAGGGCCGAGTTGAAGAAGCCAAGGATTTATTAGGTTCATAGTGAGTCATTGCCTGATTATTAACATTTATTAGATGATGTACAGGAACAGTGAACTTGTTGCTTTCACAAAACATTCCACTAGCTATGATGGAACAATTCTGTGGTCTGTTTCTTCTTTTCTGTGTATATCTTTACTGAGGCGAAGGTGTAATTAAGCCATTTATGATCAAGAGGGGATGTTAAGAGTAATAGTGGATGTAACTTTTCATCACCGAACAGGATCAAGAGGGGATGTTAAGAGTAATACTGGCTGTGTGGTACATGACCTGTTTGGCAATGAAGAGAGAGGGCTCCTGTGGACTGAGAAGAGAAGAGACCCCACCCCACCCCTCTGCACCTCTCCTCTTTCTCCCTAATATAATACAACACATTTCAGCACAAAGACTTGAGTTATTCACAGCAATTTTCTTAAGATGTCACCTTCAGAAAATTGTTGTGAATAATCTAGTTATGCTGAAACCAGTTATATTGGGAGTCTCTCTCTCTCTCTGGGACCCACAGGATGTCCCCTCCACAGTATGTTGACAAGCCCCCCAGACACATAAAGGACCCCCTCTCTCTCACTCTTCTGTCCCATCAGGCAAAATATCATGGTTGGAAAGCTGTATTGTATCACTAATTTAGACACTTTACTCATTTATGTACAACTTCAAATATTTTTCCACCTTTTATATAGAATTTCAAAGCCTCATATGAACAGTTGCTTACTTTCTTTTATCTGCAATGGATTATATATGTAACAAAACCACCTTACTTTTTTACTACTTCATGCAAATAAGGTTCTGATGCTGTTAGTGGTAGTATCGCTGTTTATCTGCTGTTGGGGAGGTGGGATAATTTACAGAACTTTTGCCAACAAGATAATTTAGGGAGAACTTGTGCTGGAGGTCACGGAGTCAATGTAGTCTTGAAGGTTCTGACACGCCGTTCCATCAGATGAATCAGACTTGACCAGCCCACACAGCTCACTCTTGAGGCATTCGGCATCACAGCTCCCGGCAGCAGGAACCTCGACCATATCATTGTTGACGTTCCTGTTGAAGTAGAGACAGTCGTAGGTAACAGGCAAAACTACTAAAAGGAATTCCTGACATGCTTATGGTTGAACAAGAGTGCCATGACAAATTGACTATGGAGTAAGTAAAGGTATTGTCACCAGTCCATATACAACCATAATAATTAGTTCTCATATCAATAATAATCTGGGAAATTAAGATATCATATAAAAATTGAGAAGAGGTATAAAAAATTAATAAATAAAGCAGCTGTTGTCAAAATGATGTTTAACAATCTTAATTTTGTAGTTTGTTCTTATATCTCAGCTCAGACCCAGGGGCCTGACACACCCCAACCCTTAAGTAATGGCAACACTTACCATCTGTGGCGCTCGTAAAGGCCTTCCTCAGTGACCATGTTCAGGACCAGCTGGTGCATACTGGCAGGGGTCAAGGAAGGCAGCCCATACGAGTCCTTGGCGGAGTACCTTAGATGGGAAATAGCGCTGATTTTAGTTGCTTGATCGTTTTACTAGTGTTAATGCATGCGTGGATACGGGGGTACAGAATACAGAACTAGTCACTGATAATTAAAAATATCTTTGTCTTTGGCAGAGCAATTTAGTGGAGAACAGTCATAGTGAAGCATTCAGTTTACTAGTTTATAGCATGATGGAAAAGAGGGTGCAGAATACAGAACTAGTCACTAATAATTAAAAATATCTTTGTCTTTGGCAGAGCAATTTAGTGGAGAAACAGTCTTAGTGGTCGTAGTGAAGCATTCAGTTTACTAGTGTGATAGCATGATGGAAAAGAGGGTGCAGAATACAGAACCAGACACTAATACGGTAACTGAAATGTGTTGACTGAGAGAAAGAATATACTTGAACATTGAAGTAGTAACTCTTTATTTGTCAAGGTGGAGTGGTATTTTACTAGTGTTATAAGAGATCGACATGGAGGATATGAGGACACAGAGTACAGAACCAGTCTCCCAGTGTGTTAAATGAAGGGGAATATACTTAATCATTTGAAGAAGTTATACTTTCTACTGAGGAAAAAACTTATTCTTTCATCCCTTGTCTTAAGTGAATTCCCAACACCCCTTCTTTCATCCCTTGTCTTAAGTGAATTCCCAAACCCCCTTCTTTCATCCCTTGTCTTAAGTGAATTCCCAACACCCCTTCTTTCATCCCTTGTCTTAAGTGAATTCCCAACACCCCTTCTTTCATCCCTTGTCTTAAGTGAATTCCCAACACCCCTTCTTTCATTCCTTGTCTTAAGTGAATTCCCAACACCCCTTCTTTCATCCCTTGTCGTAAGTGAATTCCCAACACCCCTTCTTTCATCCCTTGTCGTAAGTGAATTCCCAACACCCCTTCTTTCATCCCTTGTCTTAAGTGAATTCTCAACCCCCCTTCTTTCATCCCTTGTCTTAAGTGAATTCTCAACCCCCCTTCTTTCATCCCTTGTCTTAAGTGAATTCTCAACCCCCCTTCTTTCATCCCTTGTCTTAAGTGAATTCTCAACCCCCCTTCTTTCATCCCTTGTCTTAAGTGAATTCTCAACCCCCCTTCTTTCATCCCTTGTCTTAAGTGAATTCTCAACCCCCCTTCTTTCATCCCTAGTCTTAAGTGAATTCTCAACCCCCCTTCTTTCATCCCTTGTCTTAAGTGAATTCTCAACCCCCCTTCTTTCATCCCTTGTCTTAAGTGAATTCTCAACCCCCCTTCTTTCATCCCTTGTCTTAAGTGAATTCTCAACCCCCCTTCTTTCATCCCTAGTCTTAAGTGAATTCTCAACCCCCCTTCTTTCATCCCTTGTCTTAAGTGAATTCTCAACCTTCTTTCATCCCTTGTCTTAAGTGAATTCTCAACCCCCCTTCTTTCATCCCTTGTCTTAAGTGAATTCTCAACCCCCCTTCTTTCATCCCTTGTCTTAAGTGAATTCCCAACACCCCTTCTTTCATCCCTTGTCTTAAGTGAATTCCCAACACCCCGTCTTTCATTCCGTGTCGTAAGTGAATTCACAACCCCTTCTTTCATCCCTTGTCTTAAGTGAATTCCCAACACCCCTTCTTTCATCCCTTGTCTTAAGTGAATTCCCAACACCCCTTCTTTCATCCCTTGTCGTAAGTGAATTCCCAACCACCCTTCTTTCATCCCTTGTCTTAAGTGAATTCCCAACCCCCCTTCTTTCATTCCTTGTCATAAGTGAATTCCCAACACCCCTTCTTTCATTCCTTGTCGTAAGTGAATTCCCAACCCCCCTTCTTTCATCCCTTGTCTTAAGTGAATTCCCAACACCCCTTCTTTCATCCCTTGTCTTAAGTGAATTCCCAACCCCCCTTCTTTCATTCCTTAAGTGAATTCCCAACCCCCCTTCTTTCATCCCTTGTCTTAAGTGAATTCCCAACCCCCCTTCTTTCATTCCTTGTCATAAGTGAATTCCCAACACCCCTTCTTTCATTCCTTGTCGTAAGTGAATTCCCAACCCCCCTTCTTTCATTCCTTGTCTTAAGTGAATTCCCAACACCCCTTCTTTCATTCCTTGTCGTAAGTGAATTCCCAACACCCCTTCTTTCATTCCTTTTCTTAAGTGAATTCCCAACACCCCTTCTTTCATCCTTGTGAAGTGAAATTCCCAACCCCTTCTTTCATCCCTTGTCTTAAGTGAATTCCCAACACCCCTTCTTTCATCCCTTGTCTTAAGTGAATTCCCAACCCCCCTTCTTTCATCCCTTGTCTTAAGTGAATTCCCAACCCCCCCATAAGAAGCCATCAGTCAGTACCCACCTCACATTGTATACGGGAGAGCCACCTTCCATGTTGGCCTCTGTTATGTTCATGTAGTAGGCGGCAGCGTCCAGGACAGCCTGTCAAAGAATGTTAGGTTGTGGCCAAGACAGAGAACCTTTTTACACTGGACAATGTGTCTTAATATTCTAAATTCTCCGCACCATAAATACAAATAATTACGTGACTAGATGCCGTTCATACACAAGTTTTAGATAATAATGCAAACCTACAAAGCTAATCCACAATGAGAAATAAAGCCATCACAAGCCTAGGCCATAATGATTCAGTTTCCAGGTTATTTTAAGTGAGAAAATCACATCAGTGTTTCCCTATGTCATGACACAGCCGAGAGAGCCCGGATTCGATTCCCAGGCGGAGTGGAAAAATTTGGGCGGCTTTTCCAATACCCTACGCCCCTGTCCACCCAGCAGTGAATGGGTACCGGGTATTAATCGGGGGTTGTGTCCCTTCTCCTACAATTCCTTCCCCTTCTGTCTCTCTCCGGCATATGACCACAGATGTTGCGCCGACTAAACGAAGCTTTCCAACTTTATGTCATGATGGAACTTTTCAGATGTCCCTCACTCACAAATAAATGCCACCATGACTCGGAACTCACCCAGGTCGCATCCTCGTGTCCAGCGTCCACCTCAAACACCTTGAAGGCCGGGTGGTGGCTGGTGCCGGTGGTGCCTGAGGAGAACAACCAGAGTGTATGCATGGAATGGTAAGAAAACAAACAGTAAATCACAAGCATTAACAAGTATATATGGCCTTCACCCAGTAGCAGCAGGGATCATGTTTCTTAATGGTCCCTCTAAGCGAGAAAACTGAGAAAAAATCATCACTCACACAAACCATTTCATAATATATATCAACGCATTTGTAATCAGTTTATGTATCATCTATTTTTGGGGGTTAAATCATGGCACAAATTTGGCCCGTCGCTGCTACACGGTAAAGCCACAAATTTGGCCCGTCGCTGCTACCGGGTTAGAGTGAGTGGCTGTGATGTGGCAGTGTGGTGAGGCGCTACCTGAGGGGCTGATGAAGGACACAGCCACAGGGCGCATGTAGTTGTCCTGGTCGTAGAACACCGAGAAGGAGTCTCCGTGCGTGTGGCCATAGAACATGCCTCGGATGGTGGACTCAAACCTGAAAGCAACATTTGTATGAGTGACCACATAACACACTGCACTGGTTGGCTCACATACGGTCAAGTTGGTGAATTAGCGAAAACTTTAATGACAGTACACCCACATTGCTAAGGCTGAAAGTAGTAAGAGCGGTGAGTAGCAGGCTTTTTTTTTTTTTCTACACTGTTGCCCTTGAGCCGTTTCCTTTGTTAGAAAAAAAAAAAAACAGGAACCAGGGGAGGCAAAGTATAATAAGATAAAATAAAATGTCAAACTATAATGTAAATAAGTAGCTGATATGTTTGCTGTAGTTCTCACGCTATCAATGAACACTATGAGTAGCTACAAGTCCTTTTTTGTTTTGTTTGTTTTTTGCTGCTTCCATTACTGTAAAAACACAAATACATAAAGAAAATTAACTATAGCAAAAAGAAGTGTGCATTCATTCACCTGAAGACTATTTGATTGAAGATGTGGCTCCAGGTGTGGTCACAGTCTCCCCCTCCAGGCGGGATGTGGCCCAGGATGTGCACGGCCTCCCCAGCAGCCTCGGCCGCCACCAGGGTATCCACTAGCCACTGCAGCTCCTCCACCGGGTCTATGTTATCCATCAGCAGCCACCTGGAGGGGCAAAGGAAAGCACAAGAGACATTAAAACAGGGAAAGGAGAGTAGAGACATTAATTACAACACATTCCTTGGCCATGAGCAGCCCCATTTGCTCTCATAGTGAAAAAATTTAACCCGTCCGCTGTGATTGGCATGGATTTGCCTTTTATTGGTAGCCTAGTAACATATATTCCCATGTCTTTTGCTGCCTCTGTGGTGGATAGTGAAGTGTTTCCCATGTGGTATTGGTGTGCTAGATATCCCTTCACTGGTAGCCTGGTCACATATAGTCCCAGGTCTTTCTCTGCCTCTGTGGTGGATAATGGAGTGTTTCCCATGTGGTATTGGTGTGCTGGATATCCCTTCACTGGTAGCCTGGTCACATATAGTCCCAGGTCTTTCTCTGCCTCTGTGGTGGATAATGGAGTGTTTCCCATGTGGTATTGGTGTGCTAGATATCCCTTCCAAAGGTACATGACTACATTTTTCTTCATTGAATTGTAGCAGCCACTTTTTGCTCCATTCCTGTAGCTTGTTGATGTCTTCTGGTAGGAAATCCACAGTCAAGGGGTTAACTATCTACTTATTAATAGCAACCTAATGTGTTCACTTACCCCTTAATATACTCGTGTAAAAGTCCGATATTCAAACAACTTTATTTTTCAAGACAAACTTTAGGGAGTTAACTTTTACCATATTACTTTATAGGGAGTTGCTACTACCCCTACCTCAACTATTGTATGGGATCAAATTAATTCCTCAGTCAAAGGTATAATAGCAGTGCTCAGAAGGGAAAGACTCCGATGGTTTGGACATGTGAAGAGAGCAGGGGAGGATACAGCGCTGGGAGTTTTGGAGAGATTGGAGGTAAAAGGAAGGAGACCAGTTGATAGACCTAGGAAAACGTGGAGAAGGTGTTTACAGGAAGACTTGGCATTGATGGGATTGAATGAGTATCGGGCAGCAGACAGAGTAGAATGGAGGAGAGCCAAAAAGCGTCCAACCGCTCAGGAAGAGTGAAAACAGACATTAAACGAAATGATGATGATGATGAAAGGTATAACAGCAGACTTGGCTTTTATATAACATCAAATTTTATATAACTATGTACAGTAATCCCTCTCAATAAAGTGTTTCCTCTATATATGCTACTCAATGACAAACAGCCCTTTCAAATATTACAAGCACAGAGAGTTAGGGAGTCCCGTGAGCCATGTCCGTCACCATCCCTCTGAGCTACCCACCAGTTCTGAGTGTTGCAGTAGTTCATGTTGACCGACACCACCCTCAGGCCAGGCACAGGAGAGTAGGTGAAGAACCCGCCTCGCCGCACGTCAGCCAAAGACGACTCCGGCAGCCACTCAGCCCATATGACAGCCAGCGCATCGTACAGCCAGCTCATGTCCCAGCCGGCCTCGTACACGGCTGGTATGGCAAAACTGAGGACAGGGAAAAGCAAGGTAATAGGGAATAATAAGAAAATAGGGAAGTAGGGAACAATAAGGAAATAGGGAAGAATGGAGAAATGGATCAGGGAACAACAGGGAAATAGGGAAATGGGGAACAATAAGATATAGAGAATATGAAAACAGGAAATGGGAACAGGGAAAAATGGGAAAGCAGGGAACAGTAGAGAATAAGGAATAATGGGAACGATAAGAGTGTTCGTAAATCTGAAATCACCTCACTGTGCTTGTAAAAGGAAAGTGTCTCAATAAAGATCTTCCTAAAATATCTGGACACCTCTCCTCCCGAAATTGACCTCTCTTTCGGCCACCTCTTTGGATTCTTTTTAGGAGCAGCGAGTAGCGGGGTTTTTTTAAATTATTGTTTCCTTTTTTGGTGCCCCCTTGAGCTGTCTCCTTTGTTGTAAAAAAAATAATAATAATGTAGTCATATTAAGCTGACCATCCATGTACAGATACCCCAACAGGAAACTTTTTTTTAACAGCAAAGGAAACAGCTCAAGGGCAAAAAAAAGGAAAACAATAATGAAAAAAAGCCCACTAATCAATGCTCCTAGAAAAATAGGGTTCAGAGGAGTGTCCAAAAGACTACCTCAAAACATCAGTAATTCCTCGACTTTTTGGGGGCGATATGAGATATGATTTTGGGAGAACTCAAACCATTAATTCTCTAGGCGTTGAGGAGGCAGAGTTAATACAGATCCTCCAACACTTAAAAGGTCAATGCAAAAACTACTCACCTATTGACGGGTGCCGAGGCGTGGTTGCTGAGAAGATGAGATATGATTTTGGGAGAACTCAAACCATTAATTCTCCAGGTGTTGAGGAGGCAGAGCTAATACAGATCTTCCAACACTAAGAGGTCAATGTAAAATCTACTCACCTATTTACGGGTGCCGAGGCGTGGTTGCCGAGAGCGTTGACGACGGGGATGCCGGGGAAGTACTGCTTGATGAGGGCATTGGTGACGTCGATGGCGGCCAGGTTGGTGGCGTGGTCCTGGGCCCAGACATCGTGTGGAGGGAGGTCGCCTGTCAAGTACCTGCAGTGATATAAGGACTCTTGACAACCAACACAGTGATATTATGGCTGCCACTTAAATCCTTCTCACACGGGCAGGAAAATAAGCACACCGTCCTCAACCCTCCACCACTGTTACTCACACAAGATCCGGCGTGGTGATCGCAGCCGCCTGGGATAGAAGGTCCTCCAGGGTGTGTATGGGGATGTCACAGTAAGCTAAGGCCCCCCAGTGACCAGCCGCTTCCTCCCCCAGCCCTGGGTCACCAAAGGCATGTCGGCAGCAGTACGGGTGTTCGCAGACGACAGCGCTTCCCTCGTCGTACAGGAGGTCCACGTGAAGGTCCGAGAGGTGCAGGATCTTCATCACACTTGGCGTCGGCTAAATGAACAAGGAACAACATGGTGAAGACTTGTTTTTTCTCCTTTTTTACAGCAAGGGAGGCAACTCAAGGGCAAAAAACAAACAACAACAAAATAAACACTAGGCACTACCCCAGTAACCAAAAAAACTGAATCAGAGGCTAGAAGAGATGTCGTTTCTTTGGTTAAACTATGAATGTAAATGTAATAAATAAATAAATAAATAAATAAACATTCCTCACAAAACATTACATACTCCTTTATAGAGAATAGTTGAATAGCAGAGAAAAAACAATGGTGAAAAAGGGATGATCAAATTTAGTTCTGGAGGTGTTTTAAAATTCTAGGACAAGCTCACCTGCTGGGGTTCAGGCTGTATAGGTTCAGGCTTGCCACCGGGGATCTCAATGGCCCAGGGGTTGAGGTCGGTGTGTTGGCAGTCCAGACCCAGCAGCCAGCCACACATGGTATCGTGGGAGTACTCAGTGTTGTTGAATACATAGACTACCTCAGGCTGAAAGTGTACAAGGAAGAATAACTCAAATCATATACTTGTTGCTGATTGTCAAAATAATTAATCTTTCCTATCCTTTTGTTTGAATACCCATTTCGAGAGCTCCCTTAACCCCTTGACTGCGGATTTCCTACATGAATACATCCCCAAGCTACAGAAATGGAACAAAAAGTGGCTGCTACAATTCAGTGAAGAAAAATGTAAAGTCATGAACCTTGGGAGAGGATATCCACCATACCAAAACCACATGAGAAACACTCCACTATCCACCACAGAGGCAGAGAAAGACCTGGGAGTATATGTTACCGGGGTACCAGTGAAAGCCAAATCCATGGCAGTCGCAGCGGACGGGTTAAGAGAATGGTCAGAAATGAGGTCTTTTCTAAACCAAGCACATAGCAATTACACCAAAAAAGTTCAGAATGTCAGTATTTTCATGGGTATGCAGAGACTTTCCAAAATAATGTGTTAGATAGGTGGTGTTGCTTATATGTACAGAGATCTATTCAAATTATAATCCACAAGTTAGCCCAAGGATGGAAAGGTTGAATCAGAGTTTTCACACTCACACCGGCCAACTTCACCATGCCGTAGCAGACGTCTTCGGGGAAAAGGTTCAGAACAATGCACTCGTTGATGGCCAAGTCCTCCACCTCCTCCACAGTGGCCCCGGACGATATCCAAAGGTCCAGGGCTGCTGTGGCACTCAGACACTCCAGACATGTCAAGCTCCTGGATATGAGAGAAATGGGAAACAATTACTTATGATAAAATAGAGATCCTCCCCATTTCATAAGATCCATTTTTTCATCCTCCCCATTTCATAAGATCCAATTTTTCATCCTCCCCGTTTCATAAGATCCATTTTTTCATCCTCCCTGTTTCATAAGATCCATTTTTTCATCCTCCCCGTTTCATAAGATCCAATTTTTTCATATGTGTTAGTATGCAGGATGATGGCTGTCCGGAGGTCCTTACACTGTTGTTTCGGGGAGAGTCGGGAAGAAGGAGCGGAGGAGGAAGTTACTGCATCTGTCTGCCAGTTCCCTCTCCCGGAGCCCAAGAGGTGTGGCTGCAGTCAGGCCGAGACACACGCCTGGAAGGATATTATGCCATGGTTCAGTTTTTCCAGTTAACACTACCCTTTGCAGCACTGTGAGATAACACCTACAATTGCTGGGCCATGGACAGCAACATATTTTATTATTATTCCAGCTATTTTTTTTGCCCCGACCAAAACTGCCTCCTCCTCCTCCAATAGCTGCCCTTTATAAATAGATAATATAAAAATAGTTAATTATTGTGTTTTTTGAATTGATATGGGTTCAGAACAGAGTAAATACGAGCTCTGAGTCGATAATAATCCTTAGCAGTGGCCATGGAGGTGAGTGCCTAACCCAAGATGCATGTCTCTTGTACTGACAACCCTCATTACATGCATTTCTCATAAAAGTCTTTGTTAGTGGTTTTAGAAATAGTGAATTAATGTATTTTCTTAGATAAATTAAAGTAATATGTGGGGTCATGTTCCAAGCCTCTCCCGCAATAGAAGTTGGTTGTAATAAATTAAAGTAGCGAATTAAAGTAGTGAATTAATGTATTTTCTTAGATAAATTAAAGTAATATGTGGGGTCATGTTCCAAGCCTCTCCCGCAATAGAAGTTGGTTGTAATAAATTAAAGTAGCGAATTAAAGTAGTGAATTAATGTATTTTCTTAGATAAATTAAAGTAATATATGGGGTCATGTTCCAAGCCTCTCCCGCAATAGAAGTTGGTTGTAATAAATTAAAGCAGCGGGCTTTTTTTTCACATTTGTTTCCTTTTTTTATGCCCTTGAACTGACTCTTCTGCTGTTGAAAAATAAATAAAAAAATAAATAAATGCTTTGTACTGTACTCCACAATATTTCAGGAGTACTGCTTGATATTCCTCCCCAAGAAAAGAGGAATGTACAGCAATGGATGTCCTACTGGGGCCTCAAAATGTCCACCCAACTGAGTCAGCTGAACTAAGAGGCAGGATGTGTGTGACCCTCACCACACTCAACCCTCAGATTTACATTCACAAACAACCCACTGGCAGCTGAAGTAACACTCATTCAAGCACGCATTTAAGAGCACTCATTCAAGCACGCATTTAAGAGCACTCATTCAAGCACTCATTTAAGAGCACTCATTCAAGCACTCATTTAAGAGCACTCATTCAAGCACACATTTAAGAGCACTCATTCAAGCACGCATTTAAGAGCACTCATTCAAGCACTCATTTAAGAGCACTCATTCAAGCACACATTTAAGAGCACTCATTCAAGCACTCATTTAAGAGCACTCATTCAAGCACTCATTTAAGAGCACTCATTCAAGCACTCATTTAAGAGCACTCATTCAAGCACTCATTTAAGAGCACTCATTCAAGCACTCATTTAAGAGCACTCATTCAAGCACTCATTTAAGAGCACTCATTCAAGCACTCATTTAAGAGCACTCATTCAAGCACTCATTTAAGAGCACTCATTCAAGCACACCTGGGAAAATGCTGGATATGTTGTCAAATATGAATGCCCAAAGAAAGAAAATATAGGCTATCAGAGCGAAATGAACGGAGTCACATGGCTTAGCAGATAATATGTAAGGGCAGGCGCCTGTATACTGCATGTTGATGTGATCTGACTTTTCCAGCGGCATTCATGTATGTATAACTGAATGTATTGATTATCAGATGCCAGTGAACAGTGCATGGATAACTGAGTATATGTATAACAAGCATATCAATGGTGGAGAAATGTTTGCAAGCTTTATCAAATTATCTGACTTCACCAACCAACCAACAAAAAACTCACCATTGCCATCATGCTTGTAACGCTGAATTATGTGACAAAAAATACAACTAGGTCTGAGCAGCCTACCTAAAGCAATAAGCACAGGCCTCCACACAGCTTTTGGTGCCATGTTGAACCTCCTCAGGGCAGTCGTTGGTATCACCCCCCATATACCGAGACAACACCATATATAGCCTCAGCTGGGCCTTCAAGGGTGGGAACAAACACCTGCCGCCAGCTGCTGTGTTCCCGCGCCACACTGTGAGGGAACAGATGTGTGTCACTAGTACACAGTCAGGTGTTTTGGACGATGTTGTTGTTATGATGTGGATCTGTTTATGGTAACTTTGAGAAGCAGGTTATTGTTTTTTCACTCTTTTTGTTGCCCCTGAGCAGTCTCCTGTGTTGTAAAAAAAAAAAATAAATAAATAAATAAATAAATAAATAAAACCTTATTTCTCGTTCATCAAAATAAAGTCTCCTTCAGTTTGGAATTAAAAATGCGATAAAAAGTGTATCACAATCAACCAAAAATACTTATATGAAGGGCCATACACAGCTCCACACACACACCCTCTTTCTTAATCAACGAAAAGTCAACTGCAATCTGGTATCGAAAAAGTATGAAAACGCAGACTGAAAATAATAAAAAAATACTTAAATGGAAGGACCAAACATATATCTTCACACCATGACACTTACAACCTTGCATGCACATTAACCTACGTTCCTTCATGATCCTCCAGCTCTCCGGATCTTGTATCTTACTTACAATCAATATGAACATAACCTGAACATCCATCAACAGTTTTACAAAGACCGCAAATGCCCTCAAGAACTGCTTACGTGTTGTGGATAAAGAGAGGGATTGCAGGCCAGAGAAAGTAAGTGCTTGGCAAGGGATCTCATTAGCTTGTAAATGACTGCCCTCACTATAACATCTGATATATGTACAAGCTGCCATCTGAGAGGAAGCGAACATCTGCTACATTTGCCTGATAACAGCTGTGGTCAGAGGCAAAACAACCTCTAGCAAACCTTTCCTATATTTTTCTGTGTTCTCATGGGAAGGAAAATTTGTTGAGGAAGGGCTTAGTCTTAAACTTGTCTGCCTTTCTGGTCACCTATTTTGACACTCAAGGAAAAAGATGTGTGTTCTTAAGTACTAAACATACAGACACAAAAGAATACAGAACAAATATAAGAATAAGAACTCTTTCGTTTTTATTTATCATCCTTATCTTGCTTCCCAAGTGCGAGGGATTCTATTCAGTGAGTCACATTACCGTAGTCCATCAATCTTGAAGTCACCCCTGACCTTCCTTTACAGAAATTAACAAGAATATGGTAAGGCTTAGGTTTAAACAGTATTTTTAAATCAATCAAGACCCTATTACCTAATCCCAAGTGAAGGAGGTCAAAAAAATATATACTGCAGTGAATGGCCTTTTAGAAATTATTATTCTACATCAAATATTACCTTTTACAACCTACATTCTTAAAGTGATATTTTATTTGGTTTGACAGTTATTCATTAACGTCGAGGAGTTTACTACACATTAACAGAAAATGATTTGGTCCGTTTTAGTAACAGTTCAGGGGAGGCTCGGCTTGATAATTATTGTAGTTCCTGAAGTCACAGAAGTACAGATTCTATACACCATACATGAGGTTGGCTAAACATGTACCCAAACTCATTTCATAGCAAGTGTAGGATTAACATGTCAACGGCAACACTGGAATGTTTGGCTAAAATCTAGGCTTAAGTATTTAATTTCTCTCCTCTATCTTATTCCCCCTCATACCATTGTGGGTCTCCGCGGGACTGTGCTGCGTCAATGATCTCCTCGATGCGGCGACACGGGATGTCAGTGGAGGAGTCACCGGCGACGAGGCGACACAGTTCACTCTTGCGGCAGTCCACGTCACAGTTCAAGGGAGGCTCGGCTTGATAATTATTGTAGTTCCTGAAGTCACACAAGTACAGATTCTATACACCATACATGAGGTTGGCTAAACATGACTATACAATGATGTTTCAGTATCCATTCTTTATGACACAATAATAATAATGAAAATAAGGTTACTATCACTCCCATCATCTCCTCACCTCATGTACTCGTAAAACAGCGCGTCATCAGTGGCCAACCTGATGACAAGCTCGTCCATCTGGGTGGGTGAGAGGCAGGTCAGCCCATAGGTCTCCTGGGCTGTGTACCTGTAAGGAGAGAAACATGAGTACATTAGGTTTGCTGACTAAGATATATCATTGTGGCTGTGTAGCATCAGTATATATATAGACAACACTGAGACGTGCAGGCTGTGACCACACCTACCTCAGAGTATACTCCGGCTGCCCACCTTCCTGGTTGGCCAAGGTCAGGTTCATGTCATAAGTCTCAGTGTCCAAAACCGTCTGAAAGAGAGAAAAAGCAAAATATACTTCCAAGTTCGTCTTTTATCCAAGTTCGTCTTTTATCCACTCTCTGTATCCAAGAACATAATTAGAACTTTAGCTATTATAATATTAACACATGAGAGTTGATTGGATATGCTAAACAGCCATGGGAAAACAAGATATCCTTCCATCATGCCAGTCTGAATCTGAAACCAATCACAATAAAATCACTAAACTTTAAATATACGACACTTCCACTCAACAACCTCATGACCAAGCCCAAAGTCTACTCTCCTGAGAATATACACATAACACCTCCACCAGGACTTTGTGGCTTGTTTGAATAATGACTCTCAACAACGGCCAAGTCAAAATGTTCTGCCCTACACATAACAGTAACTTACCCAGGTGGCGTTGTCGTGGCCGGCATCCACAATGTACACTCGGAAGGCTGGGGCATGTAAACCCTCGGTGGTGCCTGGACGTAGAAAATAAAATAATGTTGTTTGCTTATTTTCATGTTTTCCTGAACTTGCTGACTGCCTACCTTCCCCCGTCCCATAATCTAGCTGCACATCTTTCAACTGAAGCCATGCTGTCCAATTTTCTGATGCAAGAGTTAATCTGTATTGTCACTCCTTCATTCCTTTCATTGGTAAAGTCTGGTACTTTTTTTTTTTTTTTACAACAAAGGAGACAGCTCAAGGGCACAAGGAAAGGAAACAATAGTGAAAAAAAAGCCTGCTACTTGCTGCCCCTAAAAAGAATCAAAAGAGGTAGCCGAAAGACGGGTCAATTTCGGGAGGTGTCCTGATAACTGCATTCCTTCATTCAGATTTCCTCCTTCCTATGACTTGAACACTTTCACGAGGAGGGTATCGAGACAACTGTGGCTCCTTGGGTTTCTCAATGTACCTCAACAAACCCAGTGCTTCCTCATCTCTGGCGTGCTGACAGTTTTCCTAAATAGTTTTGTACTGCATCTATCAAATACCTTTCACTAAAATGTATGAAAGTAAGGTCGGGTCAAGTAGCCACAATACACCAACTAGATAAGGAAGATCTTTTAAACTTAAGGGTCGCATTATCAGACACTTCATCGCCCAAGAACGCATATTTGACAAGGCTTTCGTAGGAGTTGTGGGCATTTGCAGGAGTAGTTTTATGACCCTGGTGGTAGTTTGGCCCTTCTTCTGTACCATGAACCTGAAGAAACACTCATTAGAACCCGACTGACCCCCTCTTTGGCATTTCCAGGAGTAGTTTTATGGACCTGGTGGTAGTTTGACCCTTCTTCTGTACCATGAACCTGAAGAAACACTCATTAGAGCCTGACTGACCCCCTCTTTGACCTTTAGAAATAGCTGATGTGAGGAGCGACAGTGTCTTTTAATGCTGACCTAAGGATGTGGGCGCTTTATAAATGGCTGCAGTGATATACAGTTCTACACAAGGCATGCCAGCAGATCCATAAATAAGCTGGGAGTGAGAGATGAGAAGTATCTGACACCAATCAACACACTCTAAAACAAGTCAGATTACAGATATGAGTCAGAAGAGCGAGCGTGCCAAACTAATATTTGGCACGCTCACCTTTCTCACTCTAAACAACTATTATCTAGCAAGTACCAGTAACACACTTCATCTTTGATTTATGATTTTCCTGTCCAAATGTAATGGCACCCCCTTGACTGAGTGTGGCCAAGGCTGACTGACCTGCGCCGGGGATGAGGACGGTGGCCGTGGGGTGGGTGTAGTTGGTGGCCGGGTCGTAGAGTAAGTGCCACTGGTCCTTGTGGTTGTGGCCGTAGAACATGCCCCGGATGATTGACTCATACCTGCCAGTGAACAAGGAAGTTTAGTATAGTAAGCTTTCCTGGATACAACTGACCTCTCTTTTGGCCACTTTACTTTTGTCTATTATGGGAGCGGTGAGTAGTGTTTTTTTTTTTCTACACTTTTTGTTGCCCTTGAGCCGTCTCCTTTGTTGTAAAAAAAAAATACATAAGGATACACGACAACATAAGGAGACTACATGGAGCCAGTCACCCTACACATGACCGCTCCCAAGGAAGGGTCATTCACTAACTTTTCTAACCATCCATAAGTCTATCGAACCTCCACTTAATATTTTCCACTGTATTTCCATCAACAAAATAGTGCTTACAAAAGTAGTAGTGATGCTATGCTACTATGGATCTATTTGCAATCACTTCAAGTATAATGGCCATGAACTTCAAATTCACTGATAAATGTCTGCAACATACCTTGCAATTATCTGGCTGAAGATGTGGCTCCAGATGTGGTCACAGTCCCCTCCCCCAGGCGGGATGTGGCCCAGGATGTGCACCACCTCCCCGGCAGCCTCGGCCGCCGCCAAGGTGTCCACCAGCCACTGCAGTTCACCGACAGGGTCGTTGTTTTCCATCAGCAGCCACCTCAACAGGGAAAGATTTGGAGTGATGGTTACATACCTTGTTTCCTGTGGTCATGAATAGTAGTCAAGTTAGCCAAATAACTTTTGGAAGTTTACTTCAACTCAAATAACTGTAATCTACTCTGAGAAATGTTCACTGAAATTGATTTTGTGATTATGGAGCCATGGCATCACAACCACTGTGGTCACATGGTGCTGAGTGCACTCAAGGCAAGCCACTCACCAATTCTGGCTGTTGCAGTAGTTTGTGTTGACGGACACGACCCTCAGGCCCGGCACAGGGGAGTGGGAGAAGAAGCCACCAAGCCTTATGGTGTCCATGGTGTCCTCAGGTAGCCAAGGGGCCCACATCTCCGCCACACCTTCGTACAGCCATTCCATGTTGAACCCAGACTCATAGCCTGCCGGCACTACAAAACTGGGAGGAGTTACATTAGTTCCAGTGGAAAGCTCTGGTGATGGAGGAACTTCAAGTATCCAAGTGAAGCTTTCAACTCAGCTGGGGAGTATGCTCCTTTTAATGTCTGTTACAACATACAATGGTATGTACACATAAACCTTTTGTCTCAGAACTAAAGTAATGATAATAATCAATACTGACTTACTGATAGAAAAAACATAACTACCTGTTTACAGGAGCAGAAGCATGATTGCCGAGGGAGTTGTAGACTGGGATGCCCGGGAAGTATTTCTTGATGAGCTCCAAGGTGACGTTTATGGCCAGCAGGTTGCTCTCATGACTCTGAGCCCAAACATCATGAGGCGGAAGGTCTCCAGTCACATACCTGTGGACCAGTCATGTGTCATTCCACACACAGGCAATGGAGCAACAGAGGTTGCTTTACATGGTAATGTCAAGGATTCTCCATACAAACACACCCTGTATCTGACACCAATCAACACACTCTAAAACAAGTCAGATTACAGATATGAGAGTCAGAAGAGCGAGCGTGCCAAACTAATATTTGACATGCACGCCTTTCTATTATCTAGCAAGTACCAGTAACACACTCCATCTTTGATCTAGCAACACACTGCTGCCAACACTCACACAAGGTCTGCGTCGGAGAGTGTGGCGGCCTGGGCCAGGAGGTCATCCAGGGTGTGCAGGGGAATGTCACATTCACCCAGTGCTCCCCAGTGGCCCGCTGCCTCCTCCCCCGGCCCAGGGTCACCGAAGGCGTGGCGGCAGCAGAGGGGGTGGTCACAGTTGACGGCGCTGCCCTCGTCGTACTGGAGGTCCACATGCAGGTCAGAGAGGTGCAGGATCCTCACCACACTGGGAGTGGGCTGATGGGAAGAGAGGAAAGTCTTACTCTCTCAGGGCTCCTCGTCTTCATCACGCTCCTCAGAATGAATGTCCAACAGTTTTGGTGGATCCACAAAGATGAAGGATGACTGCAGGAGGCCAGCTGGCCAACACATGGCAGCTCCTGAGAATAGTTTTTCACCCCAAGCAGCTCAGAAGGACACCCACCTGCTGGGGCTCAGGGTAGAAGGGTTCAGGCTTGCCCCCGGGGATGCTCAGCGACCACGGGTCTAGCTCTGTGTTGTGGCAGTCAGCCCCCAGCAGCCAGCCGCATATAGTGTCATAGTTATACTTTGTGTTGTTCAGGACATACAGCACCTCACCCTGGAGATAAATGAATAAACACTCTGTAGCCATTACGAGCTCTTCAACAGGTAAAAGAGAGGCTTGTATCATCTCACCTTTTGCAGGTAACACAAAACTAACAGGTAGCTTCGTAGCCTTTCAAGAAGGCGACCTCCTGCAAGAGTGTATGTATAATTTTTCTTTAGACAAGGCTCGAGAATGAACAAGCATAACATCTACATTGTAATCATGCTGCATGTCTACATTCTGTCAACACAACATGGCAATGAGCATCCTACCCCTGCAAGGTAAACCATTTCAGAGCAAACATCGGCTGGGAACAGGTCAAAGGTGATGCACTCCTGGATGGCAAAGTCTTCAATCTCCATTGCACTAGCCCCAGCGGCCATCATGGTGTCCAGCACGGCAGCAGCGGCCTTGCACTCCAAGCACGTGTACTCTCTGGCCAAGGAAGTCACCCTGTTATTCTTTGGTCATGAACATTAAGGATGCATGTGACGTGTGCCAACCACCACCTCCCAACATGCTTGCTCCACCCCACATCACGGCACCACAGCCTCACAGCAAGCAAGGCCACACCTCCTCCCCCAACACATACAGCTGTTCTCTTACTATTGCTAACACTGGACAGACACAACAGAGAACATAGGGACATCTTCTGTAATTGCTTCTCTCTGGGCAGAAAGTCAAACCACAGACTCATGATTTTTGCTGGTTATTAGGATCCACTTTACACAATACGATTACTCCTTCGTGCTCCTACTACTGCTACCACTGGACAGACGCGACAGATTACATAGGGACATCTGTAATTGCTTCTCTCAGGCCTTAAAGTCAAACCGCTCATGATTTTTGCTAGTTGTTAGAATCCGCTTTACACAACACGATTACTCATTCTCAGATCATTATGTCAAACAATCATGTGGTTCACCAGCCAGCACTCACACAGCAGCCCGCTTCAAGGAGTACCGCAATAGAGGCAGCGCCCCATCCGTATCCTCCCAGTGACTCGGGGCGCCGGCCACACTCCTGCTCAACACACCTGCCAGGAAAAGGTGCATTCATTCTGTTTCACGTCACTTTTTATTTCATTTCAGTGAGGTAAAATTATCTTAAGCATTTGTATTATTGTTTTTGGACTGCTTCATATTCTTTCAATGGCCCTTCAGATATAAACATTACATCACCATTCATCAAGTTTTACAAAGACCACAGACATCCTCGAGATATACTTACATAGTGTGGATATAAGGAAAGTGAGTGCAAGGCCGGGCATGGTGTTAGCCTGCAGTGTGTGTCCTAAAGAAGAGTCGTGATATTAGTACAGGCTGCAGGGCGGGAAAGTGAACACCTGCTCCTCGCTTGATAACACTGAAGGCTGCGATAACAACAAAGAAGAGAAACCTTGCAATAATGATAAGGAGGAAAACACAGCATCCAATAGCTCAGTGCAACGAGTGAAGCACATCATAATGAACTTTCATCACAAATATTAGTTGATATAAATAAAGAGACAAAGGTTGAAGATATCCTACTGACACTAAGGAATAAGAAGTAGACTAGGGCAGGTCATATAATGTGTAGAACCGATAGAAGATGGACAGTTATATAATGTGATAGAGTGGCAACCCATAATCTGTGGAAGCCAGGCAGACTAGAGGATCAGGAATTGAGATGAAAATAGAACATATACTGGAGCAGGATCGAGAATGTTGGTGAAGGCGTCTGTTGTGCAATATTATAGTTTGAGGAATCAGTTTTTCAGCCTCTAATTCATCCAAAATACTATAAAAACCCTGCACTATCTCACATTTGTTGTGCAATATTATAGTTTGAGAAATCAGTTTTTCAGCCTCTAATTCATCCAAAATGTTATCAAAACCCTACACTATCTCACATCTCATTAGGCTTGACATTATTCTTTCTGATAGATGGTACAATTCCCCTTTTTACAGGAAGGAAAAACATGCAAAGTAAAGTTTCTGAGGGAGTTTTCCAGAGGTGCTGCACAGAGGATGAGAGGACGACTAACAGTACAAGCTGCTACCCATCACGTGAGCAAATCTGAAATGACAACTATGAACTGTTTTTTTTTTTTTTTTTTTCTTTTTACAGAAGAGGAGGTAGTTCATGGGTGCAAAAGAAAACATGGAAACAATATAATACTTGAGGTCATCATATGATATGTACTATAGGTATTATGAGAGCACAAGCTGCAGTCTAAGGTAACGAACATCTGCTGTGCTTCCTTGATAACAGCTGTGGTCGAAAGCAAAACTAACTCTGGTAAACCTTTCCTATATTTTCCTGTGTTCTCACGGGAAGGAAGTAGTTGGAAGTTTCGTTTAGTCGGCGCAACATCTGTGTTCATCTGCCGGAGAGAGACAGAAGGGGAAGGGAACAGATCCACACAACCCCCGATTAATACCTGGTACCCGTTCACTGCTGGGTGGATAGGGGCATAGGGTACAGGTAACTCTCGATTTACGCGAGTATTGTGTCCTTGAAGAGGTCGCGTAAATCAAAAACAATGTAAGTCAAAAAAGAGGTAGGTTTCTATTGAAAAATAAATATTCATTCAGTGGAGAGAGAGAGAGAGAGAGAGAGAATATCCATATCAGGAACACTGAGTGAGGGCCGAGATATAAGCAATGAAACAAAACCTCACAGTCATGTTAAGGAAAAATACTGCATCAAAGAATAAATGGATAATGAAGCATGTAACAAATTGGCGTCACTATAAAAAAAATTTGCCTGCACCATGACGGACTTGGGTCGACCACCTATTGGTGCTACAGGCTTAGATGTAAAAAAAAAAAAAAAAAAAAAAAAAGAGAGAGAGAGAAAAAGAAAGATTAGATATGAAAAGCTGACAACTATTGGTGGTGTGTTGCGTCATCATCACAAACATAAGAGAATACTTGCATCGTTATCGTGGCAGAGAACACACAGTCACTTAAACACGTAACCAACTGAATACTTGCATCTTCATCATGGCAGAGAACACACAATCACTTAAACATGTAACCAACTCATCAGTAAAACAACGCTTGCTTTGCTGTTTTCTCTTTTATTTATTCACCCAACACATGGTGGCTTCACTGATACAACCAGTAATAAAAATCTTGGGCAGCAGGTGAAGAAATATAGTAATTTTTTTATACACATTTCCTAGCCTAGTTACCAGTTTTCTGTGTTAATTATGCCAACAATGAATGTACACTAAGGAGGAAGCGCCTGTAAACTGCCTTCATAAATCACAGTTTCGACAAGTAGAATGTATGTTCGGGGCAGACACCTCTTAATTCACGCATACACAAACCTCAATTTAACATCTGAATTACACGCCAATTAGAACGACATTTCGAGTCAATATAAAAACAGCATCAAATAACAAGACTCCATTACTTATTCAAGCCACTGACTAATGGCCCCAGACTGGAGTGAGGAGGAGGAGGAGAAGCGGCAGAGTTGTTTAAATCCCGAATGCCCGCACTAGACAAGGGTGGCTGGAGGGAGAGGCCACGGAAAGGTCATACTCATCACGTCATCGGTCATTTTGAAAGGCTGGATACCCTTGCATATGTTAGCCTTGATCTCCTAACAGCAGCCCTCAACTCTAGGTCAATCTGTAGCAGCCTCTCTGTTTAACCCCAGAATTCATATGTCCCCAACTTACTAAGACACTCGTACACATTACATGCGTACTCATACTATATACATTCATATCTACATACATACACACTGCACCTGGTTTCCTGCATGAGAGGGGAATGGAAAACTCGTGTGTATGATCCCCAGCAGCAAAATGGTTCAGATTCTCCCCTAACATGAATCACAAGAATGGCCTGACCCCTCGTGCACCCTTTCATCCCTGCCTACCTAACAGCCCTTCTCTGCCTCTGTTTGCTCTCCTCAGACCAGTCTCTATAGAGTATGCACACCAATTGGGACACACTGCTCCAATGGTCGAGTCTTCATAGCAGGAAAATACCCACTCCGGAATATTTCTTTAAAGTATCCATGAGTGCGAGTTCGTTTCTCTACCTTCGTCTTCTGGAGTAGCTTTTTTCTTTTAATCAGATCAAACTGCTTCGATAATCACCTGTTCGTAGCAGGGGAAAAAAAACTTCTCTGGAATATTTCGGCATAGTTTCCACCGTGCAAGTTTTCAGAGGTAGTTCGTTTCTCTACCTTGGTCTTCCGGAGTATAGCTTTCCCCTGGTGAGTGCTAAATAGGGTAGTGCATACAAATTGGCGAGCGCACCCTATACTCATGACATAATAAACCCGTACAAGTATAGGCAGTCTTGTGTATTTCGCTTGTTTAACTCGGCCTCCCAATTTACGACGGTTGATAATTTTAATGGCAGGAAATTTGATTAGCTGCGGTAGTACGTGGAATGTAAAGCCTCGGATGAATTAAGAAATGTCTGCACTTACAGTTTAATAGGAAAAGGAATATGTTTATATATTAATAGTAATATCAACTAAGTGTGAGCATCTTGGCCAGGAACCGTTCCTCATGTAAGCAGAATGTTCTTCTTGACAATGTTCTTCATGATATCAACGTGACCTGGAAGAGAAAAACTAGAATCACTTGACATTTCATTGTGGCGTTAACTTATAGTAAATCTTAAGTCTGTGTTCTTAAGCATATCAGCACCTTAGTATGTCTGTTTGAAAAGCCTTTTGTAGAGGGGTTTTGCTGGGTTAGGTTTGAAGTTTAGGGTATCTTCAAACACAAGATTGCCAGCACCTTATGATATGAATCGACAAAGAATAACCTCCCTTTGTTGTATGGAAAGTCTCATTAATAAGGAAGCATATATGAATTTTCTGAGTCAAGACCTATAGTGACTGTTCGGGGTTTTGTTAGATTAGGTTAGGTTAGGAGTTTAAGGTATCTTCAAACACATGATAGCCAGCACCTGTATAGAAAGTCTCATTGGTAAGGAGGCTTATATGAATTTTCTGAGTCAAGACCTATAGTAATGTTTGTGGTAGGTTGTGTAGGTT
This sequence comes from Eriocheir sinensis, assembly GCF_024679095.1. NCBI lineage: Eukaryota > Metazoa > Arthropoda > Malacostraca > Decapoda > Varunidae > Eriocheir > Eriocheir sinensis. The sequence goes on along the minus strand of NC_066509.1, from coordinate 3,400,154 downwards.
AGGTTGACCCGAGGGTAGCGTGAGCCTCAATAGTTATCACTTAAACAATCCTGCTTGCGCCACCATCGGCCTAAGGGACATTCACTAACATTCCCCTAAAACTAATTCTAAAGAGGCATCAATAACCTCAGCCTAAAAAAAAATAAAAAATAAAAAAATAAAAAATAAAAAACTTAAATTTTTCTCAATTCTGAAGGTCCTTGAAAATTCCCATGGAAAGTTTCCCTCGAGTTTTACAACCCTACACACAACCTTAGGCAACAGGCATGCAGAGAAGAAGTTGTACTCACCCATCTGCAGGTTGATATACATGGCTAACATGATAAACTGAGCCGGCATGTTCCCATTGGTCTCCACCCAAACCTGGAACAAGGAGGCAAACATTGAGTGAAGGACAATGTAAAGACTGAGAGAAAAAAAGAAAGAAGTAGCACCCAGCGAAGCTTACTCCACTCCTGTCTGACACCTAATATTGCCTCTGCTTTTAAACCATTGGATGTGGATTTCCTACAAGAAGACTTTACCAAGCTACAGAAGTGGAGCAAAAAGTGGCTGCTACAATTCAATGAAAGAAATGAAGAAAAATGTAAAATCATGCACCTTGGGAGGGGAAATCCAGCACACCAATACCACATGGAAACATTCCACTATCCACCACAGAGGCCAAGAAAGACATGGGACTTTATGTTGCCAGGCTACCAGTGAAGGCGAGATCCGTGCCAATCGCAGCGGATGGGTTAAGTAAGTCTCCTTGTTATATCAGCCTTCTATTACCGTTATGGAGACATATGTACAAAGCTATATTCTGTATCATGTGAGTAGACAATATAAGCACCCACTTCTCTCTCTCTCAGCCATTACAGAGACAAATGTACAAAGGTATATTGGCTGGTATTACAAGACACTTTGCTATATCACATCAGCTATTTCTAAAGGTCAAAGAGGGGATCAATCGGGTTCTAATGAGTGTTTCTTTAGGTTCATGGTACAGAAGAAGGGTCAGACTACCACCAGAGCCATAAAACTACCCCTGGAAATGCTCACAACTCCTACGAAAGCCTTGTCAAATATGTGTTCTTGGGTGGCGATATGTCTTGTATACGACCCATTCTGTCTGTGTGTAACAAGAGTAGATACCACCACCCACCTCCTTCAGCAGGTTGTTCGCCTTCTCCCACTCCCCGCGCAGGGCGTACGCAACACTCAGGTTGTACCGCATCACCTGCATGGCCGTGGTGGTGGTGGTGGTGTTGAGCCAGCCTGCAGGACCATGCACAAAAGGGAAGGATTTGAATGACATGTTTATGGTCACGGTATTAGAAAAGTTATATATCTTTATGCAGATAACACGAACGTAAGCACATATATCTTTAAAAATATAACACGAACATAAGCACACATTGACACCCAAAACATATATATAGTCTTTCTTTCACTCACCTTAAGAGACTCAGGTACATTAACTATCATAGCCCATCATTTAATCATGACTACCCCATATCCAGCCTCAGTATCTATATTCTCAATGGAGGGAGATACTGTGAACCTTGAGAGTCAGTTAACCAAAAAAAAAAATTATAAAATTCACTCACAAAAACATGCTATTAAAACTTTGATGATACCCTAAACTTAACCTAACGTAACCTAACAAAACTAAAACAAACACTGTAGGTCTTGACTCAGAAAATTCATATATGCTTCCTTACTAATGACACTTTCTATACAACAAAGTGAGGTCATTCTTTGTTGATTTACAGCATAAGGTGCTGGCTATCATGTGTTTGAAAACACCCTAAACTTAACCTAACATAACCTATCAAAACCCAATACAGTTACAATAGGTCTTCTCTCAGAAAATTCATACATACTTCCTTACTAACGAGACTTTCTATACAACAAAGTGAGGTCATTCTTTGTTGATTTATACCATAAGGTGCTGGCTATCAAGTGTTTGAAGATACCCTAAACTTAACCTAACATAACCTATCAAAACCCAATACAGTTACTATAGGACATGACTCAGAAAACTCATATATGCTTCCTTACTAATGAGACTTTCTATACAACAAAGTGAGGTCATTCTTTGTTGATTTATACCATAAAGTGATGGCTATCATGTGTTCGAATATACCCTAAACTTAACCTAACGTAACCTAACACAACCAAAACAAACACTATAGGACTTCACTCAGAAAATTCCTATATACTTCCTTACTAACAAAACTTTCTATACAACAAAGTGAGGTCATTCTTTGTTGATTTATACCATAAGGTGCTGGCTATCAAGTGTTTGAAGATACCCTAAACTTAACCTAACGTAACCTATCAAAACACAATACAGTTAGTATAGGTCTTGACTCAGAAAACTCATATATGCTTCCTTACTAATGAGACTTTCTATACAACAAAGTGAGGTCATTCTTTGTTGGTATATACCACAAGGTGCTGTCTATCATGTATTTGAAAATACCCTAAACTTAACCTAACATAACCTATCAAAACCAAAACAAACACTATAGGTCTTGACTCAGAAAACTCATATATGCTTCCTTACTAATGAGACTTTCTATACAACAAAGTGAGGTCATTCTTTGTTGATTTATACCATAAGGTGCTGTCTATCATGTGTTTGAAGATACCCTAAACTTAACCTAACATAACCTATCAAAACCCAATACAGTTACGTACTATAGGTCTTGACTCAGAAAACTCGTATATGCTTCCTTACTAATGAGACTTTCTATACAACAAAGTGAGGTCATTCTTTGTTGATTTATACCATAAGGTGCTGGCTATCAAGTGTTTGAAGATACCCTAAACTTAACCTAACATAACCTATCAAAACCCAATACAGTTACTATAGGTCTTGACTCAGAAAACTTATATATGCTTCCTTACTAATGAGACTTTCTATACAACAAAGTGAGGTCATTCTTTGTTGATTTATACCATAAGGTGCTGGCTATCAAGTGTTTGAAGATACCCTAAACTTAACCTAACATAACCTATCAAAACCCAATACAGTTACTATAGGTCTTGACTCAGAAAACTCATATATGCTTCCTTACTAATGAGACTTTCTATACAACAAAGTGAGGTCATTCTTTGTTGATATATACCATAAGGTGCTGGCTATCAAGTGTTTGAAAATACCCTAAACTTAACCTAACATAACCTATCAAAACCAAAACAAACACTATAGGTCTTGACTCAGAAAACTCATATATGCTTCCTTACCAATGAGACATTCTATACAACAAAGTGAGGTCATTCTTTGTTGATTTATACCATAAGGTGCTGGTTATCATGTGTTCAAAAATACCTAATGTACACAATATGGTTACTATAGGTCTTGACTCAGAAAACTCATATATGCTTCCTTACTAATGAGACTTTCTATACAACAAAGTGAGGTCATTCTTTGTTGATATATACCAAAAGGTGCTGTCTATCATGTGTTTCGAAATACCCTAAACTTAACCCAACATAACCTATCAAACCCCAATACAGTTACTATAGGTCTTGACTCAGAAAACTCATATATGCTTCCTTACTAATGAGACTTTCTATACAACAAAGTGAGGTCATTATTTGTTGATTTATACCATAAGGTGCTGGCTATCAAGTGTTTGAAGATACCCTAAACTTAACCTAACATAACCTATCAAAACCCAATACAGTTACTATAGATCTTGACTCAGAAAACTCATATATGCTTCCTTACTAATGAGACTTTCTATACAACAAAGTGAGGTCATTCTTTGTTGATTTATACCAAAAGGTGCTGGCTATCATGTGTTTGAAGATTCCCTAAACTTAACCTAACATAACCTATCAAAACCCAATACAGTTACGTACTATAGGTCTTGACTCAGAAAACTCATATATGGTTCCTTACTAATGAGACTTTCTATACAACAAAGTGAGGTCCTTCTTTGTTGATTTATACCATAAGGTGCTGGCTATCAAGTGTTTGAAGATACCCTAAACTTAACCTAACATAACCTATCAAAACCCAATACAGTTACTATAGATCTTGACTCAGAAAACTCATATATACTTCCTTACTAATGAGACATTCTATACAACAAAGTGAGATCATTCTTTGTTGATTTATACCATAAGGTGCTGGCTATCAAGTGTTTGAAGATACCCTAAACTTAACCTAACATAACCTATCAAAACCCAATACAGTTACTATAGGTCTTGACTCAGAAAACTCATATATGGTTCCTTACTAATGAGACTTTCTATACAACAAAGTGAGGTCATTCTTTGTTGATTTATACCACAAGGTGCTGGCTATCAAGTGTTTGAAGATACCCTAAACTTAACCTAACATAACCTATCAAAACCCAATACAGTTACTATAGATCTTGACTCAGAAAACTCATATATGGTTCCTTACTAATGAGACTTTCTTTCTGTGCAACAAAGTGAGATCATTCTTTGTTGATTTATACCATAAGGTGCTGTCTATCATGTGTTTGAAGATTACAAATGCAAGATCACTGTTACCACACTTGAATATTAAACCTGTAATGAAGCACTACTACCCATTCCACCTAGTGAAGAACTACCCCTAGGCTTTACCTTGGGAGGACATCATGGCCTGGGGGGCATCCGAGGCCTCCTGTGCCTGAGGGGAGAGGGAGACGTCCCCTACCACACGTGGGTCCAAGTGCTGTATGGCCTCCGTCACCTTGCCCAGGGAGATGAGGGCCTCGCTGGCGTAGAGGTGGCCCAGCAGTCTGCACCAGAAGGGAACAAGTCCACGTTAGAGAAAGTTCACCAATTCAAACACCTCTCCACCCGAAACTGACCTCTCTTTCGGCTACTCTTTACTCTTATTGGAGCAGCGAGTAGCGGGCTTTTTTTGTACTCTTTTAATTGACCTTGAGCTGTGTCCTCTGATATATAATAATAAAAAAAACACTCACAGCAGGAAAGAAACTACCAACCAATGAATGAGTGCAACTATTATCGGTGTCGGAGAAATGGCAGTGAATAGTGATGGATTCCTTCTTTTTCACAACTTTGACTGGGTATTTGTGGAAAGGAAGGAGATTATGGAGGGGAAGATGGAGAGAGGGAGAGGGAGTGTGTGGGAGGGATGGCAGTATGGGGAAGAGAGTGACAGCTGAGGTCTGCACAAAAAAAAACTATAAGAGGAAGGAGATAGCTGATGGGACAAAGGAGTAAGGGAGAGGGATAGGGTGTGTGGGAGGGATGACAGTACAGGAAAGAGAGGGATAGTTGAGGTTTGCCATAAAAGGAAAAACTCTGATCATAAGGGGAGGGAGTTAGTTAAAGGGACCAAGGAGTAAGGGGTGTGTGGAAGGGATGACAGTACAGGGATGAGAGGGATAGTTGAGGTTTGCCATAAAAGGAAAAACTCTGAAGATAAGGAGAGGGAAACTGTTGTAGGGACCAAGGAAAGTGGGAGAGGGATGATGGTATGAGAAAACAAAAAATAGTTGAGTCTGCCAATCAACCCCATGACTGTGGATTTCCTACCAGAAGACCTCACCAAGCTACAGGAACGGAACAAAAAGTGGCTGCTACAAATCAATGAAGAAAAATGTAAAGTCCTGCACCTTGGGGGAGGATATCCAGCACACCAATACCACATGGGAAACACTCCACTATCCACCACAGAGGCAGAGAAAGACTTGGGAGTGTATGTTACCAGGCTACCAGTGAAAGCAAAATCCATGCCAATCGCAGCAGACAGGTTAAAGCAAAACTATGATGATAATTTAGGAGGAGCGAGTAGCGGGCTTTTTTTTATTATTGTTTCCTTTTTTTTGTGCCCTTGAGCTGTCTCCTTTGTTATAAAAAAACAACCACTAAACATTGCCTCTTACTTGTATACTCCAGGCATCTTTGGATGAGCCACCAGCAGCTGCTCCGCATGCCTCAGCACCGTGGAGAAGTCCGAGAGGCAGAGGCCCACGTAGGCGCTGCAGGCCAGTGCCGAAACCCTCAGACGCAGCACCTCAGCACCACGCAGGGGAGAGGACGGCCCGGCGGGGTAAAGCTCTGGCATCACCCCTGGAAAGATGTGACGATTAGAGGCTGAAGCTAAGGCAGAATCTAACCAACCACTGAACACACAAACAGACAAACAGACAGACATACAAAAATAAAGACAAACAGAAATACAGACACAGATAACCCAGCATTCAATAACCTGCCTGGGAAAAAGAAAGAAATATCACAACAGTATTTCTGAGTCCCTACATAAACAGTAAAGAAAATGTGGAGAGGCAAAGAAAGAAAATGGAGTGGATCTGGGGGCCACAGGACATTCAGTCAAAGATCCACAAAACATTCAAATTCGCCACCCACAGAAGGTACAAATTATGCTAGGAATACTCTACTTCTGGAAACAATACCAGCAGTTCCTTTGTGGGTGGTAAATATGTCAGTGAGAAAGGAAATATGAATAAGTAGGATCTAAGACAAAAAATGAGAATTCTTTATATAGGTATAGTTGATGTGTTTTGATCCGCTACCCACCTGAGACTTCCTGCTCGTCTGTGAGGGAGGTGGTGGACACATTCTCTGGCAGGAGGATGAGGGTGTTGCGGAGGCACAGCCGGGCGAACTCCAAGGTGGGTTCAGGGAAGGCCGCGTCTGACTCTGGGTGCAGGTCACTCCTAGACAACTTGCCGTGTTAGTACTGCTTCCATGATGTCAACTATTTACATTCATGATTATTGCATATATAAGACATCTTTGACTTCCTTTGACTTCACTCTTTTTAAATGAGAACAAAAAGATATCAAACATATTCAAATCCCTTTATTTCTTCAAAACATTAATACCATATATTTTCATGACTGTTGTGTTTATTAGGCATCTTTTAATCTCCTAAACATTTCTTCTTTTCAAATAAGAATTAAAACGCAACAAACATATTCAAACCACTATAATGCCAAAACCACCTACTCACTTTTTCTTGTTGTGATCTGTGATGCGCGTGGCGAGGCAGATCTTGCGATGCACCCCGACTCCTACTGTTCCCTGGATGATGTTCCTCTTGGAGCTGAGGTCTTCCTTCAGGCCCTGCAGAGATATAAAATGGGAGATAGAATGGAGGATGGGTGCTTGCGACATTCCAAGGTTGGAGGATGGAAGAGAGAAGTCCAACAGAAAGGAGCATGTTAGACCCCTCTTGTCATGTTACTAACTACAGCTTCTATGTTATAAAATTGTATCTATCTTATTTCATAGTCCCTCAAACAAAAAATCCAAGTCTCTCATCTCACCAGCTTGTGTACGAGGATGCAGCACTCCGCCAGCCTCAGCCACAGCCGGGGGTTCATGGGATGTACCTGCAGCACCTCCAGCAGGAAGTCGAAGGCCTTGTCGGGCTTGTTCATGTGCAGCAGCGTCACGCCCAGGTTGTAGTACAGCTCCGGCTGCACGTTGCTGCTCAGCTGGTACAGGGGCTGCTGCGACAACACCTCCTCTGTCAGGGTGTGAAAGGGTGATTCTTTACTACCGATACTATTCATTTACACAGGATTCTTTATATAGGACCATTCGCTATCAGGGTAATCAATAAAATAAAAAGAAATAAGAGACAAAGGAGCAATGTTTCACTCAAATAACCCTCAACGTGCATTGGAAGACAGACATATGAGGCATCCAAAGGAGGAGCGTAAGGAACAGAGACATTTTTTTCTAGTTTGAACCAGGAAAGGCAGGCTATACATCCCAAGAACAAGATATAGCCAAGCTGCAAAGGGAAAAGCAACCCTCATTACACCAAATACAAGGTCACTCTTACCTTGCAGCTTGTTTCTTATTGTTCCTGGGATGCTTAGGTCTGCCTTTCTCCGTGCATACTAAAATAAACATGGCTCTGTCCCTTATGCCCCATCTCCACCAGGCACCTCATAAATCCTGTCCCCATGTTCACTAGAAAGCCTAACGATTCTTTCATAACTTCAAACTTACCTGAATTACCCGAGGAATTTGATTCCTCTTTAACCTGAGTTTCCTGGAGGGCCTTCTGAAGGTAGAGACAAGCCACGGTAGGCTTGCCCATGCCCAGGTGAATGACGCCCAGGTTATTATAGTACATCACACCAAGACTAGGACCATACGACCTGACAAAGAGATTAACACAACTGATTATTTTCAAGATTTAATATCATTTTTGCATTCGTTATTACCTCAATTCTGTTTATTTGACTAGGCAAGAAAGACTAACTACTAGGTACTACAAATGATGTTGGTTGATCAATTCTAGATTCAGGAAGGCAAAGTAGAGCAAGCAAACAACTCCTGCAGAGGATAACCAGGCCGACACAACTCACGGACTAGGGGGAGGTATTGCTGCACACTGGTTAAGCACTTTGATGGCTTTCCGGTAGTTGCCTTTGAGGTATTCGAGCTGACTCTTCAGGCTTATCAAAGTCACGTTCTGTGGAAAAAAAAAAAGAGGTAAACTGAAATGTCAAAATTAAGACACTGCCGTCATGATATTAAAACAAATGATTCCTTTCGGCATTAAAATATCTTTAGCCTTTTTACCAGACTATCATCATTGAGAGAAAAGGACAACCAATCCTCCACGTGGCCGTCTCACCAAGGAGTTGCCTGCGACAGCGTGCGTCACTATCATCTTGAGCTCCTTCTTGGCCACCTTCAGCGCCCTCATCATCAGCTGCGCCCGCACCCGCAACTGCTGAAGCTTCCCTCGCAGCTGCTCCTGTGTGGCGCTGCACCGGATCTCATCAGCCGCTGTGCTTGCCGTACTACTGCTGCTGCTGCTACTACTGCTACTGCTGCTGCTGCTGCTGCTGCTCCCAGTGCCTCCAGAAACACTGATTTTTTCTGGGGACCTGAAATAAAGTTGACTTAACATTTACTTATAAAACGCCGAGTAAGCTTTACGTTCAATCATTTCCTTATTTGAGTCTATTAATCTACGTATAAAACGCCGAGTAAGCTTTACGTTCAATCATTTCCTTATTTGAGTCTATTAATCTACGTATAAAACGCCGAGTAAGCTTTACGTTCAATCATTTCCTTATTTGAGTCTATTAATCTACGTATAAAACACTGAGTAAGCTTTACATTCTATCATTTCCTTATTTGAGTCTATTAATCTACGTATAACCCAAACAACCATCATGTAAAGTTGCTACTTGTCATGTGTTGAAGTTACCCTTTATTAACTGAGCAGAACTAAAACTCAGCAGGCACCACATATATGTACTCAGTAAATTCATATATGCTTCCTTCTTTTTAAAGTTTTCAAACACAGACCTAGATCCTCCCAAAATCTCTTAATTTCCCTACATCCTCCTAAAACCTCAAATCAAAATCAATTCAATCTTGCTCTCTCTCTCTCTTATCAACCCTACAAAGCTTCTTCCTCCTTTGCCTCTTCCCCTCCCAGTAAAAAACAGAGCCCCTTCCCTCCCTTCGCTTCAAATCTTTGAAAATAAAAATACAGAAGTTACCCAAAGAACCTTACTTGTTTTCCTTTTCCTGTGGTGGCGGCTGCTTGTGTGAGGGCGTGTGGGGCAGCGGCTGAGGCAGGAAGGTGGTCTCCGTGTGGGTGATGATGGTGAGGGCTCGCTCGGGATGGTGTGTGCCCAGGTGACACTCAGCCATCAGGAGACACACACCTATGCCTACACTCTCCTCTGTGGGGATAAACAAACACATTCTTATACCACACATATTTACCCTCTGAAAGACCATATTAGCATGTCCATAGTGGGATTTTTTTTACTTTGTTTTGTTTCTTTATGTTTTACCCTTGAGATACTTCCTCTGCTATAAAAATAAAAAAAAGTGTATATCTATTGAAACATCTATACATTGCTTCACGCCAATGTAAGAAGCACAGAAGCAAGAATGAGGCACTTGAGTTACTCCTAAGAAATACTAAATAAATAAATATAAATGCATAGAAGCAGGGATGAGGCACTTGGGTTACTCCTAAGAAATACTAAATAAATAAACATAAATAAATAGTACCGGTATAAACAATAATTGATAAGTTACCGAGAGACTCAAGGCCGGTGTACATCTTCTCCAGGAGGGCGAGGGCGGCACGGTACTGGTGGAGGTGGTAGAGCACGACGCAGTGGTTGAAGCGGATGACACTGCGCTCCACCTCATCCCCGGTGCCGACCTCGTCCATCTTGATCCCACACTGCACAGGGGGAAAATAATATTACGGTCACTAAATTGCTTCTGTCTGGTGTATATGTGAGTTAGAGTGACAGTGACAGGCAGGGACGACTGGGTGTACCTTCAAAACCCTCTTCATGATTTAGAAATATCCTTCACAATATGGTACTAATATACAGTTGTTCCTCCAATAGTACAGTTTCCAATAGTTCGGTTTTGGTTTTATGTGGATTTTTTAAGAGGATTTTTAAATATCCCAATGAGCATGAAATTTAAAAATTGGGTGTACCTTTAAAACTCTCCTCATGATTTAGAAATATCCTTCACAATATGGTACTAATATATTTAAGTCTTCTTCATCTTACTGCATATGTAAATAAAAGTGACACTAACCAGAGGGGACTATTGGGTGTACCTTCAAAACTCTCCTCATGATTCAGAAATACTAATCACAACGAGGTAGTAATATATCTAAGTCTTCTTCTTCTTCTCTTATTCTTTTCTTTTAACATCCTTATTTTTCCTTTTGGGGCTAGACGGTAATATATTTAAGTTAGATAAAAGAAAGTTTGCATTATAGGAGTACTGAATTGCATATAGTTGAAAGTAATAATTATAGATGAAGTGAAGAGAAGAGGTAAAGTATAAAGCCATAGCAAGTAAGGTTGAATTAAGGTGACAAGATGCTTTGTCTCATTCGTTCACTTCAGATGTTTTCGATCAACCAAACGGGACACTGTTGATGCTTACATGCACACATATGTCGGCCAGCTGCTTTCTAAAGGCATCGGTCTTCTTCAGGTCACTTTTGTAGTACTCCACCACAGCCTTGTTCATCAGGACCTGGCAAGTTTGTATTATTATTATTATTATTATTATTATTATTATTATTATTAGCATTATTATTATTATATAAGTAGTTGTTATCATTATTATTTTGATCCATGAAAGGACATCAAGGGAAAAGCTTTGTGCTGAATATGAATAAGGTTACCGAAGCAAATGTGAAAATGCTATGAAAGAAACAGAAATTAAAGAAACATAATAAAACACGGACAATTTTAAAAACGTTTATGTATTTTATGGCACAAATGAAAGAGAACAAAACAAAAAATTACATTCAAAGGAAGGAAATGTAAAAATGATATGAAATAAAACTGATAACAAAACATTTAAAAAACACACATGAATTTTACAGCACAAATAAAAGTGAACCAAAAGAAAAAAACTACATTCAAAGGATACAACCAGAGAAAGACTCACTTTAGGATCCTTGGGCCTCGTCCCCTGGAGATAGGACAGCAGCGTGAGGGCGGCCACATGGTTCCCCTTGGTGAACTGCGCCTGGGCGGCCTGCGCCCACTCCCGCTCCGTGTCCGTTGCATCCGAGTTGTTGGTCGTCTCCGTGGTGGTGGGAGACTCCGGGCCCTCCTCTGCCCCACTCTTGCTCTCTGCCATCTGGAGGGGCATCAGAGGTACACAACTTGACCCTTTCATAACATAGATACTTTCAAGGGTTGGATAAAATCTCGAAGGGCAAAAAGTGCTGTATGAAGTATGTATCGCACTATACAAAATACCAGTATATAATGTGTGCGAAAAGAATATGGGCAACATTTTCTGAGGTACCACAAACAGGTCATAAATCGAGAGGAATCTTCCTAGGACCCAGCACTGGAGACTATCTATAAGTGTCTATAAAGCAGTGAGTATGACATTTTTTCACTCACTTGGCTTTAGGGTTGAAAGCTTTGAGTTTTAAAATTAAAAGATTGTAACACGGGTAGACCTCCTAGCCTAACCCCAAGGAACCTCACCAAGGAGCCTGTTCCTAGACCCCAACCCTGAAGCATATATTGCTCTAAAAACTTCACAGCTTCAAAGTTTTTTTCTTTTTTTTTTCCAATTCTATATCCAAAACTACATACTGGAGAAATAAAAACCAAGATCTTGAAGTAAGGTAAAGTTGGGGACATTCACTAAACCTTCATGTACCCTCTATGCTCATCTCTGTCAAAGTGTCCCTTGAGCTTGTGGCAGGAAATACCCCATCACCTCAGGGCACAGGGCCGTGTGACATCCCAGTTACCACAGTTTGTCTTCCCCAATACACATTTATTAACAAGCTCAAAAGGGAGAATGAACAGTTGGGTGATAATTATCCAATTGCTCAAATCTCAAGCTCTCAAGACAAACACTGAAATTAATCTGGAACACTTATTTGCTTATATTTAGTGCTGGGGATTGTTGAGGAAAGGGCAGCCTACTAGATAATTTTGAGACAATGGCTATTTATTTCTGGGCAAAATATGATGCTTTATTTATTATGGAGATAGTTTTATTTTCTGGAAATCACTAATTGAATAACTCTCCAATGCCTGAGGTGCACCCGCCACCACCCCGCTCCCACCCGTTTTTTAGCGGCCAGAGTAGTGGACCACCCCCACCGCGCCCCCGCCCAGCACTGTGTAGTTCCAACGCACACCGCAGGCCCAATAAATGTACACCAAACTAATCTATCCTTCTTAGCTGGAGGCTTTGCCCCCTCAACCCTCTTATTGTTTACCGCTGATGAGGTTTCAGGCCCTGGTCCGCCGCCGTAGCAGCGTTCCACAGGGCCGCCAGCAATATAACAGTACTAATAGCACCTTAAGTTGTCCTCAATCCTCATATTTGTAAAGTCATAGGATTTATTGAATAAGTGAGTCTTCAGCGCTTTCTTGAAAATTGCCAGACTGCCACTCTTCTTAACATCCCCGGGTAACTCATTACAGAGCCGCGGGGCACTCTTCTCAAATGCTCTGAAACCCAGTTCCAGGTTGACCCTGGGTTCATAGTCTGTACTGTTCTGTACTGTGTCTCACTGACATGGCAGTGTCCAAATGCAAATCCCGTAGTAAATTTCTCATGTATCCAGGTTTACCAAGTCGCTTTGCTTGATAAGTCAAGACACATATTTTGTAGACTATTCGTGCCTTAATGGGCAGCCAATGCAAGTCTATAAGTGCAGGTGTTATTTTCTCATGTAGCAGCAGACCCTTTATCAGCCTTGCCTTAATGGGTAGCCAATGCAAGTCTATATTTATCAGCCTTGCCTTAATGGGTAGCCAATGCAAGTCTATAAGTGCAGGTGTTCTTCTCTCACAGGGCAGCAGACCCTTTATTAGCCTTGCCTTAATGGGTAGCCAATGCAAGTCTATAAGTGCAGGTGTTATTCTCTCACGGGGCAGCAGACCCTTTATCAGCCTTGCCTTAATGGGTAGCCAATGCAAGTCTATAAGTGCAGGTGTTATTTTCTCACGGGGCAGCAGACCCTTTATCAGCCTTGCCTTAATGGGTAGCCAATGCAAGTCTATAAGTGCAGGTGTTATTTTCTCATGTAGCAGCAGACCCTTTATCAGCCTTGCCTTAATGGGTAGCCAATGCAAGTCTATAAGTGCAGGTGTTCTTCTCTCACGGGGCAGCAGACCCTTTGTTAGCCTTGCCTTAATGGGTAGCCAATGCAAGTCTATAAGTGCAGGTGTTCTTCTCTCACAGGGCAGCAGACCTTTTATCAGCCTTTGTGATGGGTCTGCCCCCTTCCACTACTGCACTGCCTTCAGGGCCCAAAGAAGAGCCATAACGTACGGATTCACCCAACAAGAGGCGGTCTACCACAACTACCACAACTACCACACTTATTCATAATTCAACTACCTGGTTTAATTTATTTACTGAACTCTCTTCCTTTCCTGACAAACCCTAGAATAACACCCCCATGTTCTCTTCACAGATATTATGTACTTGTGTTTTGTGATGTCCTTCCCTTGGGGGTCGGCTTTCTGTGGCAATATTAACAATGACAGACATTTACTGCGCCTCCACAAAACAGACATGGAACACAGAAAAACACAAGACAAGGCGAGGCAGCCAAACCTAACAGACAGTGACACTTTCCTCCCCAACACAGAGAAAAACCTTGACCATTACGAGCAAAAGACGTCCCTCCCACACCACCATCACCGCCCCGCCCTCGACAAACTTCACAGACACTCCTTATTTAGCCATTTTCCTTCACTTTAAACCTCGGTAGGCCTATGGTATTTATTCCTCACTCACTTGGGCTTCCTTCTGTTGCTAAGGAAAGGACATAGAGGCGACGAGAGGGCCGGGAGGACGATAAATATGAGAGGAACAAGACAGCGCCCGCCTCTTCTTCCCTCCTCCTCCTCTTCTTCTTCCTCCTTCTTCTTCCTCTTCTATGGACCTCTGAGAGCTTATATGGCTTTATTTTATTCCTTATGCCTTGATCTTTATTAATTTGTGTCCTTTTATTGGTTTTCTGTCCTCGTTTTTAAGTTTTGGGCTAATATGTCAGGTGGTATGAGGGTTGAGGCTGTTATATTTTCCTTTTTTTTCCATTTTCTTATGTTCTTTCTACCTTATTTCTGGTTTCTATGGCTCCTTATTATTCCTTATGCCTTCATCTTTCTTTATTTGTATCGTTTAATCGGTTTTCTGTCCTCGTTTTTAAGTTTCAAGCAAAAATGACAGATAACATGTGGGTTGAGGCTGTTATATTTTCCTTTTTTTCCATTTTCTTATGTTCTTTCTACCTTATTTCTGGTTTCTATGGCTCCTTATTATTCCTTATGCCTTCATCTTTCTTTATTTGTATCGTTTAATCGGTTTTTATTTCTGGTTTCTATGGCTCCTTATTATTCCTTATGCCTTGATCTTTCTTCATTTGTATCGTTTAATCGGTTTTCTGTCCTCGTTTTCAAGTTTCAAGCAAAAATGACAGATAGAATGTGGGTTGAGGCTGTTATATTTTCCCTTTTCTTATGTTCTTTCTACCTTATTTCTGGTTTCTATGGCTTCTTATTATTCCTTATGCCTTGATCTTTCTTTATTTGTATCGTTTAATCGGTTTTCTGTCCTCGTTTTCAAGTTTAAGGCAAAAATGACAGGTAGTATGTGGGTTGTGGCTGTTATATTTTCCTTTTTTTCCATTTTCTTATGTTCTTTCTACCTTTCTTTCTACCTTATTTCTGGTTTCTATGGCTCCTTATTATTCCTTATGCCTTCATCTTTCTTTATTTGTATCGTTTAATCGGTTTTCTGTCCTCATTTTCAAGTTTCAAGCAAAAATGACAGATAACATGTGGGTTGAGGCTGTTATATTTTCCCTTTTCTTATGTTCTTTCTACCTTATTTCTGGTTTCTATGGCTTCTTATTATTCCTTATGCCTTCATCTTTCTTTATTTGTGTCCTGTAATCGGTTTTCTCTCCTCCATTTTAAGTTTCAAGCAAAAATGAGCGTAGCATCTGGTATCTTTGCTCCATTTCCCTCCCTTTCTATGCTTTCTACCTTATTTCTTCCTTTTAAAAACATGAGAATATTAAAGTCTGAGGAACGTAAATACTTTGTCTGAGTAAGAATTTTCACATATAATTTTCCTCAATGGTGGTTTATATTTACTGGCCAACCAAACCATATCGCGGGGGAAAGAAATATGAAAAAAACAGAGCTATTTATATCTTTCCTTATCATTCTGGGAGTTTACATCACATCCATTACTCTTTAGAAGTCATATAATTAATTACATCAAAATCTATAGAAAACCGATTTGCTACACCGTTATAAAGGCATGTTGTGGGTGCCAGGGGCTGATGATGACACTGATTGGAGAAATGTCAACAAAAAGCCCTGCCAGCTGATAAAGAGGAGAGAAAAAGTGGGTCTCATGGCCTAACCAGCCTCTTAAAACACTAAAGAAAAAGGAGAAGAGGAATAAAGTAAGCCATCTAATAAAACAGTGAGGGGGAAGAGGAGATAAAGCAGTGAGGAAGAATAGAACACAAGATAAACACGAAGAGGAGAGAAAAAGTGGGTCTCATGGCCTAACCAGCCTCTTAAAACACGAAAGAAAAAGGAGAAGAGGAATAAAGTAAGCCATCTAATAAAACAGTGAGGGGGAAGAGGAGATAAAGCAGTGAGGAAGAATAGAACACAAGATAAAGACGAAGAGGAAGGAAAAAAGCATAAAACTGAAAAGCCAGCCTCTTAAAGCATTAAAGAAGAGGAAGACAAGGAATAAAGTAAGCCATATAATAAAACAGTGAGGAGGAAGAGGAAATAAAGCAGTGAGGAAGAATAGAACACAAGATACAGACGAAGTGGAAGGAAAAAAGCATAAAACATAAAAGCCAGCCTCTTAAAACACTAATGAAGGGAGGAAAAGGAAGAAACTAAGCCATCTAATGAAAGAGTGAGGAGGAGGAAGAGGAAATAAAGCGCCGAGGAAGAATAAGTTACAGTGAAAGACGGAGAGGAAGGAAAAAAGCATAATCCAGAAAACAGTATAGTGTGTGAATTACCAGAAGAGAGGATCAAGAGGAGGAGGAGGAGGACCTACGACCCAATACAAAGCCATACAGGTTAAAAGAGAAAGACAAAAGAAGGCATTACAGTGAAGAAAGGCAAAGTACTGTATTGCCATTGAGAAGCAAAGTATTTAAATAAGCAAAAGAGAGGATCAAGAGGAGGAGGAGGAGGACCTACGAACCAATACAAAGCCATACAGGTTAAAAGAGGAAGACAAAAGAAGGCATTACAGTGAAGAAAGGCAAAGTACTGTATCGCCATTGAAAAGCAAAGTGTGTGAATTACCAGAAGAGAGGATCAAGAGGAGGAGGAGGAGGAGGAGGACCTACGAACCAATACAAACCCATACAGGTCAAAAGAAGAAGGGAGGAACCGGGCAGCCTAGGGGGGCCATAAGCATGAATATCACCATCCCAAGGCAGTAATTGGGTAGTTTGTGCACAATGGCCCACCGCTGGTCTCTGGTGCTGCTGCTGGGTGTCTGTCTCTGTGCCCTCACCCATGCCTACAAGGAGTCCAAGAGTTTCAACTATGACAAGGGTAGGTTTTGTTTTAGTCTTTATGCCTTGATCTTATATATTTGTGTCGTTTAATTGCTCCTCTGGCTTTGTTTTCGAGTTTCAAGCAAGAACGACGGAAGGTGGCAGGAGCTTGTTGATGAAGACACATTAGCTTGTATTGCTAAAGATAACCCATGTAAAAAAAAATGTACCGTATATTAGATAGACAAATTCATATAGGACTGTATGATAAGACACTTTCGCTTCTCACATCACCTATTTCTAAAGGTCAAAGAGGGGATCAATGGGGTTCTAATTGGTGTTTCTTTAGGTTCACGGTACAGAGGAAGGGTCACACTACCACCAGGGTCATAAAACTACTCCTGGAAATGCCCACACCTCCTACGAAAGCCTTGTCAAATAGGTGTTCTTGGGCAGCGAATGTCTTGTAATACGACCCATATACTCCTCTATCAAATCAGTGAAGGGTTTTTAAAATACAATCGGTCCTTCTTTTTCATAGTTTTACAGTTTGCAATCACTGACTTTTTTCCGAATCAAAAGTATTTCTGAGGCTGTTAAATCTCTTCTTTTTTTTCTTCTTTTACTATATACACTTTGAATTAACAGCGAATTATAGTTGCTGATTGTTAGAATTTAATTGCTCACCTAGCGATTGCTTAAGAGGCAAGGGAGGGAGTTTTCATTAAGGGAACGCCTCCTCTCTTTAGGTTTTCGATATGTCGGTCATGGTTATTTTTTGAAGAGTTAATGTTGATGCTGCTGATGTCCCCCTCTGGCAGTTTATTCCAGGGGTTTGCAACTCTTCAGGGGAAAAACTAGTTCCCCTTGTGGGTGAGATGTCTTGGACTGAGTGGTTTGGTAGAGTTTTTTGGTCAACTAAAATTTTGTCTCAGAAATCGAAAATCTGGGGAACTGAGGATGTACATGTATAGATCGGCAGATGCAAACTTACCTTTTTTTTTTATTTTAGGTGTGGTGGATGAGCTCTCCCACTGCCCCGGACGGTACTGTGGACGCACCAAGCTTGGGAATGGGTCGTGGTCAGCCTGCGGGGCGTGTGAGCGAGGCCTCCGCCGCAACAACCGCAGCGCCTGTGAGGAGTGTCACGACGAGCCGGAGTTCTACGATGTCCTCTACCTCGGCTTCATGGGGCTGCTCCCTCTCACATTCCACTTAGGATGCATTGACGCCGCAGCAAAGAGAAGAACGTAGGTTTCATTAGCTTGACCTTTATAAGATTGTTGATCATTAGGAGCACCCTCTTCACAATGCATTACCAACTCAGTTTCAGTCTATTTTAAAGAAGTCAACATCCACCTGTTAACCATTAGGCATCATTTTTTCCCCACACCTTTTTTATTTTCCCTCACTTTGCTGTCACTTATTTACTGCTTATTTAAGGGACTTTTTGGGTCGATATCAATTTTTTCATTTTCCCTTGATGCCCTTTCATGGATCTCAATAATAATAATAATATATGCTTTCTTTCTTCCTTTGTATCACGATTTCAGATGGAACTTTTACGTCCCTATGTGCCCAAGTGTATTATGCAGAGCTTTTTTCTTTTTTTCTTTTAGGTTTACATATGAAGTCATGGCTCTGTACGGTTCGGCCATCATGGAGGTGGGTGTGGCAGCCGTCGTGACTCTCCTCGTTACTGAACCTGTCGGCTCCTTCAAGATCCGCTCCTGCAAAGTCCGAAAGTTGGCTGACTGGTATCCTCTTCTGCACAACCCCAATCCCAATTACGAAGGAAAGCTGCACTGCACCCAAGAGGCGGTGTACCCCCTGTAAGTTACCAAGAGAGGAGCTCATTGAGGAAGACATTAACTCATATTGCTTTAGATAACCCACGTAAAAAAATGTATAGTGGATAGATAAATTCATATATACTTCTCTATCAAACCAGTGATATATATAGGTTTTCAAAGTACAATGGGTCCTTCCTTTTCCTTATACAGTTTGCAATCGTTGACTTTTTTCTGGATTCCATGAAAAAAATATAAATAAATAAAATGGAAAACCGGACCCATATGAGGCGACAAGAGATCAGAGCAGCATATGAGCACGGAGCTTCCCACCACATAATTGTTTCTCGTACTTGCAGTTACTCGATGGTGTTCGTGTTCTATACTTTGTGTCTGCTGGTGATGCTAATCATCCGCCCGGCACTCTCCTCCAAGCTAATGCCAAACCGTGGAAAGTCTGCCATCTACTCCGCCCTCTACTTCCTTCCTGCCCTGATTGTGGTTCACGCTATTGCCGCAGGACTTATTTGTGAGTAGACGTTTTTTATTCTTAACCGGTCCGCTGCGACTGGCACGGATTTGGCCTTCACTGGGAGCCTGGTAACATATACTCTCAGGTCTTTCTCTGCCTCTGTGGTGGATAGCGGAGTGTTTCCCATGTGGTATTGGTATGCTGGATTTCCCCTCCCAAGGTGCATGACTTTACATTTTTCTTCATTGAATTGTAGCAGACACTTTTTGTTCCATTCCTGTAGCTTGGTGATGTCTTCTTGTAGGAAATCTGCAGTTAAGGGGTTAATATATGCTACAGTTTTTTCTATCTCGCTGGAAGTCACCCACATGTAAAAGATTTATTCTCCAAATTTAAACCAGCAGTGGATGTGAGTAGTAATTGCAAGTGACCTCAGTATAAAGCAATTATTTTGATTCTAGACATTATTAGTTTGGCTATTAATATCAGTTTTTTTTATTATTGTTTCCTTTTTTGTGCCCTTGTGCTGTCTCCTTTGCTGTAAAAAAAATAAATAAATAAATAGCATAAGATTTTGAGATGATTCATTTCTAATCTGCTACTTTGACCATTTCACGTCCAAGAATTCTAACAGGAACTCCTCTTTCAGATTATTCCTTCCCGTACATGGTCATCATCATGTCGGTGATATCAAATGCTGCCCACTTTGCATTCCAACTTGACCAGGTAACCCCGAGTCTTGAAGCTCGTCACCACCATCCTCTTTTTGAAGCTCATCACCACCACCCTCTTCCGCCTTTATTATTCCACTACAGGATAATGGCTTTTAACAACATACTCCATCTCTTTATCTATATATGATCTGCCCAAGTTCATTTCTAGTTCTAAATCATCATTAAAACGCCTTCATTCTTTGGTCTCTTCCCTAATCCGTGATGCTTGCCTCCTGTCTCTCCAGCATTTTCTCTCCTTTCTTCTTGTTTTGTCTTAACCCGGTAGCTGCGGGGACCATGTTTCTTAAAGGCCCCTCTAAGCGAGAATAATGAGAAAAAATCATCGCTCACGTAAACCATTTCATAATATATATCAACGCATTTGTGGTCAGTTTATGCATCATCTATTTTGGGGGGTTTATATCATGGCAAAAATTTGGCCCGTCGCTGCTACACGGTAAAGCCACAAATTTGGCCCGTCACTGCTACCGAGTTAAATGATCAAGTCCTGAAAACACTATGGAATGAAAAGGATGTACAGTACCTAGTTATAATTGATGTTCAAGGAAATTCTATATAACATTTCTCTTTCACACGTTTCAGTCCATGCCCGGGCTGCTGAAGGGATGTGTGCAAGATGTTAGGAACCTGGTGATCCTGTTGGGCCACTGGGGCCTGCACGCCTATGGTATCATCGCCATCACCCAGCTGACGGAGGGAGTGCTGCACGGCTCCCTGTGTGCCCTGGTGCCCCTGCCAGCACTCTTCTACATCCTGACCTCACGCTTCACTGACCCTTCAAATTTTGACTGAAAAGCATGTCAAGGCAAAATCATTTACTTCCCTACTCTCAAAAAAGCATCTGGTCATTGCAAGGTGCTTAGCTTGTAAAAGATCTGAAATCCCAATGGCTTTGCCTCCTCCTCCAGTGCCTTGAGAGCCATCACCAGGATTATGGCTGCACCCCCGGCTTTGAGCAGCGCAGCGCTACACTGATGCTACAAACATTAGCTGCCTCTCCTCCCCTCAGCCTTGCCACAGCCTCTCAGACCAGCCAAGAGGTGGGCCATCGATGGGTTGGTCAGCATCTACCATTTTTAGCCCAGTGGTTACAAGTGTGAACAACTCCTATAACCAATTAATTGTGCTAAATAAAAAGCAATGGTAAAAAACTTAAGGATTTATTATAATAATTATGGCTTGGTAAAATGTCATGACCTAACAGAGGTTGTATTGAATGAACTTTTACATATAAAGAATAATATCCAAGTTCACTGTCAAGCATTATGACAATGCTGGCAGGCTTTCACAACTCTTCATAATGTGACAGGATTAGGGAAAAATAGAATTTTGTGAAAATAGCAAATTTACAACTTTCACACCTCTAGAAAACTGACCTAAAAGTTTGAAGATGGTGTTCCCTGAAAGCCTCAGACAGGATTACTAGCATCGGATTCTCTGGGATGTTAAGACCAGAGCTTCACTTGTGGGAAAATACTTCCAGTTATTCAAAATTTAGACTTGGGCATCAGTTGAGCAATGGTAAAAAGCTGTGCCAATCCGTCAAAGGGAGTTCTAAACAGCTGTTGTGTATCCTTTTTCCTAAAACAGAAGGATATGCCCAACACACACTTTCCACACCCCCTTTAGGTAATGGCTAGTCTTTATAACTCAGAGTTCAATAAACCAGAAGTACGTAGTGAGTGTTCTAGTAACATGGAACTCTACCGCTAACACACTCACCATACCTGTGGCTCTCCTATACATTTCCAGTCCCTAATGTCCACAGTAATGCCAGTGAACAGGTAATCTTAAATATTAAGCTATCTCCAATAGCTGTGCTAGTATTTAATATAAATTAAGCTACCTGTACATCTAAAGTATCTTCAAAAAGAGATTTTCTTGTAAAATAAATGAACAGAGCTGTGTCACACTCCGTCAGCAGGTGTGGTGTTGACAGTGTTCAAGGACCTGATTGCTGCAGCCTATCACTGGGCGTGGGAGTGTCAAGGGTCACGTCCTCGAGTCCCTCACCGTGTTCTTCGGGAAATGTTATAAAATGGGTATTATTGTTATCTCAAAATTCAGGCGTGGGGTATGAAAACCTGAATAAAACTATATGCTACTTTTGGTTTGAATCTGAAGTATTTCACTTAACTGATTGGGAGACTTCCTCTCAGCCAAGAACATTAAACTTTGACATTTGTGTAGAGTTTATCATCTCCGTCATGGATCCACCTCGCAGTTAACGGCAACATCAACATTCTTTGTCATTTAGTCCTCCTACTCATGGTTCAGGGCCCAGTGCATGACCAGCCTTTTCACAACAAGGCATTTAGGGGTCCAGTCAACCTTTCAGATCATTTTTTCAACCAAGCAGATCAGCTGAGAACCAACAGGCTCAAATATTCAACCGATCACTTGTTAACTTTTGCTCTCACGCTGATGATCCATTTATTGAGGATAGCTTTGACTGCACTGTCTTGAACCTTCTTAAACAAGGGCAATGTGTAAAGACAAACGTTGCTGGTAGGGGTAATGGCTGATTCTGAATGTAGTAAATGATCTGTCTCTATCTGTATTGTAGATTATTTACAAAATATTGACTACCTTTCTGTAATAAACTTATGATTCATGCAGGGCACTTGAAGTAGCCACATCCTACAATGGAAGTGTGGGATAGCACTTGCATTTCCTGTAACTGGGAAAGCATTTCTCAGGATCAGTCTTCATTGTGGCTTCAGCAAGTCAGTAGTACCAGTCCTCCCGTGAACTAAAGGCACCTAACTGCAAGAATAACCTTCACACTGCAACCATGGGTAGTTTATGGCTTCCCTCCTCTCCGACGCTCCCTGTCTCACACGGTTAGCCTCTGTACCTGCCGCACTGACAACACTATCCAAGTTGTTACTGATACAATATGAAAAGTAGAAAATAGTTTTTACAAATTTATATAATGATTAACAAAAACAGTGACTGTATATGATGCAAGACAACTGTACAACTTTATACAATAATAACATAAATACTGTTGTTTCATTCTTCATGGAAAGCCTATGAACCATTTGTGGCGGGAATCCACTGAATACCTGAAGTCACTCGTTAGGAGTAAATTTCCAGGAATAGTTTTGTATCCATTTACACAAGTCATGCGTCATGTTACCCAGTTTTCTTTTGTCAACTGTATATTTTTAGGCTCTTGTAACCCATCAATACACTTCAAATTGCACTTCTGTGAAAAAAAACTGAAACAATATTACATGCAAAACTATAAATGCCTGAAATGATGGCACATTAATATCAATAAAAAATTTATACAATAAACACCGAGTTTGTTAAAAGTTTCAAGACTAACTTGCAACACATCCCCCTCTCCCCTCCCCTGAGCCAGTGTTCCGCCGGGCTCCTGCTCTGTGCCGCAGACACTCCCTGCTAAAGTCACTGGTCCGTGTTGCACTGGCCAGACTGGTGGCATCCACTGCACCGCACCGCCCACACTCCTCCCGGAGGCATCGAAGCCGTCAAACAAAACGGAAGCACCATGTGTTCATTACTTGGTCATGAGAATTAAGACAGACAAATAAAGTACTGTATTGCATTTAAAGCCCATTACAAAAATAAAACAATAAAAATGCATAAAGATAATAGATAAAGACAATGCTTCATCACTACACCTGTATCATAAACAATATCTATTAAAATTAATTCATGAGGTAACACATCCCCATCCTAAAAAACAAACAAAAAAAGGTAAATTTGTGAGCATCACAAGTACCAAAATGAGTTAATACTCTAGACAAAAATAAGCACAGTACTATCTTACACAAGCAGCACCTGTGAATCCATAAAGAAATATGGCAAGAGTAAATGGATATTCATTTTTCAAATATAAAAAACCTCGGGGAGCAAATCCTCCCCCTCGGCACTTTTCAACCAATATCACACAAACAACACCTACAAAACAGTGAAGAAACAAACAAACAAACAAACAAACATCCTGTAGCACAATAGAAAAGTTAGTTCATAAAAACTTGTATTCAAATAAAGATACAGTAATTAATATGAAAATTCTGGACTTAGGAACAAACAGTATTGGCATTATTTTGCAGCCCATCAACACCAAGATCTGGACGAGCTCATAAAGACCCTGTTCTTGTCGGCGATGAAGACGAGTCACCAAGGAAACATGCCTCCGCTCATTGTGTGGCAAACGACGCATAATCGAACACCAAGGAAGGATTACCACCCTTCCGGACAGTTTTCCTTCATCTCCCAATGGCGCTAGAAATTTGGCAACCTACTGGTAATAATACATCCACCATGTCTAACCTACAGCTACAACTACTGGCACTACTGTAGCGAAATAATTACATACTCTTCAACCTGTATTAAACATGTCGGTGCAACTGAATATTGAGCAAAGTACACTAGAAACGATTACCCAGGACATCAATTAAGGAGCTAAGGCAACTTCCTTCAACGATGCATGACGGGAAGCGACCTCACTCCACTGCTGCCTCGTAACCAGAGTTCAGCGTACCTTAAAACAGGTGGCCAGTTTGTTACCATGGGTTGCTACCTTTGTCTCAACAGTTCTAAATATGTAAATATATTGCATATACTTCTGAAACAACCACCCTTTCCATTTATACACAACTGAGACATGAGCATTTGTAAGTTCTTATGTTCCTTGGGTACCACTTTGATGTCACAGCAGTTAGAAAACGATACGTACTTCAGCACATCTAATTTGCATATGTAACTTATGGCCATATTCCAAATCTTGCTTCTGATAGCTTTCTTAATCTTGCTCTACGTGCGGTTTACTCACTGGAAGATGTAAAAACAGACTTGAATAACATTAAATATTAACAACAAAGTATGTAGTTCAGTAATGGAAGACATAAACAAACTATAACAGTATACACAAGGAGACGTCAGGAAATGCAAGTTAATGCCAGGCACAACTGGACTTAGGGATGGCAGCCGTATATTGGTTTCATTCTTTAAGTACTAAAGAGGAAAACAATAATACCATCAACACAAATAATTGACAGCACTCACCGAGATGTCAACTCATACCTCAAGAGCTATGAAGAAGCATCGCGTGCAGCATGTGTCAGTAGAGGCTTGCACCCACTGCCTCGGACTGAGCACAGCTTGGCCAGATTCCATAAAAAACAGCTCCTATCAAGTCAGCCATTCAGTTTCACAATGGAGAGACTGTCGGTCACAACACTTGTCTTGTACAAAGTCTCTCAAGTATATACAATTACTCCTAATTGGCTTCATTGTACAGAGCTTCAAGGTCACTAATATTAATTAAAGAATATAACACTGGTTAACATCCAAGCCGTCTAGAACCCTCTGAAACACCATTCTCAAAATCAGTTCTTCATTCACATCCATAGAACTCTACTCGTACTAAACAATCCTAGCATCACCAAATCCATATATAACTTTACTATCCCTCTAGTTATTTATATCCATATGAAGTAATTTAATTCATCAGTGATATACATGTTAAACACTCCTTAAGTACTATAATGCAGGACATAATCAAATATCTTTAAGAAATATTATCTGAAGAAAATATTTGTCATAGGGTAGAAAACCGTGTTTGGAGCAAACAATACTTGGAGCTCTTGATCTTTAGTGTCCAGTGGGGCCGGGGCGAGGCACACCCCCGCCCCGCCCCGCAGACCAAGCATGGCTGACTCTCTCCGCCCTCATAGGCTCTTCCAATACTGACCTCTGCTCTTGACTCAGTCTATGGACTCTTATAGCATAAAAATAAGGAAAATATCACAGCTAAGAAATCAGAAAGGAAAGCATCTTAAACAAATACATAATATGAAATTCATATACGTAATAACACTTCAGAGCTTCAGCCAATTGTACTTGTTCCAAATTCTTAAATGTTGTGTATTGCCTAAGGAGAAACTCCTTATGGGATAAAAAATCAAGGTGTGGAATGGATAGTTTTGCCCCAAAAAGAAAAAAAATGTTGGTTGTTCCCATCAACATGAGATGTACCACAACAAACACATCAGCAATTAAATCAGTTCATAAGAATTTGGATATCAACACTTGAAGCTTCATCTCTGAAGATGCATAAACAACCACTGAAGGAAAATAACATTAATCATCCCACTGTACAGGTTTTTACTCACTAACTAAATGAGATTCACTGTACACTATTCACAATGTTCCTTCATGTTCCGTGACTCGACCGTCCAGGGTGAAGCATCAGCCACACGCCGGGCGCGGGCCGCAGCGCTGCCGCCCGCCTCGCGCCTCAAGTAACACACACACTGAAGCTCATGACAG
Organism: Eriocheir sinensis; assembly: GCF_024679095.1. Classification (NCBI taxonomy): domain Eukaryota; kingdom Metazoa; phylum Arthropoda; class Malacostraca; order Decapoda; family Varunidae; genus Eriocheir; species Eriocheir sinensis. The sequence continues at coordinate 3,373,838 of NC_066509.1, read as the reverse complement.
CTGGTCCCATCACGTTTGTGTTTCACAGAAGTTTGTAATATTGCACTATACTACAATCTTCCATCGTATTTTTTACAGCCAAATTATTATTATAATACATAAAGAGTAAAGCTATCAGACCCCAAAGCCTCAACAATTCCTGTATATATATTGCTGCTTCCATTGTACTCTGAAGTGTATACCAGGTAATGCTTCTGTTGAGCTTGCCCTATGCTGAAAATGTTGAAGATTTCTAGTGACAAATTGCACTTCACTTCTTGAAACCTCCATGTATGAGAAAAAGTTTTCTGTAAAACCTGTAATGCAATGCACTTGAGATCAGGGTTACTGGCGAATACTTTTCAAGTGATACTCGTTTTCCATCAGGAACGTGCTAGGCTCCATTTGTTGACAGACATGATTACTTCCTGTCAGGGTTCACTCAGTTCCTCCTTATAGTTACAAATTCATAAACCAATAAGCACGCCAAGGCAACTTGTTCTTCCGACTCGGCAACCAATCGGACATGCAGCTCTGTGTCCTGCCCACGGTGTGCTGGTGCTTGGGCCCACAACTTAGGATTTACTGTTCAAATGTTTCATACAAGGAAAATATGAATGGAAATTAATTCAACAAAACTTATGGCAGAAGCACCACTGCTGTTGGTCTCTCTAGAGGAAAGCGAGCAACAATGTGTTCCAAGGATCCAACAGGCTATGTGAAACTTTAAGAGTGGCAATACACCAAAAATAAGGCAAGTCTCAGTATTAGGTAATGATAAAGCTGTTGATGGGAATTTACTTCTCAGAACAGTACAGCAGCGCCCAGCAGCATGAGACCTCAATACTTTAATGTTTCATGGAAACTCTTATAAAAGCCTTATTAACAGAAGCAGCTGCCCCTTAACATCTCACATGCAATGGTGATAAAATTTTAAAAAGATAAAAACTAACATAATGTGAAAAAATTTCTGTATGATCAAAACAGCGAAAATTCTTCTAGGACTTTTGAAGGACAAGTTTCTGACGTGTGGCCGGGTGGGCTTGGTCAACTATGCCTACTTTAGGGGTGTACACCTAAAGCCAATACAATTATGCTATATTAATTGCCGTACAATTCTGCAATGACTGTAACAGAAGAGCAAGCAATGGCTGTGGCACCTTCTCCCTTCAAGTTTGATGTAACTTTTGCTAACAAATTCCCTTAAATGGTAACCCACATAGTACAAAATACATTAAGGTCTTGCACAAGTCCTTTCATCACTGACACCCAAATGCAGGAAAGCAGTGTCATAAGTATTTCCAAGTGTCAAACATCGATTAAACACTGAGGATTATCATACAACCAAGTTTAAATCCTAGTCTTGAGTGCACTTCTTGAATAAGGCTACAGAGCAGACCAACGTAGTGTCTCCAGGTTGCCATCTCTTGCACAGAACACAAGAAGGTGTGGAGGCTCTGGTCAGGCTTCCAACTAGATTTTTGCTCTACTCTTCTACAGGCAAATAATTGAGCAAAAGTGCACGAGCAGCATTGGTGAGCACTTGGTCTACAACAGTGGACACGGACTAAGGCTCATATTTACAACTAGGAAAGCTCCTCCATGAAACTGTAATTGTTCTTTTAAATTGATGATGACAATTGTTTAAAAATAATCCGTAAAAGTTGATTTATAACACCCCAATAGAAAACTCTTATATCTTTTTGTTCCTCTTCCTCAGGTCAATGACTTATCTATGACATTCCCACTTTCGTTAAAACAATGCACTGGTCCCCTGAGGTGTCAGAATATTTATGGAACAGCCCTGACATCCAATACAGCTGACTACGCAAAGTCAACGCAGGACTTGACAAGAAACCAGTAGATAAAGCTGCACTGAAATCACATTCAAATTCCTGTACACACTAAAATTACTTTGACACCTGTCCTGTACTATACAGAGCAATGCTGGCGTGCAAAAAAATCAGGTGGTGATCCTAAAAGGCATTAATAATACATCTCTAGGTGAGTTTGTCATTATGTGGTGACGGGGAGTGAAGTGGAGGCTTGGCTGGAGGTTGGCACACTGACAGAGAGGGAGGCTCGTGCATCTGGAAGCCAGACTGACATTAAGACAGGCTCAAACACTGGTCCATAATGACTTTAACGTTACTCTCCTTCAAATAGATGACGCCATTAGGACAGGCTCAAACACTGGTCCAAGATTACTTCAAATTTACTCTCCTTCAAATAGATGACGACATTAGAACACGCTCCATGATTACTTTAACGTTACTCTACTTCGAATAGATCAAGACAGGCAGCAACAAAGTCCATAACTGCTTCAACTTTACTTCACATAGATGGAAATGAAATGTAAAATAAGACTTCCTACTTTTATTACCGAACAGAAAATATGCTTCTTAACTGAGGCTATCGTAAGCTCAGTCCAAGGAAGGTTATACTCGTTTGTACCGGGAATCAAACCTTTCGCTTACGTACGACATTATTACTGAAAGGATGACACCCATAGTTTGCTTGTGAACTTACTGTGGTGGTTATTGTGATTGACTTGGGGGGGAGGGGCTCCTGTTCCGTGTGAGGCCGCTGCCGCCGCCGCCGCCGCCGCAGGGTTGGGGCTGCTGGGGATGCCGCCGGGGGTGTTGGGGGTGTTTTGGTGGACTTTCTGCCGCACTTCCCGGATCTTCAGAATCAGGCAATTTTTGTTTGGGAAAATTTCTGAATATTTTGACTGAAAGGTTGCCACTGCTTGAGCTGGAAAGGAAGAGGAGGAAAAGCATTGTTATTTTATGTTATGGGAAAGTAATGTTGTCAATAAGAGCAGAGTAAAAAGACGGAATAATTTAATGTTATGAGAAACTAAATCAAAAAGAAAACGAGTATTAAATGTAATGGGAAAGAAATGTTGCCAATAAATAAGAGCAAAGAAGAGTAAAAAGACATAATAATTTAATGTTATGAGAAACTAAATCAAAAAGAAAATGAGTATTAAATGTTATGGGAAAGAAATGTTGCCAATAAATAAGAGCAAAGAAGAGTAAAAAGACATAATAATTTAATGTTATGAGAAACTAAATCAAAAAGAAAACGAGTATTAAATGTTATGGGAAAGTAATGTTGCCAATAAATAAGAGCAAAGAAGAGTAAAAAGACATAATAATTTAATGTTATGAGAAACTAAATCAAAAAGAAAACGAGTATTAAATGTTATGGGAAAGTAATGTCGCCAATAAATATGAGCAAAGAAGAGTAAAAAGACGTACTAATTCAACGTTATGAGAAACTAAATAAAAAAGAAAACGAGTATTAAATGTTATGGAAAAGTAATGCCAAGTAAATAAAGGAGAGTAGAGAAGTGTATATACAAAGACAGACTAATTTGAAGCAATGAGAAAGCGAATCAACAAGAAAAAAGGACACATCTCTCAAAATTGCCCTATCTTTTGGCCACTCCTCGACTCGTTAGAAGGAGCAGTGAGTAGCAGGCTTTTCTTTTAATTATTGTTTCCTTTATTTTGCCCCTGAACTGTTTCCTCTACTGTAAAAAAAAAATAATAATAATAAATAAATAAAGAGGTATAGAAGCAGTGAGTAGCAGGCTTTTCTTTTAATTATTGTTTCCTTTTTTTTGCCCTTGAACTGTTTCCTCTACTGTAAAAAAAATAATAATAATAATAAATAAATAAATAAAGAGGTATAGAAGCAGTGAGTAGCAGGCTTTTCTTTTAATTATTGTTTCCTTTATTTTGCCCCTGAACTGTTTCCTCTACTGTAAAAAAATAATAATAATAATAAATAAATAAATAAAGAGGTATAGAAGCAGTGAGTAGCAGGCTTTTCTTTTAATTACTGTTTCCTTTTTTTTGCCCCTGAACTGTTTCCTCTACTGTAAAAAAAAAAAAATAATAATAAATAAATAAATAAAGAGGTATAGAAGCAGTGAGTAGCAGGCTTTTCTTTTAATTATTGTTTCCTTTTTTTTGCCCCTGAACAGTTTCCTCTACTGTAAAAAAAAAAATAATAATAATAAATAAATAAAGAGGTATAGAAGCAGTGAGTAGCAGGCTTTTCTTTTAATTATTGTTTCCTTTTTTTTGCCCTTGAACTGTTTCCTCTACTGTAAAAAAAAATGATAATAATAATAAATAAATAAAGAGGTATAGAAGCAGTGAGTAGCAGGCTTTTCTTTTAATTATTGTTTCCTTTTTTTTGCCCCTGAACTGTTTCCTCTACTGTAAAAAAAAAATTAAGAGGTGCAGAAAAGAATATTGATCAAGCATCTCACCGGGGGGAAACCAGCCGTACTCGGTGAAGAGCTGCATGACCAAGGTGCGCCGCTGCTCCAGGATGTGCCGGAGAGAGGAATGGCTTTTGTCGGAGTCCCTGGGAGTCTTTGGTGTCCTGGGGGAGCGTCCTGCCGGGGAGTCCACCTCAGCCTTCTCGGCCCTGATGTCGCCAACTGTAACGAAAGCAGAAACGCGTGTGGATAACCTCGGCGCCACGACTTCCCCTTTGGCATAACACCTGCTGCCATGTACCCCAAAACACCTGCTTCTCCTGGACCTGTTATGTACCCAAAACACCTGCTTCTCCTGGACCTGTTATGTACCCAAAACACCTGCTTCTACTGGACCTGTTATGTACCCAAAACACCTGCTTCTCCTGGACCTGTTATGTACCCAAAACACCTGCTTCTACTGGACCTGTTATGTACCCAAAACACCTGCTTCTCCTGGACCTGTTATGTACCCAAAACACCTGCTTCTACTGGACCTGTTATGTACCCAAAACACCTGCTTCTCCTGGACCTGTTATGTACCCAAAACACCTGCTTCTACTGGACCTGTTATGTACCCAAAACACCTGCTTCTCCTGGACCTGTTATGTACCCAAAACACCTGCTTCTACTGGACCTGTTATGTACCCAAAACACCTGCTTCTCCTGGACCTGTTATGTACCCCAAAACACCTGCTTCTACTGGACCTGTTATGTACCCAAAACACCTGCTTCTCCTGGACCTGTTATGTACCCAAAACACCTGCTTCTACTGGACCTGTTATGTACCCAAAACACCTGCTTCTACTGGACCTGTTATGTACCCAAAACACCTGCTTCTACTGGACCTGTTATGTACCCAAAACACCTGCTTCTCCTGGACCTGTTATGTACCCAAAACACCTGCTTCTCCTGGACCTGTTATGTACCCAAAACACATGCTTCTCCTGGACCTGTTATGTACCCAAAACACCTGGTTCTCCTGGACCTGTTATGTACCCAAAACACCTGCTTCTCCTGGACCTGTTATGTACCCAAAACACCTGCTTCTCCTGGACCTGTTATGTACCCAAAACACCTGCTTCTCCTGGACCTGTTATGTACCCAAAACACCTGCTTCTACTGGACCTGTTATGTACCCAAAACACCTGCTTCTCCTGGACCTGTTATGTACCCAAAACACCTGCTTCTCCTGGACCTGTTATGTACCCAAAACACCTGGACCTGCCATGTACCCAAAACAGGTAACTATTTGAACAGCTGTCTATCATCACTCACTTCCTCCATAGCCCTTCAAGTTACAGTCTTTGGAAAGGGAAATAAGAGGACTAACATTAAAACAGAAAAGAAAGTTAAGAAAGAAGATAAACAGTAACTCCAAAGCCAATAAAGGACTAGGGAAAAGACGAACGAGATCTGCGATTTACCTTTGAAAGATTCTGGGTTGAAGTCCGGCGGGAAGAACTTTGATCCCTGCAGGGTGGAGGAAGGGGTGCAGGAGGGCGTCATGTGCGGCGTCACGCTCATGGGAGTCTCTGCCTCGGATTCCTCCCCACCAGCTGAAAGACACAAGAAGCCTCAGTTAGTTCCTTCCATGCTTATGTACTTCTGTGATCCTTCTTCTTTAATTTATCCGTTTCTTTTATGGTCGACTGTAAAGAGGTGTTATTTCTTCTCCACAATTACTTCCTTCTGTGATTTTTCTTCTTTAATTTATCCGTTTCTCTTATGGTCTACTGTAAAGAGGTGTTATTTCTTCTCTGATTCTTCTTCTTTAATTCTTCATCTGTTTCTTTCATTTGCTATTGTATTATTTTGTTTGTCCTCCTCAGTTAGTTCCTTTTAGCCTTACTTTTGTGATTCTACTTTGACCCTTCATCTATTTCTTTTATTTGCCACTGTAAAGAAATATGTATGTTTGTGGCATATCAACACAAGTATCAATGAGTAAACTATGACTGGCTCACATGCAACACAAGAGACCTTCACTGCACCACTGGGATAATGAATGTAGATTAAGCTAAATTCTCAAGGCACTGGCACGGTGGCTCCCTCAGATCCAATGTTATAACTCAAGATCAGGCACGGTATAGTAAAACCCATAACAACTTACTGGAATGCTTTCTCTTCTTCCTGTAAGAACTGATAAACGTCCTTGGAGAGGAGGGAACAGAGGGCACCGTGCTGGCGTTGAGGCCGGGGGACTGCACCTCGTCAGGGTTGAACTCTGGCAGTGCACCAAACTTCTGCTCAAAATTTACTTCCTCTAAAACCCTGAAAGTGATGAAAAAATGAGTTACTAACAATATCATGCATTAAAATTCATCTTTCATTATCACGTCTTAAAGAATCATATGTGACCCGAGTTGGCACATCTCTACTTACTTGTCCATGCCATCTTCAATGTTTTTCTTGAAGAAGCTCTTCTTTTCATTGGGCGAGGGCGGCACAGGCGTCTGCTGGTTGGAGGTGTCTCCCTCACAGGGGGTGTTGGCTCCCGGGGACACCTTGGTCTCCCCACAAGGGTGCTGGGGCGGCGCCATCTTGGTGTCTGGGGACAGCTGGGGTGGAGTGTCGGCTATGGCAGACACTGGACCTGAGGTAGAATTTTATTAGCATCATAAGTAGTATCCTAAACTAGTTAATTAAATGATGACACCATTTTTAAAATCAATAAAGCTGGTTTTTTGTTTATACCACAACGGATTTTAGGAGCAGATGCCATGAAAGAATCGCCAGAGAGAACCAGCGGGAACACTCACCCGTGCTGAGCCTCTTCTGGCGCGGCGCCTTGCCCAGCTGTGCCGGCGTGGGTGCCAGGATGAACTTGGGCTTATCCTCCAGCTCCTCCTCCTCCCCCCCACCCCCCATGGGAATGTTGGCTACTTGTGCTTTGACCTTGTGTTGCTGCTGCTGGGAGTGTGCTTGTTGCTGCTGTTCCTGATGCTGCTGCTGCTGCTGCTGGGGTTGTGATTGTACTTGTGACTGTAACTGATGCTGCTGCTGACTTTGTGGAGGTGAGGACTGCTGCTGAGTTTGTTGTTGTTGCTGCTGCTGTTGGTGGTGTTGCTGTTGATGATGTTGCTGATGTTGATGCTGGTGATGCTGTTGTTGTTGTTGTTGCTGCTGTACTGGCACGGTTATGGCAGTGATGGATCCAGACGTGAGGGAGTTGGTCACCACGGCCCCGTTGCCTCCACTCCCTCGGGTCACTGTGACAACACAAGGCACTTAAATTGAAGGAACTCAAATACTGATTAAAGAAAAAAGAGAAAACAAACTCCTTTCCTCCTCAACACCACCCACTCACTCATTACCCCCACTCTCCCCTCCCTCTACATAACACATCTGCACCACCCATCAGCACCACTACATCAACTCCTGTGATATCTGTGAGCCTGGTGTTCCATGTCCAAATGTTTCCGTGCATCTGAGTACAGTGGTCATTTAGTTATCTGCATCCACTGGGACCAGAGTTGTTCAGTTCAGGAAATGTCCAGCTAAATTATTTCCCTCACACATAGAAATGTTTACTGTTCACTCCATTAAGTATATACCATGGATGGGTTCTCCTCCAAATACAGTCTTCAGCAACCATTTTGGGTACTGTAGCGAGCATCAAGATTCTATCAAGCTACCTACACTAAAACGTGGCGCGTTAACAGGTGTGTAAAGATGTGACAAAGTCTGGTGACGATGCTGCTCAAGGCACAGGTCAGGAGCAGAGACAAAAGGATCCATGCTGAGGATGAGGAGATCTAGGAGCAACTTGAAAGGAAAACCACTACAAAAAAAATACTATGTGTGTATATGTGTGTGTGTGTGTGTGCATTTGCATATATATATATAATATATATATATATATATATATATATATATATATATATATATATATATATATATATATATATATATATATATGCACACACATGAATGGAAAGTCTGAGTCAAGTTTTGTTGTGATAACATTTCCCCAAAGAAGTTTTCTCATCATTCCATCTAAGAAGGTTGTAAACTACGGAATAAATTTTGGAATAGCACCATCAAAGGTGTGTCTAAATTACCTTTACCTTGGCCAAACAATTATGAAATACTAATGCAGGTCAGTCCACAAACATTACATTAGGGTTGAGATCAATCAGCAGAATGGCAATGTGGCCGGCAGGGCAGACCTTTACTGCAGTGTTATTTTCAGGTGTGTATTGGGATAGGTCTTTGCTTCCAAAGGCAAACTGAGCACCAGTCTTAACAGTAAGGACCAGACACCATTCCTTGGATGACAGGATAAAATTTTGATCACTCAAGTAACTGCTTACCCCAATATTACCATGTAATAAAATAACCGAATGCAGCACTAACTGCAAATATATATGCATATATATATATATATATATATATATATATATATATATATATATATATATATATATATATATATATATATATATATATATATATATATATATATATATATATATATATAAAAAAGTATGTATGTAAAACAACTTTACAGACGGTAATTAAATAGAAAGTTTGCTTACTTACCACTGGTGAGCTGCATATGTTTCCACTACCCTAGGATGGAAGCAACGTTGTTTCAGGAGTTATGCAGTATCAATTTTTCTTTACTTTAAATAATGTTGAAATGCTCCCTCAAAATAATGACTATTCACTTAACAATCTAATGATCAAATACTGTACGGTACTGTATCGTTGGAACAGTATGAAAACAGTGATGGAAAATTCCGTGGATTTAACAGCTGACCCACAAAAAATGCTTCTGTCTGCTGACCAAGGACTTACTCTGCTAGGGGTGAAGACAACCAAGTGACCACTGTACCTGCTGCTAACACTACTCCAAAACATGACCACCACTTCTCGCTGCCTCCCTGTACCGCCTCTCATCCTCCCTTGTCAACCAGTTTGTTACAAAACCAACTTTATGTATCTATCACCTCTCTCATTTACTCTTACAAATGCTCAAATGTTCCACTTTCATTGAACAGTGATGCCACTCCAACTACAGTACGTACATTGTCACACTCATGGTAGTTATGCAAAATACAAATATCCTTAAGAGTTAGTTAGTGTAAGAAAAAGTGGGAGTGATATTTTGAGGGTTAAAGTCACTCTTCAATGTTATCAAATTTGAGCAAGAATTTACAGCTTCATCACATGTTGATTCATTACATGGACAAGTTTACTACAAATCTCAAAATTTGTTGCTTAACTTGAAAGCACTGGATGCTACTAAATGCAGTCTGTCAAAAATAGAGGACAAATAAGGGAGATTTTCCCATCAATCTACTCTGACTGGAAAATCTCTTTATGCAATAATAATGAGAAACATTTAAATAACATTGTCTTAAATATATCAAAGTATTTAAAACTGGGGTCACTTAATCTTTCAGATACAAAATAGCTCCTCAAAAAGGCAAAATCAATACACACACAGACTGAACATGCTGCTCCCTGAGACCTGCTTTACTACACAAGTACTGTTAGCTCAACATGTGACTGTGACACAAAGGTTAGGGTTTACATGAAACTCGTCAAGGTGTGGACTCACCAGCAGGATGAGTCTGGTACGGCGAGTGTGCGAGGGAGACCGGCTGACTCACTCCCAGCTGGGGGCCAACGGGAGCAATGCCGGATCTTGAGCCCGAGATCAACACCATACCTTGAGCCTGCGAGGTAACGGAGGTCTTGCCCACCTCAGTCACCGTGAGGGGCTTGATAACACCCCCTGCGTCGGACGTTGCCGCTCCCCCCGTGGACGGAACCATCCTGACGCCCCCGGCCGAGGACACGGGGGTGACGGTCAGCTGCTTGGCCGCCGGGTCGGTGGACACCAGCAGGTTGTTGGGCAGGATCAGCTTCCCATCGGGGGTGAATGACGGCACCAGGTACTGGACGTGGGTTGGCTGACCTGACCCAACTGACACCCCTTTAGTTATGCCTGACTGAGTGCCGACAGGCACTGCTGGATTTGTTTTGACCATCACATTGGTGACCTGCATGGGGGAGGAGCCCCCTGGAGCCACAAGGGCACCCCCCTTCACCCCAGCATTCACTAAGGTATAATGTGGCATCAAAATGGCAGTTTTTGGAATGGTTCCCACGGAGGTGGTGGGCGTGGCACACGTGGAGGTGATGATCCCCGAGTAGTACACTTGGTGGTTGCTGTTGGGGATGACCTGCGTTCCTGCTGGCAGAGTGACGCCGGTGACGCTGCCGCTGCACTTCACAGTCTCATTTTTACTTGTGCGTAAACTAATTGGCGTGTCCACGAGCACCGGCTTCCTCTCCTGTGTTGTCACGGTGAGATTGTGAATTGATTTTATTTGATTTGTTTTCATGACAGTTCTCTGGCCGCCCGGAGACGACACATTGCTAATTATCTTTATATTGGCTCCATAACTGGCACTGGACACGGGAGCTGTCACCTTGTCACCCTCTTGCTGGATGACGTTGTTCTCGGTAACATTCCGCACTTTAGGGGAGGGAGGCATTGACCTGCCGACAATGAGAGTGGTGATGGAACATTTATGATGCATACCAACATTGCCTGGTGTTCATGTTTTATGCAATTAATACTTATCAGGTATGCATCCAAACAAAATATCTAAATTACTACACATTAATAATTTGATTACTTGATTTCCTGGATGGCTGTCTCAAGTGGACTTTGATTTTCCATATAGTTGTAATTTGCTTCATATTAACCATAGTTTTCAAAATGTTTACAGCTGGTCAGGTTGAGGCTGGTAAGTGCCACCTTTAAATCTCTAAATTAACCCGGTAGCAGCGATGGGCCAAATTTGTGGCTTTACCGTGTAGCAGCGATGGGCCAAATTTGTGGCTTTACCGTGTAGCAGCGACGGGCCAAATTTGTGGCTTTACCGTGTAGCCTAGCAGCGATGGGCCAAATTTGTGCAATGATATAAATCCCCCAAAAATAGATGATACATAAACTGATCACAAATGCTTTGATATATATTATGAAATGGTTTGTGTGTGTGATGATTTTCTCTCATTTTTCTCGCTTAGAGGGACCATTAAGAAACATGATCCCTGCTGCTACCGGGTTAAAAGAAATCGCACAGAACATCCTCCACCTGACCCCTTCTTCCCAACACAACGTGAAGCCATACCTGAAGGCACTGCCCGTGGACTGCAGGGTGGTGGTGGTGGTGGGGATGTGGAGGGTGGGAGTGGAGGACAGGTGGAGGGACGACTGTTTTCCGGCAGCATGAAGTTGATCGGCACCAAACTGGGCAGTTCCGGTTGGGCCATACAAGGTAACCACTTCTTCATTTGCCACCGAGGGTCTGCAATGGGGTGGTCATTAGTGCATGCAAGGAAAAGGGGAACAAAATAGCACAAAATTCAGCATTAAAATTCTGATCCTGGATTGCCTAAGAAAAGAATAACAGGTGGGTAAAACATAATTGTCAGTTTGCCATCCGTATCCAACTTGACCTCATTCAACAAGACTCTCCACTTTCATGGATCCGTTTATGACTCTGTGCTCTATTCAGGAGCAGTAAGTAGCAGGCTTTTTTTTCATTATTTTCTTTTTTTTTACGCCCTTGAAAAAAAAAAATCATGCATAGTTATTCTTTCCTCTCCCTTGTCCATTTATGACTTGCTTCCCATCATGCACAGTTACCCTTCTCCTCCCTTGTCCTCATCTTCACACACTTTCTTCTCTGTCTTTTTCATTCTCAGTCTGTTTATGGATCTGTTTATGACCTTCACATCATGCTCAGTTATCCTTCCCCTCCCTTGTCCTCATCTTCACACACTTTCTTCTCTGTCTTTTTCATTCTCAGTCTGTTTATGGATCTGTTTATGACCTGCTTCCCATCATGCTCAGTTATCCTTCCCCTCCCTTGTCCTCATCTTCACACACTTTCTTCTCTGTCTTTTTCATTCTCAGTCTGTTTATGGATCTGTTTATGACCTGCTTCCCATCATGCACAGTTATCCTTCCCCTCTCTTCTCATCTTCACACATTTTCATCTCCCTTCATCAACGCTACGCTACACTCTCGCATCAATACTCAATGAACCTTACCTTCCTTTGATGGCCTTGGGCTTGTACTTAACATCTCCCCCACCTGAAGGAGAATAAGGTCTTCGTAATCGTTGGCTGACCTCTGTATCACTTTGGTTTTCTGAATCTGAATCTCCAACATGTTCTTTGCAAGCTAAATCTATTTCATGACTTGAGTCTGTGAATAAACCATGACGAAATTCATTAACCCATAAGTCTAGCCAGAGTCTTAGTAAGTAGTACATATGAATCCAAGATCACTGTTTTAACAATGACTTGAAATATGATGAAATATGATGAAATATGATTAAAAAAAAATTGTGTATGGCCGATGGATCTTCTTGGTTCTCTGCCGGCCTCACCACACTTGCCTGCCTTGTTGGACGAGGGATCGGCGTTCGTCTCCGGAGGTCTGTCTTCGCATATCACCATTTTGGAGTCGTCATCGGACACCGAGCCTACCGTGTCTCTCCTGGAGCCAGCCTGAACGCTGTTACCAGGCACGAGAAACTGCTTATTGACCTGGAAAATAACAAGGTGCATAAGATACCGAGGGTTACGAGGGAACAACATTAAAGAGAAGTGGAAGGAAAATTAAAGGAAATGAGGTGACAAGGTGCATGATGAGATATTGAAGGTTACGAGGGAACAACATTAAAGAGAAGTGGAAGGAAAATTAAAGGAAATGAGGTGACAAGTGCATGATGAGATATTGAAGGTTACGAGGGAACTGATTTACAACATTAAAGCGAAATGGAAGGAAAATAAAAGGCAATGAGATGGCGATGGGACAGGAAAAGGAACCACTGTGACTAACTTGAAGGGGCTGAGAAACAACAACCAACTGACATATGAGAGATGAGGTGGAGGTAGCCTTACCGTACTGTTGGTTGTGACGGCTGGATGGGATATAGTGAGCTGGGTCCCTGCAGCAGACACCTGTATTGTTCTGTTGGTACCGACCGTGGAGTCCGACACACTTGCCGTTGCACTGGGGGTGAGGGGCGGACCACTGCTGTTAGGGCCTCCCGGCGTGAACACCTGCCCACTGTTTGTGCCGCCAGGGGTCAGAGGCATGCTGTCCACGCCCTGAGCCCCTGGGGTGTATGGGGGCCCATCACTCTTGTTGGAGCTGGAGGAGGTCTTCCGTCGGTCCTTGCTACACCATTTCCAGTCTGGGTGAGCTCGGTAATGATGCTCCTTGATCTGCGGACATGAGGGAAAACTTTCAGTCAATCGTTACTGTTTTGTTTTTTTGTTTTTTTACGGGAAAGGGAGCAACTCAAGGGCATAAAAAAGTGTAGAAAAAGAGAGGCCACGGGAGAGGGTGAGGCATACAGTTAGCAAATTCAGAAGAGCAGTCGGCGTGAAAATATCAATAGAAGATAGAGAGATGCAACACTGCGGCAGAATTTAAGAGGTAGGAAACAGCAAGTAAGAGGAGGAGAGTTGATGAGTTGAATGTGAGTGTGTGTGTCTTTACCTAGAGAAGAAGAGGAAATTGTTTGCAGCTTTCATGAACCTGACAAATGCTCATAACACGGGTGACAGGAAGTGTTTGTGGGATGTCCTGTAGAAATGGTGTGTGTGTGTGTGTGTGTGTGTGTGTGTGTGTGTGTATCATTCACCAAGGGTTTGATCACGTGCTGGACTCACAATCGCCTGCCAGTACCTTCCCCAAAAGAACATTTATAAGAGCTATATGCTAACAGATCTCTGGGTATGGTTGGGACCTCACACTACACACTCCGTTGCCCTAGGTTAAAAGTGGAAAGTAACCTCTCCTGACAGCGGAAAATCATTTGGGTCACTGTAAGCATTGAGGTCAAGATGATGATGGCAGTGATGATTTTAATGATAATAATGCCAATTTTTACTGACCTCTGAAGTCAAACTGTGATGGTGGTGGTGACTTATTACAGCAAGGGAGACAGCTCAAGGGCATGAAACAAGAAGGCAACAAAAAAGCCCTTCTCCTAACCTCTCTACTAACCTGGAACTGTGATGACGCTGATGACTAAAACAATAATGGTGCCAACTGTTACTGACCTCCGATGCCAAGCTGTGGTACTTCTGCTTCTCCTCCGGGCCGAGGGCGTACCACCACTCCCCCAGGATCTTGGACACTGTTCTGTTGTCCTGGTTGGGGTAGCGTTGGTGGACCAGAGGCCGGTGTCGCTTGCTGAAGATCATAAAGGCGTTCATCGGCCGCCTGATGTGTTCCTTGTCTGCTTTACCCTGCAAGGCGTGGGAAGTATTATTATTATTATTTTTATTATTATTATTATTATTATTATTATTATTATTATTATTATTATTATTACTACGATTATTACTGAGGTTCACGGAAGGGCATCAATCTAGCTCACCCATTCACAGTTAACATATATAAAAGTTGAGGGTATTTTCTGAGCCATAGCTATTGCCAAGATTCACCAATAATTAACCATTTTAACGATAAATATATATGAAGGCAGGTACTGGGGTCAAAGAGGCAGTTTTGGGGTCGGAAATCGTCAAACATAGGAGGCTGAGTACGACAATCTGGCAACGCTGAATTTTCCACGGGTAGTTTCGTGAACCTAGTGACAGTTTGACAAAGCTTCTGCACCATGAATATGAAAAACACTCATGACAACCCGACTAATCTCCTTTGTGACTTTGGAAATACTTGTGAGAGCTGAGAGAACACATAAAAAATATAGCTTCCCACAAAGAAATACAGAGGTTTGGAACAGACTGAGTGAGGATGTAATATCAGCGAGGAGTGTGCAATCTTTAAGGAAAAGTTGGATAGATACAGATACGGAGACAGGACCACACGAGCATAAAGCCCAGGCCCCGTAAAACTATGACTAGGTAAATACATCATTACGCTTCTATAACCTTACCTTTCTTGGACTCTTGGGCTCCTCCTTGCCAGAGAAGGAGCCCAGGGAGCGCGTCCGGCCCTTGTTGTCAGTGGTGGCAGTAGTGGAGGCGTCAAGGTCGGACACAAACACGTCGTCATCATCGCCGTAGTCAATGTCGACATCTTGACCACACAACTCGCGCCGGGACTGGCCGCTCTCGGACATTCGGGCCTCGCTGGTGCTGCCGGTGGGCCCCTTCCCGTTGACCGTCACATCCCCGTTCACGGTTGGCTTGGGATCAGATTCACCCTTGCCCTGCTGCTGCCCAGATGCGTTCTTATTCGGCGCTGTGATGAAAGGGACGAGCTGACTCCAGTGGTAGGTTTGCTGGCCCTGCTGCTGCTGCTGCTGGTGATGATTGTCCCACTTGGCCTCCACTGTGATCTCCTCCTTCACCGCCTGTGTGTGGATGACCACGTGCTCGGCAGTGGCCCCGTGACCCCGCTGCTGGGTGGTGATGATGACGGCACCCCCATTGGTGGTGAAGGGTGAGGCCAGCGTGGTGAGTTCGGATTTTGCCTGGTTGCCGACGCTGTTCTTGTCCTCACCGGCATCGTGTTTCCCGCCACTGGTAGTAAAAGACGCCTGCTCCGGGAGGCTTATCATGCCATCCCTCACCGCGGCATTGTTGGCACGTAAGAGCAGCCCTTCCTGCTCCCCTGTGGTCTCCGCAGTCATCTGTTCACCAGTGGACCCTACAGCTTCATCCACCACGATAGTTGCTTGATCTCCATTAAACCCCGATTTATCTAAAGGACGAAACCTATTTGAGAGATCTTGTGGCTGTGAGTCATTGTTGGGTTTGGCAGTGTGGGGCACCGAGGACGTGAGAACCTTCTCAAGGATGGCCACGGTGGCCTGGTTGTTGGCCGAGGTGACAGTCACTCCAGGAGCCAAGATTCTGGACCCATGGCCCTGATGCGAGGCCAGGGCTTGGCTGTTGATGCCAATGCCCCGAGAGAAGTTATGAATGTACCTCCTCTCCTGGATGACTGACTCGGGGGTTTGATGTGTTGTTGCATCTTGTGGGTTGGTGATGCCCTGAGGCTGGCCCATTGGCACACCCTGGCTGGGAGAGGCACGGATCACACTCGTGCCACCGGCCACATGTACCATAGTTGGCGGCATTTTGGTCACCGGACGAAGCAACTCAGGCCTGTGGAGGACAAAACAATAAATAAACCAAACTAACAAATATGAATAAAAAAATATACAAAACGTAGCCGCACAAAAAGTGGAACCATCGCTCATAAACATCGGTCAAGTTACATTAGCTCACTGAATAACAGACATCCGTTCATGCCTTCCTCAGGTTTCCGAAGCCATGGGGAGGAGGACATGAAAGGAAGCAGCTCAAGGGCATAAAAAATAAAAGCCCGCTGGTAACACTCACCTAATAATTTGTCTCTGAGGCAGGAGCGGCGCTGGATGCCTGTTGATATTGTCGTGGGTGGTCCAGGGGCGCCCGGTGGGGGAGGTGATGGCGGCGCCGGGCTGGGAAATGGGCATGAACACGTTGCCTTTGGGGCCTACCGTCACCGGGCTCTGGATAGCTCGAGGGGAGATAGACGTAGGAGAGAAGTACCCCGCCGGTGTTGTTGATCTCGAGGAGTTGCTCAGAGTCACTGTTGAAGTAATTGGATGTAAGAATAATGCATAGATGGGTGTAAGTGGGTGTAATAATAGAGGTGTGAGAATGCTGTTGGAAAAAATGGGTGTGGAAATAATAGATAAATGGGAGTTTCCGAGTATAATTATTGAGGTGTGAGAATTCTGTTAAAAAATGGGAGTGAACTTAAGACATAGATGGGTGTAGTTAGGTGCAATAATAGAGGTGTGAGAAATAATACATAGATGGGTGTAACTGGGTGTACTTATAGAGGTGTGGCGATACTGTTGAAAAAAATGGCTGTGAAATTAATACATGGATGGGTGTAAGTGGGTGTGATTATAGAGATGTGGAAAGTAATGCATCACACACACACACACACACACACACACACACACACACACACACACACACACACACACACACACCATAATGCAAAGTATCAGTTATATTTCACACACGGATGGTACGAGTGTGTCCTTACTCAGCATATTAGCAGCTTCTGTCTCGTCCTGGGAGCGAGGTGCGGTGAGATTGAAGTTGGGGGAGGTGTCGGAATCACAGGATATCTCCTCCCATCCGCCTTCCATGCTGGGGGTGTCTTTCCTGCAAGGCGTAGGGAAGAGTGAGACTTCGGACAGGCACCGGTAACGAAGACGCTCGATATGAATAACATGATAAAGGATGAAAATGAGAGATGCATGGAAGGTGTTGTTGCCATAGAACCTCATTTTTTCTTTTTTTATAGCATAGGAAGTACATTTTTTTGATTATTTGTTTTCCTTTTATTTCTCCTCTTTTTTTTCAGGGCAGTGTGACAAAGCCTTACCCTCAAAATAACTAGACATCTCTCACTAACTATTTTCAACAGACACCAGTAGCTACATTGAGGATTTTTTTTCCTTCCCCTCGTTTCTTCATATTTTTCAGGATAACGTGACTTTTGGTGCGTGAGCCGAGACTTACCCCGGAGTGAAGGTGATGGAGGAGCTGCGTAGCCTCTTGCCGTACATGGATAGGTGGCGCGAACAGTACCCCTGCCGCTGACTCTCCTTGCTGCACCCGTCCTTGCCACACAGCCGCCGCCACTGCTTGCCATTGAACTTTTTCCTAATGCCGTTGGGCGTAGTCACAACCTCTCCTTTCTTATACTTTAGCGGCGTAGCAGTGCCTGACCTGTGTGGACGAATGAGGGTGGGGTGCGGAGGTTAGTGAGGTTTGTAGGGGATGCTTGCGAGTCAGATTGAACCATGGATAATGACATCAGGGTAAAAACTGTCCTGAAAAATTGAGTCAAGACATAAAAATTAATATTAACACACAATAAAATGAAGTTGGACAATCACATTTTACTCTGACATTCTATTTCTGTATCTCTTTTTATTTTTCAGAGTATGGTAGTTTTTAACCTGAAATAAGTGCCAACTGAAAAGGTGCATACAATTGACAAACACACGCTGGCAATGTACCAACTGTCAACCTTATGTCATGCAAGTCCTCACGAGAATATGGCCCTCAAAGTAGACTATACCTGGGTGTCACCGGGGTGGAGCGAGGCGTGGTGGTGCCAATGCTGCCTTGCTCTATGAGGCTTGACGTGGAGCCTCTGCTGTGCATGGAGGTACGCTTAGGGTCGTTCGTATACTTGCTCCCCAGTGCACCGGGCGTCAGCGACAAGGAGCGATGGTTGCCGCTGTAATGGCCTGGAAGGAAACGATTCTCTAGTAATGGCAAACACAGCCAAGGAGATGCCAGGACAGTGGTGGCAATATATACTTTTCATATATCACAGCAGCCACTTAAAAATTAGCCTAGCGTTTAAGCCGTGTTGATACAAACCTTATGGAAAGCCACACTAATGCAACACAGGAATTATTTAACATGAAGACCTTGTTTTTCACTACTGAATCTTACATATCCTAACATCAGTAACTTGCCTGTCTACAGTAACATGTGTTCACAGAAATGTTAACAAAGGTTCAGAAGTCTTGAGAGAAAATGTTTATGTCCTGAATACAAACTCCGAAGAATGATTATGGTAAGATTTTTTTATATATATTTTGAGGCACTGAGGAGAGGCAGCGACACAACTTGTCACCCCACTGCTGCACACAACATCAACAACATGAGTGCTCATAACACCATAATAAACATCAACAGAAAAGGATACAAAATTAAATAAAATAAAATTGACAAGCTATCATGTATATATTTTAAGATGTAGCATAATATTGCAATCAAATTATAAGGTAAAATATCAGGCAGAGACTCACATACATACAAGTGAGATGTGAATAAACAAACACAAAATCTTGGAACACAAAACAAAACTGGATACACTAGCAAACGCTTCTGTCAGCTTCAAATCAACATTAACAGAAGTGCATTAAGAGCATTAGGTAAATATGCTTGTGTCCTTAGCATGGCCAATCCATTCAGGTTATCTGCCTCCGTGTGCCCTCAGCTCACACAGACTGCCATGAAGGCACCGAGGCTCATCAAGTACTGTGCTCGTCGTTGATACAACTCAAAACTGAGTCAGTAAAAAAATCATTGAAGAATTTTTGCTGGAGGCTGTGCTGTTTCAAATACTGCCTCCTGTATATGGGCATCAATCACACAAGCATATGAAGTTTCAGGGAAAAAACTCTGCAATACAACCTAAATCAAGGTGACTTTGGACACGGTGGCATCAGATAAAATAGTGTTTTCATACAGGCTTGGAAACTTGCATAAAACAGAAAACCATTGATATATTCAAATGTGTTGCTTGGTCGCAGATAAAACCTTTATTAAGTTATAGGGTGATTTTGAATAGAACAAAATTAACATTGTTATATTTGCAGATTATTGTGAACAGCAGAGGGAATTGTTTATCAATTTCAGCATTATGTCATATTTCATAAAGGCACAACAGAACAAAAATAATTCAATGAGGAAAAATTCATTTTATCGCTGGTATTCATTGAACACGGAACACAAAACCTTCAAAATAGCCCAGTCACCCTGATTTACGGCACAGCTGTGTATTTTGATAACCAACAATGGTATGACAGAATATTTGTTTTTTTAATATATTTATGCATGCAGATGCTTATTTAAGACTCGAGGCATGACATGTTTTAAACTCGTGCACACAGTTCACCAGTTACTTCATTTTATTTTGGGGGTCATCAAAAATATGCACTTTAAAACTTATTACTGATTACTTCATTTTATTTTTGGGGTCATCAAAAGTATGCACTTCAAAAAGAGAACTCAACCTAATTAAGCAAAGAATCAAACTATCCTTGGAGACCAGAGGGAGAGAGCAGCCCTCCTATGGCACCTCCTACCTGGACGACTAAGTAAGGCCCTGCGTGTGTCCTGCCCTGTGCTTGTGACTCACTCAGGCACACAAGCACAGGACATTACTCATCAGTACTGAGCTACATTATGATAGGCCCCCAGTAGCTTCCAGGGCTAGTGCAGTGCCCACCCCCCGAGGGACACATGGCAGTCTACTGTCAAGGAACCACAACCACCATTGCCAAGGTCGGTACACTGATAAAAATGTGTTATACAAGATAAAAACAGGATACGGTTTCTGCACTCCCCTTTACTTCCACCACCTAAAACATTAAACATACTGGTACATGAGAAAAAAGAAGAGCGAAAACAAGTCAGGTGTATTGACGAGGACACCTTGTGGGGGCAGGTTGGGACGGAGCTCCCCTAAGCAATGTGTACTATATATGGCAGCCCTGGAGGAGCAGCTACTTCTCAACCACCCAATAAACCACAACCAAAACATATTCATATATTAAAAGCAATAAAGTTACATCATAATCACCTACATGCAAATATATATATATCTCAACATAATTACTAACAAATATCACTGATAAGAATGCACAAAAATATCATAACATTCTTTATGGAAGAGCCATGCAAGTGCTCTCTTCAAGCCCACCCTCGGCTGCCCAGCGGACTAATACAAGGAGGAGTCACTTACCACCTTCAGTAGGAAACGTGATGTCCTCTCTCCTCAGGTCGTCATCGCTGTCGTAGTCCTCCATCTGGCGTCTCCGTAACTCTTCTGATCCTGAGCTGAGGCCCACGGACCCTGACTGCCCACTGATGGGGGTCATGGCAACGCTGCCCGGGGGTGTGACATGGTTTGGTGGCGTGATGGTGCCGTAGGTGGTGGGCACCAGGGAGAAGGGGGCAGCGGCGGGAACAAGGTGAGGGGCAGGCGTCTCCTGGAAGCCCGGGGATATGTAGCTCACAGGCTTGTGGGAGGAAAAGTGGTGGGAGGAGGAGGAGGAGGAGGAGGAAGAGGAAGAGAGTAGTGACGACTGTCCGTGAGGTTCCAAATCCTCCCACCAGGGCGGCTGGAGTAACCGCAGGTGTGGCCTCTGGAGCCAGTGATCATTACTGACTCCAGAGCCCTGACCGTTTGTCTCTCCACTTATGCGTACCAGGTACTGGGTGGTGGGGGAGCCCTGCTTCTCATACACTACTCCCTCAACAAACATCTGCTGCTCCTTGTCCAAACGCACCACTACTCTCGCCCCGTCCACCAGCTGCTTGGCAGAGGGCACGGCGTCACTTATCACGTCAAACTTTCCAGTGGTAAAGACACTGCTGTACACGAGATCACCGATGGACTCTGCGTCAATCCTCACAACAAGATCACAAGCATTTTTAACACTGATAATCACTGCTGGGTAGTAGTGTGGCCCCCTCTTGGCCAGCACCCGGTGTCCCCGCCACTCATTGAGGTCCACTGGCGCCCGGGCCACGCCCTGCTGCGACGACCACATCTCAGGCGTCCTCGGCACCTCGCCTCCCTCTCTCGTCTCGCCGGAGATGTGATGCGACGGCAGGGTGGCCTGGGCAGCCACGTCCACAACACTCTTGTAGCCGGCGTACTTGGAGCTCGGAGACTGCGAGAGGTGCACCGTGGAGCCCTGTGTCACCCCGGGCTGTGCGTGAGCAGCCGGGGGCACCAAATGGGCCAGCTGTAGGGTGTGATGGCCTCCCGTGCTGACTGTATGCTGCAGCTGTAGCTGCTGAGCCTGGGACACTGACTGATGGTGAGGTTGCTGAACATGCTGCTGCTGAATCTGTATCTGCTGTGGGTGATGCTGCGGGTGGTGTGACTGTTGGTGCAGAGGCTGGTGTGTCGGGTGGTGGGAGGACTGGAGGTGAGGCTGCTGCTGGAGTTGCTGTTGTTGTTGTTGTTGCTGCTGCTGCTGCTGCTGTGAAAGATGATGAGATTGTGGGTGTTGTTGTTGTTGTTGTTGCTGCTGTTGGTGGGATTGCTGTTGCTGCTGCTGGTGGTGAGCTTGTTGTTGTTGTTGTTGTTGCTGGTGCTGATGTGACTGTTGCTGTGGATGATGAGCTTGTTGGTGCTGGTGTGAGTGTTGCTGTTGCTGATGTACATGTTGCTGCTGCTGCTGCTGCTGTGTGTGTTGCTGTTGTTGTTGTTGTTGTTGTTGCTGTTGTTGTTGTTGTTGTTGTTGCTGCTGCTGCTGTCTTTGCTGTTGTGCTTTTTGTCTCTGGTGCTGAAGATGTAACTGCTGAGAAGTGGTGTGGGGAACCTGGTACTGTGGGATTGTTACGATGGCTTGCTGCTGTGGGACAGCAATGTGCGCCGAGACTGTGGCAGCGTGAGAGATGGAAGAAGTCTGTGACACTGATGGGTGCTTCAGCTGTGTGGAGGACTGGGAGTGCGCGGCGCGCTGGGAGGTCATCATCCCCTGCGTGGCCACGGAGATGTGAGCCACTGTGGGATGTGACGCAACTGTGAGGCTGGTGCTTGTCATGTTGACGGGCTGGGAGGGAACAGGAGACATGCCCGGCCTGTGCTTCTCCAGGCCATTCTTGCTGCTGGCACCGCCTCGGCCTCCCTCACTCTCACTGTCCACGCTGCTGCGGCTCCCACCCCCAGTGTTCACCCTGAGGTCCTGTGGCTTGCTCTCCAAGGAATTAGCAGCCTCAGCCTGGGTGGACACCCCCTGGGTGGTTGATGTGTCCGTGGCGGACACTGACGGAGTTCTGGCGACACCGGCGGCACTCACCGCAGGACTTGCAACTGAGGTGCTGATGGACGGGCCTCGCACGGGGGTGGATGGCATGACCACCAGCCCAGTGGTGGCTGTGGCAGTGGTTGTTGCTGGGGCTGCAGGCTGGCTGGCAGGACCTATCACTGGCTTGGGTCCTCCGTTCATGTCCTCCAGCTCTGCCGGATCAAATTTCCGCTTCTTGGGTAACTTGCAGACATCATGAACCGGCTGCCGCTCCTCCTTGGATGAGGTGGAGGAGGACCCTGAGCCTCCAGTTCCAGTAGAGCCAGACCCCCTGCTGGAGTTTGCGGCGGCAGCGCGTGGGGCATGACTCACTGTGGCAGCCGGCATCTTGGAGTTTGAGGTGTGGCCCTGGCTGGTCACCACAGTGGACTCCCCCCCAGCGTGGGGCACTCCCTCACCAGGCCCACCGCCATCATCCCCTCTGCCCACTACCACAGTTTCCTTGCGAGCCTTCCCTGGAGTCTGGCCATCGCCCTCCTTCTTCCCATGAGGCAGGCCATTTCCTGAAGAGGCATTAACTTGGGAGGGCTGCTGAGTAGCAAGCTCTCCCTCCCTCCGGGCGGCAGTCCTAGCCCCACGGCCAGCACTGCCTGAAGCCTTGGACTCTGTGATGCGTTTTGCTCGGTTGCCCCCGCGTCTATTCATCTTGCTGGTCGTCCATAGTTAGGGTGCTGAGGACCACCGGTGGCTCACCACAGTACCAGGTAAGCTTCATAGCAGCCAAGCTTCTTGCCAGCTGGAAGAAAAGAGAGAATATTGTAGTGAGGTATTTTTTTAATTATTCAAACTGAAATTTTATAATTTTTAATCTTTCATACTCCACAAAAGAAGTGAAGCCTAGAAAAGAAAAGTGGATTTTGATTATTATAAAGAAATCAATACTCTCAGAGTGAGCGCTGGAAAGGCAGGTCAACCGACACTGAAAGCCGTGTGAATGAGGTGTGAGGCCACGCCATCATCAAAAATCTTTCTATCTCTTGTTTTCTTTTTTCATGAGCCATTCTTTGGATCCAACATTCTGCCTATGAAGAAAATAAAACTTTCTGACATGATCAAGTACTACAGCAATTCTGGTCATCTAAAATAAAATAAAGAGATACATAGGAATATATAGGAAGAACAGACACCAGAAGACCTGTCAGTCTATATGAAGTGAAGTGTTTGGCAAGTGGCTGGCTGTGTACTCCAAGACCACTGGGGTTGTGGTGGTGTTAAAGTGCGTTAAACAAAATGTGCTGCCCAAACAGTTCCTCGAAACTACTGTAGGTTACCAATGAGCAGATGAGTAAGTTTTTTTCTGCCGAGACTACCTGTGATACCATTCCCAGTAAGTCAGAAATTATGCAGATACAACAATCCATACTGGCATACACTGTCTCCTCATGCAAACACTATGAGGCCAATGACTGTAAAAGATGCAAAACCATCGCCCACCCTCCCACCTTTGCTAATGTCCAAAGATGATTTTTATTCCTAAACACTTCAGACTCTTGGCAGGCCTTTGTCAAAATTTTTTTTTTTTTTCCACAGTGAAGGAAGCAGCTCAAGGGCAACAAAGAGAATGTGTAAAAGTAATAAATAAAAAAGCCTTCTAATTGCTGCTCCCACATAAGATAAAAGTGAAGAGAGGCCAAAAGAGAGGTTAATTATCAGGGGAAAACGTCCAAAGCCACATAGAAAGGCCTTAGTAGCAGACACACTAACACTAACAATGGGTATTTTGAAAGGCCTTGGTAGCACAGACACTAACACTAACGACAGGTATTTTAAACTATATACCTACATATGAAGGAGGTACTGGGAGCAAGGAATAAATCAAGAGGGGGACTAACTCAACACATGCCAAAACAGCCACTACCCAGCACCTTAGCATTTCATACCTCAATATATAAGTCATTTAATCACTCAAAATACACCATTTAAATTAGAATACATTATTTAAATTAGAAAAGTATACATTTAGAAGGGAAATAGGCAAGCATTGGTTTAGTACTAGGGTGGTGGGTGAATGGAATAGACTCAGCAATCACATAGGTAGTGAGTGCAGGGATGATAGCTTGTTTTAAGAGTAGATTGGATAGCTACATGGACGAGGATGACAGGTGGTAATGGGGGGAATCTGGAGCTGTCCTGTGTAGGCCTGTGTCTTGCTGTCTCCCTATGTTCTTATGTTAATACACCAGCCACTACACCATTAATTCCAAGCATCCAGGAATTGTGTAGTGAATGAAAACACACCAGAAACACCATAAAAACCTCCATAATACCAGTGATGTGTAGGGGACGGATATTTAGAGGAGAGGGAAGGGCCTAAATCACTACCCCAATATACCAGCAACTACACCATTAATTCCAAGCATCCAGGAATTGTGTAGTGAATGAAAACACACCAGAAACACCATAAAAACCTCCATAATACCAGTGATGTGAAGTGGACGGATATTTAGGGCAGAGGGAAGGGCCTAAATCACTACCCCAATATACCAGCAACTACACCATTAATTCCAAGCATCCAGGAATTGTGTAGTGAATGAAAACACACCAGAAACACCATAAAAACCTCCATAATACCAGTGATGTGTAGTGGACGGATATCTACAGGAGGGGGAAGGGCCCACACCACCATCTCACTATACCAGCAACTACACCATTAATTCCAAGCATCCAGGAATTGTGTAGTGAATGAAAACACACCAGAAACACCATAAAAACCTCCATAATACCAGTGATGTGTAGGGGACGGATATCTAGAGGAGGGGGAAGGGCCCACACCACCACCCCAAAATACCATAAAACCCTTCACACAAGACACGTCAAGGCTCCCAAAACTCAGTAAAGATTCTATAGTACCCGGAAAACACGCCATCAAACCCCCAGCACAACGCGGACGCCGGGAAAGGAGAAAATAGAGTTTTATAGACGAGCACGAGCAGCCATTCCTCTCACAGCCCGATGACAACAAAGGACTTGACCCTCCTCTTCTTCGCCTCCCCCGCCGCTCCCTCGCCGCCCCCAGCCTCCACCGGGGTAAAGATGGGTGCCCTGGGGTAATGGGGTTAATATTATGGTAAATACTCGCCTGGCATGGGTTAAAAAGGCGGGAGAATGGGGGAAATGTGGATCAATGTCGCGGCCCTGCTCTGCCCCCTCCACACACATAGTACGGATGTTTCCATGGAGGATGCAAGACCGGAGCGGGTTTTAGTTTTTACTCTTTTTCGTTGCTTTCTTCCCTTTTTATTGATTTTTTGGCATGTTTGGTAGATTATGTGATGGTTGTGTTATTGGTATGTCTCCTTATAGTTATGTTAATAGCTTTATAGGTTGTTCATAGTAGATAAGTCTCCATGGAGGATGCAAGACTGGAGCGCGTTTTCCCTTCTTTTCTCGTTTTCCTTCTATTTTCTTCCCATTTACTGATATTTTTTGCACGTTTAGTAGACGATGTGATGGTTATGTTATTAGTTTTATATCGGTACGTCTTCTTGGGTTGTTCATAAGAGATACGTAACCATGGAGGATGCAAGACTGGAGTGCGTTTTCCCTTTTTATTCGCTTCCATGTATTATTTTCCACCTTATTAGTCTTGGATTGTTGGTCATGTTATTAAAGTATATTTATTTCAGTTTTTTTGTATCAGTATATCTTCTGAAATTGCTTGTAAGAATGCAGAACGGGGAACATTTTCATTTACTGTTTTCTTTATACTTTCTCCCTTTATTGATCTGTACGCACATGAAGTAGAAGGTTCAATGGTTATTTCGCTAGTGTTTATCTATTAGGGGCTTTTTTTAACATAGCTCCTAAATTTGTAATATGATTTTTCTTTCTCTCCTATAATTAATTCCCCGGTATTGATGTTTTCTTGCTTGGCGGTCTTATCATCCATGCCGTGTCTCAATAAGCGTTTTCTTGTCTTCAGAGGGTTTCTTTTTTTTTTAATACGATGAGTCGTTATCCACACTTACATCCTTAATGACAGCCCCAACCTTGGTGAATGGGCCTGCAAGCTGGGCGCTGATTGGTCGAGAGCTGGTCACGTGACTCCCCCGCGCACGCTCATTGGCCGCTTGTTCTTACTCTCCTGCAGCGGTGCCAGATTGTCGTACTCAGCCTCTCATATTTCCCGATTTCCGCCCCCAACACTGCCTCCTCCACCCCAATAACGAGATTCATTTGTAGTTATCGTTGAAATGGTTAATAATTATTGGGTTTTCGTTTTGCAATAGTTGTGGAGATGCCGAAAAATGCGAAGCTCTGAGTACGATAATCTGGCACCGCTCCTGAAGGGACATCGGGACCAAATAACAACAAGCAGACGACAACTTTACATAGGTGTCAATGTTCTGGGTCTCCGGGTACGGATTTCCGGCTCTAAATGCACCTGAATCTATCTATGCCTTGGGAGGGGAAAGTTCCTACGCACATAACCTTGCCAAAACGATTATTTATTTAGGGGTATTATTGAATTGTTATTATTATTATTTTCGGTTTTTCTTTATATTTGAAGGAGTATACGTGGTTTTAATTGTAAGAGTTTGGGTTTTAATAGTTATCTTTGTTTATAATGGCCGTATATTTATTTATTTTTATCCTACTTATTTTTCCTTTCCATAAGTTAATTTATCGATTCCGTGGAGTATAATATTCAATACTATCTCTCTCTCTCTCTCTCTCTCTCTCTCTCTCTCTCTCTCTCTCTCTCTCTCTCTCTCACACACACACACACACACACACACACACACACACACACACACACACACACACACACACACACACACACACACGTACAGGTAAATCACAATACAGGTACAGCCCCTCCCACCCCCTATAATAATAATAATAATAATAATAATAATAATAATAGAATAAAAATCACGTATACGAGGAATAAGAGAGACTGGAGAACACTGGCAATGAATCTCTCTCTCTCTCTCTGTCTCTCTCTCTCTCTCTCTTCAGGGGTTATCAGGGAGGCTTTCCCGCCCTGGCTCTCTGCTGCTCTCTGCCCCAACTGTCTAATAACATAGCTTCGGGGAGGTCGTGTGTGTGTGTGTGCGCGTGTGTGTGTGTGTGTGTGTGTGTGTGTGTGTGTGTGTTAGGGGACGAACCTTCCTTCCGTCTTTTTCTTTCTTCTCCTTCCTCTGTTCACATGCAAGCCGTAGTAGTAGTAGTAGTAGTAGTAGTAGTATATAGTAGTAGTAGTAGGTGAACAGTGATAGTAGTATAAGGTGAAATCAGTAGTAGTAGTAGTAGTTGTAGTAGTAGTTGTAGTAGTAGTAGTAGTAGTAGTATACGAGGATTTCCTTTACGATATGATAACGAAACAGATAACAATAAGAATATGACATAAATAACACAGTTTTAATATCATAGGTCAACACTCAGTACCCAGCAATTAAGCGAGTAATAATAATCATAATAATAATAATAATAATAATAATAATAATAATAATAATAATAATGAAAGTAAAGTTTGTTAAGCCGGCAAGGATCATTCAGCGCTGGACATCTTAGAAAATAATAACAAAAAAAAAAAAAAAATCCCTAGCTAAACGTTTAATCACCCAAGCCATAAAAAAAACGTTCCCTGACAAAAACATTTGCGCCAAGCGGGAAGACTATGAAATAATCTACATTAATAAGTGACCCAATGAATGAATGAATGAACGAACGAATATACTAAGGGGATGAAATAATAATGATAGTATATAATGATAGATACATTACTCAGATGTTATTATAAGGTTAGAAATATATATGAGAGAGAGAGAGAGAGAGATAATGTGTGTGTGTCACCGTCCCACACACACACACACACACATATGGAAGTAAATATTAGTGAATGACATATGGCGAACTTTCATCATTTTAATACGCCATTCAGTGCTTCCTAGAACAGAGAGAGAGAGAGAGAGAATGTGTACGCTACACTTTGACAGCGAAGTTAGAGAGAAAAATATTATCTGTTATCGGTCAGACTTTTAGATTAGCTTCCTTATCGACAGTATTACTATTATTATTATTATTATTATTATTATTAGTAGTAGTAGTAGTAGTAGTAGTAGTAGTAGTAGTAGAAGTAGTAGTAGGAGGAGGAGGAGGAACAATAGCATGACAGTAATAATAGTAGTAGTAGTAGTAGTAGTAGTAGTAGTAGTAGTAGTAAAAACAGATGCCATATCGCTGTTTTTTTTTGTTTGTTTGTTTGTTTTTCACGTGTACGATAATTTCTTTTCTCGATATATATTATTTCTTTCACCTGAGTCAGAAAGAAATAACATTGCCTTCCTTGACGTCCAACTTCACATATATTTTTCGTTATTTATTTACCGATACTTAGAACCTTCGCCTCCCCCCCCCTCCCCCCCAAAGAAAAAGAGAGTTCCGACACACCAGAAACAAACAAAAAATGGAAAACCTATTCAACCATTACGTTAAGTGGGAACAATAGATGATGACCATGAAAAAATGAATGATTTAAACCACCTTTACTGCACTCAGGTAACATCGACGGAACTGTCATATGGAAAGTGAAGGTGAAGCTGGAGACTTACGATATAGCTGCGCGTGGGTTAAATTATGTAACTTTAAAATGTTTAGGAATTTTCTATGACATCACCGCAGCCACTATAAATAAAATTCGCCTGTTCCACTAACGGGCTGGGGTCGTCCACAAGGCCCCTCAAGACAGCTTACCGGCGTTTCAGGCAGAACCTTAAAATAATATATGCAAATTTCCAAAGTTTAGGGGTTTTCTATCCCTTAAAACTATGTAACTTTAAAATGTTTGCGTGTATACAAGATTGCCGGTCATCATCTTTTTTTGTGTAACACGTAATATCAGTGCAATGTTTGTATTACACATTTTTAATCTATTTCCTCAGTCAGTCCTTATCCCCAGATCAATGCCGCCATATGTGAACCATGCAATGAGTTCAAATACAAAAAAACGTTTCTGTAACACCTCTCTACGTAACATCATGAACGTTTCTGTAATACTGGTGACGTTTCGCAACGATTATAAGTACTCTGAGGCTATTGATTTAAGTTACGCACTCTTCCTGTTTGTATAAGGTTGTTACACGTTAATAATAGTTGGTAAGGGAAGAAAGAAAACAAATGATACCCTACCCC
The DNA here is from genome assembly GCF_024679095.1 of Eriocheir sinensis. Taxonomy (NCBI): domain Eukaryota; kingdom Metazoa; phylum Arthropoda; class Malacostraca; order Decapoda; family Varunidae; genus Eriocheir; species Eriocheir sinensis. The sequence goes on along the minus strand of NC_066509.1, from coordinate 3,343,793 downwards.
TGACACGTTCTATCAAGTCGTGCCGTGGGTGTGTGATAAGGATGATAGTAGTAGTAGTAGTAGTAGTAGTAGTAGTAGTAGTAGTAGTAGTAGTAGTTCGCTTTACCAGGAGAACCGATCAGCATTTTGTTGTTGTTGTTTTCTTTATCATATTGCCCTTGAACTGTTTCCTTTACCGTAAAAAAAAGTATCATAGTAGTAGTAGTAGTAGTAGTAGTAGTAGTAGTAGTAGTAGTAGTAGTTCGATTTAGCAGAAGAACCAATTAGCAAGCTTTTTTTTTTCTTTATCATACTGCCCTTGAACTGTTTCCTTTGCCGTAAAAAAGTATCATAGTAGTAGTAGTAGTAGTAGTAGTAGTAGTAATAGTAGTTGTAGGCTATATGTGATTCTCGTTAGTTCTTCTCTATAACAGTTTTTTTTCTCTTTTTTTCAAACACCAAACACCCCACCAGGCGAACACCTGCGACTCCCCAAAGTTCATTCTTAATTATAGACGAGAGAAACACCTTTGCTCTTGCACCTCTGCTCATACTCCTCACCTACGCATATCGTACTCAGAACCAAGCGTAGAGGAGGAAGAAGAGGAAGAGGAAGTGAGGGAGGAGGAGGAGAACATAAGAACATAAGAACGTAAGGAGTCTGCAAGAGGCCGGTGCAAGAAGAGATACTGAGAGGAGAAGAAGCAAGATGAGGTACTAAGAGGAGGAGAAGTGAGGAGAGGAACTGAAAGGCGGAGGAGAAGAAATAAGAAGAGAAGGTGAGGTTAGGAGGAAAAGATCGTCAGCAATGCTCCCAGATGTACGATAAATAACTCCATGATACGACAATCGAATCAGCTTTGGCAACGTCTATTTATCCTTCCAACTCGCGAAAAAGCATCAAACGAAAGCCTTGTCAAATATGTGTTCTTTGGCGGCGAAATGTCTTGTAATACGACCCAAAAACTACCCATGGAAAGCCCGATACCTCCTCCGAAAGCCTTGTCAAATATGTGTGCGCTTGGTGGGCCGCGTGATTGAAAAACATGACCCCCTTAATGTTCCGAGTATATGACGGTTTTGGGTGATGTGAGAAGGGAGAAAAGCTGAAGAGACTCTCAACCCTCACAGCCTCGAGCGGTGAATAAAACAGTGTGAGGATAGGTTGATTATTCATTCAGGAGGTCCCACAGCAACGGAGGTGAGGCGAATGTATTGCAACACCGCCATCACCACCATCACTACTAGGTATAGGCCCATCCTTACCACCACGACCATTTCTATAGGCCCATCCTTACCACCACCACCAGTACCACTAACACCACCGTCACCACCACTACCACCAGACAACATCACTACCACCATAAGCATTAAGAATCACCACCACCACCACCACCACCACTTCTATAGGCCCATCCTTACCACCACCACCAGTACCACTAACACCACCGTCACCACCACTACCACCAGACAACATCACTACCACCACAAGCATTAAGAATCACCACCACCACCATCACTACTAGGTATAGGCCCATCCTTACCACCACGACCATTTCTATAGGCCCATCCTTACCACCACCACCAGTACCACTAACACCACCGTCACCACCACTACCACCAGACAACATCACTACCACCATAAGCATTAAGAATCACCAATATTAACATCACTACCACCCTAGCCATCACCAGCATCACCACTACCACCACCAGAAGCTCAAGAATCACTATCTCCATCACCAATATCACTAAAAAAAAGAATATCACCACTTCTATAGGCCCAGGATCATCACCATCACCACTAACACCACTAGAAACATTATAACCAGCATCATCGTAAGAATCACAATCATCACCATCATCATCACCACCACTAGGACCAGAAAAAGATATCACCACCACTACCCAGGCCCAGAATCACCACAACCACCACCACCAACAACAACAACAACACCGTCAGAGCAAGCTTATTCAAACAATGTACCACCTCCACCTCCACCACCACCACCACCACCATTATCACTCATGTTATCGTCACCTTCCTCACCACAATCACCACCGCCATCTCTGTTATCACCACCACCACCACCACCACCAATCATGCTGTCACAATCACCACCAGAAACACCAATTCAACACCATCATCATCACCACTCCCAGAAGCATCACCCGTCATCACCACCTAATTTCATCCAATCAGTTTATTTAATTTATTCATCATTTGAGGTTTTTAAAGAGTTCATTAATACTTTCTCGACCTTACGCCTACATGACACTTCGAAGATAGATAGATAGATAGATAGATAAAAGGTGCAGGAATTATGGACGTAAGGTTAATTAAGAAGGGAAACACTAGCAGAACATTTAGTAGTTGGAGGTTATATACACATTATTCTCAAATTAGTCTATTTTTCGTACAATCATTCCTTTTTCTTATCATTTCTCCTTTCTTTTCCTCCTTCTCTCCTTTTCGTCTACCATTCTTTTCTATTTTCCCTTTCTCTTCTTCCTCCTTTTATTTCTGTTTTCCGCTTCCATTCTTTATCCTACTACTAACCCTTTTTCCTGTTTTCATGTAGCCGATCATTTTTATTTTATTTTCCATATTTTATTTTCCCCTTTCTGTTCTTCCTTTTCCTCTTTTCCCAAGCCATTCTTTGTTATTTTCACATTCTCCTTCTCCCTCGCCTTTTTTTCTTTTCCTTTCTTTCCTATTTCTCCTTTCTACTACTTTTCCTTTTGTTTTTCCCTTTCTCTTTCTTTATCCTCCTTCGTCTATCATTATGTTTTCCTTTCTTTTTCTCCTTTCCATTTTCTTCTGGTTATCCTTCTCAATCGACTCTCTTCGTATCCCATTCTTTTCTTTTTCCTTTCTCCTCCTCCATCTTCCATTCTTATTTTCCCTTCTACTTTCCATTTGTTTCTCGTGTACCATTCTCTCTTATTTCCCCTTTCTCCTCCTCCTTTTATCCTTGTCCATATCCCGTTCTTTCTCAATCTTTCTCCTCTTTGTAATCCTTTCTCCTCCTCCTTTTATCATAATCCATATCCCGTTCTTTCTCAATCTTTCTCCTCTTTGTAATCCTTTCTCCTCCTCCTTTTATCATAATCCATATCCCGTTCTTTCTCAATCTTTCTCCTCTTTGTAATCCTTTCTCCTCCTCCTTTTATCATAATCCATATCCCGTTCTTTCTCAATCTTTCTCCTCTTTGTAATCCTTTCTCCTCCTCCTTTTATCATAATCCATGTCCCGTTCTTTCTCAATCTTTCTTCTCCTCTTTCTAATCCTTTCTCCTCCTCCTCCTCCTCCTCCTCCTCCTCCTCCTTCTTTCCTCTGTTGTGTCTATATCATTCATCTGTTATTCTTTTTCCTTTCCCCTTTTTTCCTCCTCCACTGGAACTCGCGTACATACATAGAGAAGTAGCGGACTCATAAAAAGCCGAGACATCTCATAAGCCTTATTTACGTTTAATCTCCAGGGAGCCGAAATCGATGTTCCCGCCGAAGTCTCTTGTTTGTTTTCCCTCGCGCTCGGCTTTCTGCAACCGTGTCTCTCTCTCTCTCTCTCTCTCTCTCTCTCTCTCTCTCTCTCTCTCTCTCTCTCTCTCTCTCATTACTTTATTGCGTTCTCTTTTCCAACGTTTTCTTTTTTTCTTCCTCTTCCTCTTTCTCTTCCTCTTCCTCTTCCGCTCTGCTTCTCTCTCTCTTTTTCTCTTTTTTTTTTCCCCTCCGTTCTCTCCTTCTTAACGTCATTTCCCTAAGCTTGTTGCGCGCTCTCTCTCTCTCTCTCTCTCTCTCTCTCTCTCTCTCTCTCTCTCTCTCTCTCTCTCTCTCTCTCTCTGGCCTTAGGATTTAATGCAAGTATTGATCTCACGTCTTCTTTCTTTTCCTCTCTCTCTCTCTCTCTCTCTCTCTCTCTCTCTCTCTCTCTCGCGGGCAGTACCTCGTCAGTGCCACTAGGTCAAGGAAGTGCCACAGTGGGTCATGTGTGTGTGTGTGTGTGTGTGTGTGTGTGTGTGTATCCTATATACCTACATATCTGGCATTACAAGTCACACACACACACACACACACACACACACACATGTCTACACCTACACACATCTCTCTCTCTCTCTCTCTCTCTCTCTCTCTCTCTCTCTCTCTCTCTCTCTCTCTCTCTTGCACGATTCTTTTTTTTTCTTTGCACATTTACGTTTATTTTTCTAATTTATCATCTCTCTCTCTCTCTCTCTCTCTCTCTCTCTCTCTCTCTCTCTCTCTCTCTCTCTCTCTCTCTCTCTCTATTTATTTTATTTTATATCTCTCCCCCTCAGTTTGATCTCTCTCTCTCTCTCTCTCTCTCTCTCTCTCTCTCTCTCTCATCACAGGCACCACCCAAATAGTCCCTCCGCGCCCCCCCTCCCCCTTCCTCCCCCCCTCACTTTCCTCCGCGCCGCCATTGTCTCTCCCTCTCATGTTTTCCTCCACTTCAGAGTTTTTCCCTCCTCCGGGAGATGTGCTTCAAGGGAGAGACGGAGAGACGGGGAGAGTCACCCTTACCTCTCTCTCTCTCTCGCTTTCTCTCCCTCCCTCTTCTTCCTCTCTTCTCCCTCCTTTCTCTTCTAACTTACCTCTCCCTCCCTTCTTTTCCTAATCTCCCTTTCTCCCCCTCTTTCCCTTCTCTCCCTCCCTTCTTTTCCTAACCTCCCTTTCTCCCTCTTTTTCCCTCCTCTCCCTTACCTCATTCTCCCTCCCTCTACTTCTTTCTCTCCCTTCTTTTCCTTACCTCCCTTTCTCCCTCTCTTTTTCCCTCCCTTTCCCTCCCACTACCTCTTTCCCTCCCTTCTTTTCCTAACCTCCCATTCTCCCTCTTTTCCCCTCCTCTCCCTTCCTCTCCCTCCCTCTTCTTTCTCACCTCCCTATCTCCCTTTTCCTTATCTCCATCTCTCCCTTTCCCCGTTTTCTTTACCCCTCTCCCTTTATCTCCCCTTCATTAGCCTTTCTCCCTTTACCTTACCTCTCCCTCCCTTTCTCTCCCTCAACCATGTCTATTCCTCCCTTTTTCTTCACTTTCTTTCCATGTGGGAGATGGGGAGGTTGGGGAGAGGGAGAGGATCTTTTCCACACAATGATAGGGAGGTGGGGAGGAAGGGAGAGGAATGGGTGTGGTTAGGGGGTGGGGGGTGAGGGGGATAGGTTGGGGAGGGGAGAGGTTATAGGGGTGATTCATGTATTTTGCTTTTCAACATTTCTTCTCTTTTTTTTCTTTCTTGTATATGTTTATTCTTATTTTTTTCTTTTTTTTACATTTTCTTTATCCCCAACGAGGTTCATCACGAATCATGCTATCAGCTTCCACGAATCTTTCCTTCTTTCCCTTCCTTCCTTCTTTCCTTTCTTCTTTTCTTAGTCTTTTTTTCTTTCTCTTTTCTTTCTTTCTTTCTTCCTTCTCTTTTTTCTTTTCTTTCTTTCTTTCTTCCTTTTTTTCTTTTTTTCTCTTTCTCTCTTTGTCTTTTCTTTCTTTCTTCCTTCCTTCCTTCTTTCCTTTGTCTTTCTCTTCTCTCGTTGTCTTTTCTTTCTTTCTTCCTTTCTATCTCCATTTCTTTCTCTCTTCCCTTCGTTTCTCTTCCTTTCTTTTTTTCTTTCTATCTATCTTTCTTCCCTTCCTTCCTTCCTTCCATCCTTCCTTTCTTTCTCCCTTCCTCTCTTCCTTCCTTCCTTCTCTACGTTAATAGTCATGGTTGTTAATCTCCTCACTTGCTTCATTTCTGCTTTCCAACTCTCATCTGATAGTGTATTGATCCTCCTCCTCCTCCTCCTCCTCCTCACTGACTCACTCACTCACTCCCCTCCTCCCCCTCCGACTCATAATTTCCCTTTCCTTGCTTGTTGTCTCCTGCTTCTGTACTCTTTTACTATTTTTCTTCTTTATTCTTCTTTCGTTTCTCTTGTTTTCTCATTATGTCTTCTCTTCCTTTCCTTTCCTTCCTATTCCTGCTTCATTTCCCTTCCCATCTACATATTTTTTTCCCTTCATTCTTTAATCCTTCATCTCTCTTCTCTTCTTCCTCTTCCTATCTCCTTCAATCCTTCCCTTCATTCTCTCCTCCTTCATCCCCATCCCTTCCTTCCCCCCTTCCTCCTCTCAAACAATGTATATACAAATTGCAAGTATAATAAAATGTTTCAAAATGTTTCAAATGTTTCTCTATACCTCTTCTTCCCTCCTTCATTCCTTCCCTCATATTTTTTTTCCTCCTCTTCCTTCCCTCTCGCAAGCATCTCTCCCTTACTCCCTTCCCTCCCTCCCTTCTCCCTTATCCCTTATCCGTTTAGCGTAACCTACACATTCTTATTCCTCCTCATTATCTCATTCATCTCTTCACACTTTTCCGTTCTCTTTTCCTCACCCCGTCATTCTTATAATCATTCCTCTTTATCCTCTTTCTTTTGTTTCTCCTTTTCCTCCATGTTCCTCTCTGCTCTTCCCTCTCCTCCTCCTCTTCACTCCTTCACGTTCCTCCTCCTCCTCCTCCCAATCATCCCTTCTTTTCCTTCTTCTCTGCCTCCTCTTCCTCTTCTCCTTCATCCCTAAACTCTGCCTCCTGCTCCTCTTCCTCCTCTTCCTCCTCCTCCTCCTCCTCCCCACCACCACCCCATTGCTAGTCCCATTGAGTCGATTAGGATTACCTGTTCCGGGCTTAACACAGGTAATTGTCCCTCCCACTTGTTTTCATAAAGGGTATCAATTCTCTCTCTCTCTCTCTCTCTCTCTCTCTCTCTCTCTCTCTCTCTCTCTCTCTCTCTCTGCCTCTTGCATGGTTTATTCTCTCTCTCTCTCTCTCTCTCTCTCTCTCTCTCTCTCTCTCTCTCTCTCTCTCTCTCTCTCTCTCTTGCTTGTATCGATTCTGCTGCACGAGATTTTTTTTTTTTCGTTTTCTTTCTTTGCACATTCTCGTACATTTTTTTGCTTCTGTTTATCATTGCTCTCTCTCTCTCTCTCTCTCTCTCTCTCTCTCTCTCTCTCTCTCTCTCTCTCTCTCTCTCTCTCTCTCTCTCTCTCTTGTATCGATTCATCAGCGCGTTTCTCTCTCTCTCTCTCTCTCTCTCTCTCTCTCTCTCTCTCTCTCTCTCTCTCTCTCTCTCTCTCCAGTCACACATTTTTTTCTTATACACTTATCATCAGTCAACACCGACCGATAACACACACACACACACACACACACACACACACACACACACACACACACACACACATAATTTTCCCTCTAATTTTTCCTATTACTATTTTTCTCCTTATCTTCTAACGTCTTTTTCCACCCTCATTGTCGTTGTGTGTGTGTGTGTGTGTGTGTGTGTGTGTGTGTGTGTGTTACTTTCTCTGTCTGTCTGTCTTTCTATCCGTCTGTCTGTCTGTCCCTAACACTGAGGTCCACGTATAGTCCTTTTTCTCCTTCTATTTCCCTCGTCCTCACGCCACTAAGCACTTCATTATGTCGCATTTTGCCCATTAAGACCTTTAGTGCATGTGGCAGTGTGTGTGTGTGTGTGTGTGTGTACCCGCTTCCCGCCCATGTGTCTGTGTCCTTCCCGCCCTTCAGCTTCTCTCTCTCTCTCTCTCTTGCTTCATGCCTTCCTCTCTCTCCTTCCCATCATTACTATATCGTCTATCCCTTCCCCCGCCCTTGCTCTCTCTCCTCTTTCCTCCCGTCTACTTGCTCTCTCTCTCTCTCTCTCTCTCTCTCTCTCTCTCTCTCTCTCTCTCTCTCTCTGTCTCCTCTTCCTCCCGCTCTTTCTCTCCTTCCTCTTCCTCCTCTTACAATCATTGGTGTCCCTTCCTCTCGTCCCTCCCTCCTGTTCCTGCTCTTCCTTCCTCCATCCCTTGCTTGCTCTCTCTTCCTCCTCCTCCCGTCCTCTCTCCATCCCTCCTCCTCTTCCTCCACCTGCTCCATCCCTTCCTCTCTCTCGCCCTCCAATCATTGCTCTGTCCCTTCCTCCCGTCCCTCCTTCCCTCCTGTTCTTGCGCTCCTCTACCTCCCGACCTCCAGCTCACCTCCTCCTCCCTCTCCTCTCTCCTTCCCACCTCCCTGCTGCCCTTGCTCTCTCCTCCTCCTCCTCCTCTGTGCTTCCAGCGGCAAGGTCAACACTTGGCAACGCTGCAGCAGGAATTCACCGAGCCTGAAACCATCTCGGGCTGAACCGGGGAAGAAAGACACTCCAAACATCACTGATTCGATGGATGGCTGGGAGAGTGATTTTGAAGATGTCGATTTGTTTATTTGGAGGAAGAGTTAACATAGGAAGTATATAAGACACTCGAGGTATTAAGTGTTACTGATCTATGGACGTGTTGGAAGTGACGAAGTTGGTTATATTTGTTTATTGGGAGGAAGAGTTAACATAGGAAGTATATAAGACACTCGAGGTATTAGTGTTACTGATCTATGGACGTGTTGGATAGGTATATAAAGACCGAGAGGTATTAGTGTTACTGATCTATGGACGTAACATAGGAAGTATATAAGACACTGAGGTATTAGGTTATATTTGTTTATTGGGAGGAAGAGTTAACATAGGAAGTATATAAGACACTCGAGGTATTAGTGTTACTGATCTATGGACGTGTTGGAAGAGTGACGAAGTTGGTTATATTTGTTTATTGGGAGGAAGAGTTAACATAGGAAGCATATAAGACACTCGAGGTATTACTAATTCTATGGACGTTTTGAAAGAGAGACGAAGTTGGTTAGATTTGTTTATTGGGAGGAAGAGTTAACATAGGAAGCATAGAAGACTCTCAAGGTATTACTGATTCTATGGACGCCTTGCAAGAGTGATTTCAAGTTAATGAGATTTGTTTATTTGGAGGAAAAAAGTTAACATAGGAAGCATATAAGACAAGGTATTACTGATTCTATGGACGCCTTGCAAGAGTGATTTCAAGTTAATGAGATTTGTTTATTTGGAGGAAAAAAGTTAACATAGGAAGCATAGAAGACTCTCAAGGTATTACTGATTTTATGGACGTTTTGGAAGAGTGATGAAGTTGATGAGATTTGTTTATTTGGAGGAAAAGAGTTAACATAGGAAGCATAGACGACTCTCAAGGTATTACTGATTTTATGGACGTTTTGGAAGAGTGATGAAGTTGATTAGATTTGTTTATTAGGAGAGAAAGTAAACATAGGAATTATACGATATTCGAGACATTACCTTCTGATTTCATGGATGGCTTAGGAAACTGATTTAAAGATTAGATTGATGTGAATGAATAAAAGAGTAATAATTATGTCTGTAAACAGTTCGAAATTAAAAAAATATAGAAGTGAATAAATAACACGAGGTAAGAAGGCACACGAGACATTACTGATTTCATAGACAGCTTGGAGGAAGTAATTTGAAGTTGATTAGATTTGATTATTTAGAGAGAAAGTAGACATAGGAATTATTAAACAGGTCACCGTGGATAAAACATAGAAGTGAACATTTAACACGAGGAAGAAGACACTCAGACATCACATTGCAAGAGTAATGGAGTAATGGAGGCTTGCAAGAGTAATTTGAAGTAGATTAGACTTGTTTATTTGAAGAAAAGAGTAAACATTGGCCTTGTAAAACAGTCCACCAATGATAGTACATGGAAGTAGGATTTACATCAACATTTCTATTCGTATGTGTTGGGTTAAATTATGTAAGGTAATAACGATAATGATTGTTTTTTTAATTGGAGAGTAAACATAGGCCTTGTAAAACAGTCCACCAATGACAATACAGGGAAGTAGGCTTTACATAAATATTTCTATCCGTATGTGTTGCTGGGTTAAATTCTGTAAGGTAATAACGATAATCATTGGTTTTTTTTAATTGGACAGAGTAAACATAGGCCTTGTAAACAGTTCACAGTGGACAACACATGGAAGTATAAACACGAAAGCTTGTTTATAATCAGGTGAGGGTTGTTGGGTTAAATTGTGTTGGGTAATAATGATAATGATTATATGACCAAAGTTGTTGTTTTCTGTGTCATTACGTTAATTAAGTGACTAATGTGTGAAGGGGGTGGAGGGGGGATGAAGGTGAGGCTGGTAATTTAAGGGGAAGACTATTGATTTCTGGTTAATTCTTTGTCCCCTTTTTTCCATCCTTTTTTAACATGGATATAATTGAAAATGATGATTAAAGATTTGGTTTTGCTTGTTAATGAATTGATCACTCTTGACTCCTCTGTTCTTCCTTTTTTCCATCTTTCTTTTACCGTGGATGAAATAATAAAACTAGTGATAAGGAATTGGATTTTACTTGGAGAGATTATGTTGAGTTTGGTTACACTATTGATTAATCGTTACTTTTTTTTATTTCATCCTTTTTTACCATAGATGATATATTGAAACTCGTGATAAATGCTAGGGTTTTGAGAGGTTACGAGTCTGGTTACTGTACTTATCTCCTTACTCATTTCTCTTCCTCTATTCATCCTTTTTACCATAGATGAATAATGAAACTTGTGACATAGGCCATGCTTTTAGAGGTTATAATGTGCTATGATGAATTAAGTGTAATGATACTGAAGAAAAAAAGACGTTAGGAAAAGGAATGGAAGCCAGTAAGAAAATTCAGTTGTGTGTGTGTGTGTGTGTGTGTGTGTGTGTGTGTGTGTGTGTGTGTGTGTGTGTGTGTGTGAAGAAGGAAGTTCGTGAGTTTGAGTCCAGTTGAGGTAAAAAAAAAAATACTCCATTCTCTTTATTTTTATTTTTCCTTCGCTCGTTTTCTGTAACTTTGTTTTTCTCCTCTTCTTGCGGTTGCACTTTCCCTTTTTTTTTGTTGTTGTTGTAGTTCGTCCTTGTTGGTCATTTCGTTCTCCTCTCACTGCCCGAACGAACGGACGCACGAACGGAAAGAACGGACGAGCCAACCATGGACATTATTTAGCCTCTACGAGCCCCCAGATCAACCCCCCCTTAACCCCCACCCCAAATCACCCCTTCCCTCAGCCCCCCTTCAACCCCCCTCCCTAGATGACACACCCCTTCAGCACCCCCTCCCAAATCACACACCCCTTCAACACCCCCTATCCCCTTATCACCCCCTCAGCCCCCCATCCCAAATCACCCCCTCCCTAGATCACCCCCCCCTTCAACACCCCCTATCCCCTTATCACCCCCTCAGCCCCCCACCCCAAATCACCCCCTCCCTAGATCACCCCCCCTTCAACACCCCCTATCCCTTATCACCCCTCAGCCCCCACCCCACATCACCCACTACCTAGATCACCCCCCCCTTCAACTCCCCCTATCCCCTTATCACCCCCTCAGCCCCCCACCCCAAATCACCCCCTCCCTAGATCACACACCCCTTCAACACCCCTATCCCCCTCTCACCCCCTCAACTTCCCTCCCCAAATCAACCCCCCTCAATCCCCCCTCTCACCCCCATAGTGCCAAAAAAAAAACAATGAATGCTACACTGTTAACCCAATTGACCCCAACACAAAATATTGGAAAAATTAGAAAATAAGGGAAACTAATCCTCAGCAGCACCAACAATAATAATAACAATAATAATAATAACAATAACAACAACAACAACAAGGGTGGCGGCAGCGAAACAAATTTACGAAAGTTATTTAACGAAGATTACGAGAATAAAATTATAATGTCGCGCGCGTCGCTCTCTCTCTCTCTCTCTGGTGGTGGTGGAGGGAGGCAACACCGCCCCTCAACACCCCCAACACTCACCGCCCCCTCTCTTAAAGTGGTGTTACTCTCTCCTCTGCACCCTGTCACCTCCCATCCCCTCACCCCCACTCTCTCCCACTCTCTCTCTCTCTCTCTCTCTCTCTCTCTCTCTGGCATCTATTTCTTCCTCTCCGTCTTCGTTGTCAACTTGTTCTTCCTTTTTTCTTTCTCTTTTGTTCCCGTTCTTCCTTACTTCCTTTATTCCGTTCTCTCTCTCTCTCTCTCTCTCTCTCTCTCTCTCTCTCTCTCTCTCTCTCTCTCTCTTGCATATCATTTTAGTCTCTTTCCTTTTTATTCTCTTCTCTCGTCTCTTCTCTTTGCATTTCATCTCTCCTCCTCCTTCTCTCCTTTGCATCTCACCCTTCCTCTCTTGGACACTATCTCCGCATCTAGCTCTCCTCCCTTCCTCTCCCTCGTATGTTACCTCCTCCTCCTCCTCCTCCCTCACATGCATCATTCTCCCTGGTTTTCTCGCATTCCACATCTTGGCCTTCCTCGCTGTCACTCCCATCTCGCTTCCACATTGCTACCTTCCTCGGACCAGACTGACAGCAAACAGGTTAGAAGAAGGAGGAGGAGGAGGAGGAGGAGGAAGAAAAGAAGCATGCATTTAAAGCTTTCAGCATGACTTGAGGTTTCGTTTTATCTATATGTTGTTGTGGTGTGAACAATCAGGGTGAAACCAAGCCTCCTTTCGTCTTCTTTATCGTTTTTGTTCGCTCTTAAGAGATACTGTATGAGACGAGGGGAAAGACGAGTGACGAAGAGATGGGTGGAAATAAGTATGAATAGCCTGTTCATGATGGTAAGGTTATATATCCCTTCCAGGAGGAGGAGGGCGTAAGGTGTAAGGCGCCTCCCAAGGGCCCTGCATTACCACGCAGCGCAGCGCTACAAATGTCTGCACGTCTGACGGCCAGTGCGAGGCGCCGCGACACGTGTTGCAGCGAGGGGAAGGACGCGGCTGTCGTGCGGGGACATTCCTGGCAATACTTCGCCTTGGCCAACCCGTCCCCGCCACGCACGGCCACGCGGGCACCAACACAAGTGCACCGGGCGTCCATGAATAAAGGGACTCACGTAGCTCCATTACCATCATAAGTCAGTGGTCGAGGCGTGTGGCATTCAGCCGCGTGAAGGTCTTGGAGGCAAAAAACGAGTAATAATAGTTTGCGATAACAGTTGGTAACACACCGCAAGCCAACAAAGAGCAGCTCGACGGCCGGCCCTTGTGCCGCTCCTGGCCGGCATTGTTACCCTTTCAAGACCGAGAGGGGGAAGGGGATGCATACACATGTATTTTGCAGTGCTCTTTCAGCTTATTTATAAAACATTTCAACAAAACGACAAAGTGCAGGGAGGCCAAGGAGTGAGAGTGGCTGCGGAGGGCCAGCAGGGCCGCCGTGCCCGGCCGCCGGTACTCTGGCAAACACTGAGTACACCTGAACCCACATTCCCGCCCCGTCGTGCGTGTCGAACACACGCCAGCGGCACACACGCCGCCACCATTCTATTGGGACGAACACGCCCTGGTGTGCACCTAGTGTGAGCACCGTCACTCACGACCCTTGAGCTGCCTTGGTTGGGGCACTTTGTGATTACTGCCTGAATAACCATGAGCCAGCAGCACACCGCCTGCAAATAGCAAATAGTGCTACACGGGGCGGGTCCACAGCTAGCGACACCGCCGACAACAACCGAGGCACCCGCCCAAGTCCCGGGGGAAGCACGTCGCGGCTGCACGGGAAAAGAGCTCCTGTGAGTGTGGTGGCGGAGCACAGGTGACGGCGACAGTCAGGACAGGTGTAAGGAGGGTCGCCCGCTCCGCCCAGCCAGTTCACGGCCAAGGCTGCCCGCCGCCCGCCGCCTGCCTCCCGCCACCTGGCAACACGGCCCCGCCACGCGCTGCAGACAGTGTGGCGAGCAAGGCACGAGGGGCGGGGCACTGACCACCCTCCCCCCGCCCGCTACACTCCTTTGCAAAGATTAGAAGCTGGACTTCAGTCTTCGGCAGTAGACGAGTCATTTAACATAAGCAGACGCCGTGCTTACGCGCTGCGCCGCCTTGCGCTTCGAACATGGCCTACGGCCTGGGGGACCCAGGCGACCCCACCCGAGGGCTGGCGCAGCCTTGAGCCGCAGGGGCCGCCGTGGCCAGCGTCACCCCCGGAAATATACACTACTCAGGTTCTTCTGGAAAAGATCGGCTGCTCTCCGTCCGCAATGTGAGGCACGGTATACTTGATTACACTCTTCAATAAGAGAAAAATCGTCCGCAGAGACCGCCACGCAACGCTGCCTCGCCTCGCAGCCCCGCGGGGAACACGCTGGCAATGATAGACTGCAGGAAAGTTCGTACCCCGCCGAGACCTCTGCTCCGTGAGGAGTGGCTGCCCTGCCCGCCCATCCCCGGCACGCGACCCTATATGGGCTAGCGTGAGGCGGGGGTGGCGATGGGTCAGCCGCTGCACCGCCGCCACCTTCACCACCACGGCAGGCCACGGGGGTCACCCAAGCCCTCCTCAACACTCACCCTGCGCCAACACCCTCCTGTGCACACACCAACACCCACACACTCACCCGCACACACCAGCACGCACACAGCACGCCCTCGCTTCCCCGCCCCAAGCCCGCCGTTCCGCCACACTCGTCCTACACGCCAGCAATAAAAATAACAGAGACGTGATACACCGCTAAGGAGAGTGGGAAGTCGGGGATGCGTAGATTCTCTCTCTCTCTCTCTCTCTCTCTCTCTCTCTCTCTCTCTCTCTCTCTCTCTCTTAAAGGGGAGAGGCGGTGGTCATGCACGAGTCTGGCAGCAACATCCCCCGCCCTCACCCCCCTTCACCCCCGTTGATTCACCCCCCACTGCCTCTCCCTTACTTCCTGACCCCCTGACTCCCCCCATTGCCACCCCCCTTCTAACCCACCCCTAGATCGCTGACCCCTCCTAAAAATCTTATCCTCGAGTCCTGCCCCCCATAATCCCCCTCTCTCTCTCCCTCCTGACCGTGACCTGCTGAGCCGCTTGCCACACGTGCAGGGAGCGGCAGGACAGCAGAAGCGGCAGCAGGGGCGCGAGGCGTGGCGTGAGGGCGGCAGGGGAAGCAGGATCAAAGAGTAGTGTCGCACGTACACCTAATTAGTGGCACTGCTCTTGCTCTCTCCCCTCCCCCCCCTCTCCTCTTGCTCCTCCTCCTCCTCCTCCAGCTACTCTTCCTCACTTTCCCTTCCTCCTCATCTCCTCTCCCTTATCCCTTTTTTTTTTTTTAATTGGGCTGCTCTCTCTCTCTCTCTCTCTCTCTCTCTCTCTCTCTCTCTCTTACTTTACCATTTGCAGTATTCCAAAATGTAACCACTACCATAATAAAAATAATAAGAATAAAAAGAATAAAAACGGCATAGTGAACTTGGGAGAATGCTTGTAGGAAGGAACATTGATTAATAATAAATAAATAAATAAAACTGCCGTGGCCGCGGGAGTCAGTCGGTCTAGCTGGATGGTTGGAAGCCTTTCACACACGTCATCATCATCAGAGTAATTATCAGCGTGTGTGGTTTGGTTACTTAACTTACTTCATTAATTAGAGATGAGGATATGAGCGGGGACATGCACGAACCAACACAACCCAAGACAGAGCAACCCAACGATGGTGACGTGAAGGCGGAAAATATAAGAATAAAAATAGATAATGAATAGCAAGAACAATATAACAGAGGATAGGGAACAAACAGATAAACTACGAGAGAGAGAGAGAGAGAGAGAGAGAGAGAGAGAGAGAGAGAGAGAGAGAGAGAGTAATGGCTGTGGTGGTGGTTGTACTGCTTGAGAGAGAGAGAGAGAGAGAGAGAGAGAGAGAGAGAGAGAGAGAGAGAGAGAGAGAGTACTGTTTTTCCCTCCGTCCCCTGAGTCGTCTACATTTTTTCCCTGCAACACTTGATTGACTGCTGTGACGCGAGTTTTTCTTTGCAACGGCTGAAAGGGGGAGTGTACCCTCGTTTTGTGTCTGTCTGTCTGTCTGTGTTCCCTCTCAGCTCTCTTTCCATTTGCTCACACAGACAAACAAGTACCGTATACCCAAGAAGGCTTATGTGTAATTCACCATGGCCTGATCACGTGTTGGACTCGTAATCGCTAGCAGGTATCCTCCCGACATGAGCAAGTGCACTTTATCGTCGATCTATGTGTATTGCCAGGACCTCACACACCACACACCCCATCCCCTTGCTCAATGGGGGACAGTAACCACTCCTAATCAACGGAAAGAAACCGACCTGAGCTCACACACACACTATCGTACCCGGGAAGGTTTGAATGTGTGGATATGAACACACACACACACACACACACACACACACGAATGATACCAAGATATAAACAGTAAATCTTATAGCACGGACTTCCCTCCCTCCCTGTTCCCTCCTTTCCTTTCCTACGTAGATTTGTATCCCCCACCCTTCACCCGACACCACTGAGCTCCTCCTCCTCACTTCCTCCCCAAGAAGCACACGCAGTCTACCGGGGTAATAAAACGCTGATGATAGAGTGTCAGGCGAGTGTTTAGATAACGTGTGAAGTATGGGCGGGTGGCCTCGGGTGGAACAAAGACTCGGTGGTGTTGGGCGATGCGAGATGCCGCCGAGGACTCGCCAGGAGAACCACAACCACCACTACGGACACTCAGACGGGCCAGTGTCGAGTCATGTCCGGTGGCTAACTTAAGTGACCCCTCTAGGTAACGTTTGTCAAAGGTTAGTATTCTCAGACGTTTCCGCCTCTTACGTCAACTATATTCAAAAGCAAAGAAGGAAAGCAATTGGGTTCACTGAGTCCTTTTTTTAGGTTCATGGTGCTAAGGAAAGGTCAAACTGCCACCAGGGTCATAGAACTATCCATGGAAATGCACAAAACTCCTACGAAAGCCTTGTCGAATATATATGTGATCAATCGGGCCCCAATGAGTGTGTTTATTGGGGGTCAAACTACCACAAAAGTCATAAAGCTACCCACGGAAATGCCCAAAACTCCTACGAAAGCCTTGTCGAATATATGTGATCAATCGGGCCCCAATGAGTGTGTTTTTTGGGGGTCAAACTACCACAAATGTCATAAAGCTACCCACGGAAATGCCCAAAACTCCTACGAAAGCCTTGTCAACTATATGAACTTGAAAGCCGAGATGTTAAAGACCCGTGACCCATTACCTCACACTCGCCCATAGTGACAGTAGCTCCCTCCATTCCCCTTCATCCCTGGGTTAATAAGGATACTGTTTCCACGCAAAAACTACACAGCTGTTTTACCTGTCTAACGTGTAGAAACTTTATCGCGGCCACAGCGTCTCCCCTCTACACCCCCCAACCGCCTCTTCCCCTTCCCCTAGCACCCACCACAACCATGACCTGCTGAGAAGGTCACGTAGAAGGGAATGCCGTTCAGGTGCAATGCAAAAACACTACACACGGAAACTTGAGCTCCGTAACTTCTCTCAACTCCTTTCGTACGCGTAGACATGACATGGATATACAGAATCTTCACTAACCAAACACCCAGACCATGACCTATCTGTTGAGAGGGTCACGTCCATGGAAATACCCTGGAAATGCAAAACTAAGGCACTTCACACGGTAACATGACCTCGGTAACTTCTCATACACGTAGACAGCACAATCTTCCCTACCATACACCCAAACCCTGACTTATTTGTTGAGAGGGTCAATTTAAGTCCCTGGAAACACCCGGGAAATGCAAAACAAAGGCACAACACCCCGAAACACAAGCTGGATAACTTCTCTCATACACGTCAACAAAACCATCACTGAATCTTCCCTAACAAACTCCCCAACCACGAATCTCTTGAGAAGGTCACGCCTATGAAATAGATTAAATAGGTGCATTACAGAACCACTAAATAATGAAAGATAAGCTCAGTAACATCCCCCTATATACACGCATGCAAATAAGCCTCCGTCCCCTCCTGAAGATAAGCATTGCCCTCTTCGCTGAGAAAGGAGGAAGCAACGATGCCAGATTATCGTACTCAGAGCCTCGTATTTACCGGTTCCTGACTCATAACTATTCCCAAAAATCACCAATAATTAACCATTTTAGCGATAACTACATATGGAACCAGTTATTGGGTCGGAAATCGGGAAACATAGGAGGCTGAATACGATAATCTGACATTGGGAGGAAGGGAAGGAGGAAGAGTTCAGAGCCGTGATATATTACACGCTGCAGCCTCTCTTCCTCCCTCTCGTCGTGGGTGTTGCTGCAAATCCGGCACAGCGCTTAAGAATAAACAAACAGCTACGCTTGTTGCTGTAAGTCCCTCGCTGTGCCGGCTGGCTGGCTGGATGCAGGATGTGGCTGAGTGCGTGAATCTGATACCCGGCCAGTAAGCTTCCCATTGTCTCAGCGAAGGCCAGTCAACAAATACCATGTAACTCTATCACCCGGCTGAATGAGAGAGTTGAGGGACTGGCGCGCAAACAATCAGGCGTATTTATATCAACATTACTGACACCCACTCCCCCGGATAACGTCACTCAACACCAATGTCAGTCAAGACGAGGAGGCTTAGCCAGGACGCGTCGCCCGGCAAAATGCACAACTAGATGGCGGTGTTCCTCTTCCCCACACCCTCTCCCCCCTCCTACCTCCTCCTGACACGGTGTAGGAGGAGGAGGAGGGAGGGAAGGGCGGTAATGGGGGAGGGGGAAGACCTTATGACCTCCCAGCCCCAAACACATACAATTGTCTACTTGAGGCTCACTTAACACAGCCCCACAACTTTGTACGCCATCGCCAGA
This sequence comes from Eriocheir sinensis, assembly GCF_024679095.1. Classification (NCBI taxonomy): domain Eukaryota; kingdom Metazoa; phylum Arthropoda; class Malacostraca; order Decapoda; family Varunidae; genus Eriocheir; species Eriocheir sinensis. The sequence goes on along the minus strand of NC_066509.1, from coordinate 3,325,279 downwards.
CAGGGTAGATTGTGTCACCGCGGCCGCCCTCGCCCGTGCTGCCTCGTTCACACTATTACGGGGTTGGGGGAGGGAGGACAGGGGGGAGGAAGGGGCAGGGGAGGGCAGCGGCTAGCCAAGGGAGTCCGCGCTCTGAGCTGGGCTGGGCTGGGGACGGGTGGGCTTTGGGCTTTGCAGGGGGTTGTGAGAGGGTGGAGCTGCAGCCTCGGTTCAAGCAGCATTCAAGGATCTTCTCCACGTGGGGGACGAGGAAGAAGGAGGAAGGCAAGATGTTAACGAGATGGGTTGACTATACTCCATCATCCCCTCTCTCTCTCTCTCTCTCTCTCTGACTCAATTGAAACCGCTTTGTAAGGTGTTGGGTCTCTTCTCTCCCTATTCAGTGCATCGCAGACCGAGTGGAAGAATGATACCCCTCCCCCCTTCTCCCTTCTCTCCCTTCTCCCTCCCTCTCCGTCACGAGCCCATTTTTGTCCTCCCTGCCAGCAAGTGTCATTTGACCTTAACATTTACCGTTGACAAAAAAATAAGAAAGGCTATGTGTGTGTGTGTGTGTGTGTGTGCCTCCTTATTTATGTCAATGCTTGCCTATGTGTGTGTGTGTGTGTGTGTGTGTGTGTGTGTGTGTGTCATTAAGTCATTGAGCATAACTGCCACTAAAGAAATAAAGGAGCTAATGAGCTGAGATGACAACGTTGCCAAGTCGGTGAGTCAGTCTGTCAGTCAGTGTTGCCAAGTCTGGGCGTGGGGGGGGGGAGTCAATCAGGCAGCGTTGCAAAGTCAGTTATTTAGTCAGACCTTGCACTCCATCAAGTCAGTCAGAACAGTTATATATTTATCCCTCTCTTTCTCCCTATTTACCAGTCAGTCAATCAATTAATCAGTCAGGTCACAACTTCCTACTTTACAATGTCAGTCAGTTAATCAGTCAACAACTTACTATTCTACAATATCAATCATTCATTCATTCAGTCAGTCAGTCAATCAGTAATTCCACCTACTTGACAATCAGTTAGTCAGTTATGCACTCCTTACCTCCATCCAGTTACTCAGGGTTGAACTCTTCTTCCTCCTCCTCCTCTTCAGTCAATCAGTCAGTCAGTCAGTCATGCAATCCCTCCCCATCTCTCACTCTCCCTGCCTCCCACCCTCACACTCCCTCCCTTGAGACACCCAGCGTACAATCAGTGTGGGCTGTGAAGGTTGTCTCTCTCCCTCCCTCTCCCTGTCCCTGTCCTACCCACTCCACCATCCCCTTCCTCTCTCCCGAGTCCCGACCTCTCCCACCATCCCCCTCTTCTATCCTCCTCCCCTCCCACACACTTGTAATGCCAGCACGTCTCCTTTATGTTGGCAGGGGAGAACACACACACACACACACACACACACACACACACACACACACACACACACACATTTACGGTATACTGAGGTGACGTGATCGATCAGTAAGAAGAAAAAGAAGAAGTATTAGTATTCGAAGTAGTGTTCGTAGTAGAAGAGGAAGAAGAGGAAGAAGATGTTAGTAGAGGCAGTAACATCAATTTCACAAGGCAGGATATTAAATAGTTTTGGCACCAGAAAGTGTGTGTGTGTGTGTGTGTGTGTGTGTGTGTTCATTCACTTTTACACACACACACACACGCACACAGTTTCACACACCAGACGCTGCACTACCAATGGACCAGAATGCACTCTCTCTCTCTCTCTCTCATCAACCCTATTACCCACATTACAACCTTCACTAATCTACTTACCTATTTACCTTCCTACCTACCTGTCAAACTTGGGATCATTTACCTTGTCATCTCCTCCCTTTCTTTATCAGCTTACCCCTCTACCACCCACTGAGCCTCCCCACCCCTCCCTCCCTTCCCCTTATCTGCCTAGAGTCTTAGGTTATTATAATTATTAGCCTCCTCCTCTTCCTCTTTCTCTTTATTCTTCTCTTTTTGCTATTCCTCTTTTGTTTTGTTTTCTTTTACTTCCCTCTTATTCTGTTGCAACTTTTTTTCCTCCTCCTCCTCCTCCTCTTCGTCTTCATCTGCCATTTCTCAACGCCTCCTCCTCCTCCTCCTTCTTCTCCTCTTTCTCTAATTTGCCTGTCCTCGTCCTCTTCCTCCTTATCTAATTTTCGCTTCACTCCTCCTCCTCTTCCTCCTCCTCCTCCTCCATGCCTTACCCTCTTCATGCACTTTGCTTTCCTCCTCCTCCTCCTCCTTCCCCTCCTCCTCCTTTTAATTCACTGACACACACACACACACACACACACACACACACACACACACACACACACGCTAGGCCTCTGTACCCAAAAATTGAACAAGACTTTGAAAATGGACGCTGGAAATAGAACATAAAAAAATTAATATTCCACCTACACCAACATATTCTCTGAGGGTGAGCATGAAGGGGGAAGAAAAGGGGAACACTATCTCTATAAATGACTGAACCTAAAGGAGAAGTGAAGAAAATTGGGGTTAGATGTTATTAGTCTTTTGTTTTCACTTTCTCGCACTTATACTTTTTGAAGGAGGTGGGATATCAGTCATAATAATAATAATAATAATAATAATAATAATAAGACAGCCATCCAGATCCAAATAAACTCCACAATAAGTAAATAAAGAAAACTAAAACGTCAGAAAGAAAAATGAAAGAAAAAAAAGGGGAAGGAAGGAGTAAAATAGAGAAAAAAATATGGGAGGAAAGAAGGAAAGGAAAATAAAGAAAAATGAAAAAATACCAGAAAATAGGAGAAAGGGGAAAAAGAGTATCAGAAAGAAAATTGAGAAAGAAAATAGAGAAGGGAAATAAAGAAAAATAAAATAAAAATGACAAAAAACAAAGAAAACAAGGAAAGAAAGAAGGAAAATAAAATAAATATCAGAAAATAGGCCAAGAAAATAGGGGATAAGACAAAAAAGAAAAAAATAGGAAGAAACAAAGGGAAAGAAAGAAGGAAAGAACAGTACATAAGCAAAGAAGGAAAAGAAGGGAAAGAGAGACGGAAAGAACAGTACATAAGCAAAGAAGGAAAAGAAGGGAAAGAGAGAAGGAAAGGACAGGATATACGTGAGCAAAGAAGGAAAAAAAGGAAAGTGGGGATCTAAAAAAATGAAAATGAAAAAAAACACGAAAATATCAAATTAAATTAATGTAAATGATAAACAAATATATAAAAATTAAGTAAATATTGAAGATCCCAGCGGCGTGATAAAAAATGAGCACCTTGAATAAGACGTAGACGTGGAATATAAAAAAAATATATATATTAAAAAAAGAATAAAAAAAAATATAAATTCTACTAAGGAAGGAAGAAAGGAAGGAAGGGAGAAAGGAAAAGAAGGAAGAAAAGGGAAGAGAAAAAAAAGATTATATAAAGCAAAAAAAAAAAGATGGCAGAAGACGAAGAAGAAAAAGAGGAAGAAGAAGAAGAAGGAAAAAAAAGACAAAGTGGACGGAATGGAGAGAGAGAGAGAGAGAGAGAGAGAGAGAGAGAGAGAGAGAGAGAGAGAGAGAGAGAGAGAGAGAGATAACACACACACACACACACACACGAGGTACCCAAGGACGTCAAATTTTAGCAGCAGCAGCAGAAGCAGGAGAGTAGGAAGCAGAGACGAAGGGAGGGAGAGAGGGAAGGAGAGAAGGAGGGAGGGCCGACTCATACACTGACCCTGATAGCGATGCGGTGTGTGCGTGTGGCCAGCTGTGTGCACGTGTGTGTGTGTGTGTGTGTAGAGGCAGTGGAGTGCAGCCCTTTTCCTTGCTGATGGGGCAAGTGCGTAGTAACATGTGAGGGAGTAACACATCCCCACACGTGTGAGTTAATTTCTATATAGCATGACATGTGTGAACCTACTATGACGGCGCCTGGCTACACGACTACACTACAGCTACTACTACTACTATTACTACTACTACTACTACTACTAACAAGAATACTGAGAAAAAGAAGACCAATCAGTTTAATAAATATTCGACTGCTGGAAAATAAACAATAATGAAACTAGCGAAGTCGGAGTCGTTGCAAAGCCTAAAATCCAGACGACCTTACTGGACTGGGGCTTAACAACTATTACTACTACTACTACTACTACTACTACTACTACTACTGTTACTATTACTACTACTGCTGATGATGATGAGGAGGATATATTCTAAAACCTTGACAAAAATAGCAACACAGGACATAGCGACAAACTTATAATCTCCTTCCCATATAACAATGAAACTATATATATATAAATAAATATGTCTGTCTATCTGTATTTATATATGTATTTATCTGTATTTATCTAAGTATAAGCACCTATAGATAATTAGATAGATAGATATAGATAAAGAAGAGAGAGAGAGAGAGAGAGAGAGAGAGAGAGAGAGAGAGAGAGAGAGAGAGAGAGAGAGAGAGAGAAAGGACACCTGCAGCGACGGTGCCTCCTGCAGACTCCTTACCCTCCCTTATACAACAACAATAACAACAACAACAACAAGATGCACTACTCTCTCTCTCTCTGTTTGGAAGAGAATGTCGATATGAAGGAAGGGGAGAGGAAGGGAACGTAGGGGACAGGAAAGAGAGAGAGAGCGAGAGAGAGAGAGAGAGAGAGAGAGAGAGAGAGAGAGAGAGAGAGAGAGAGAGAGAGAGAGAGAGAGATGATGGTACGATATGGACTGTATACAAATGATTGATGGAGGGGAAGGGGGGAAGAGGAAGGGAAAGAGGAGGAAAGGAGGAGGAGAGAGAGAAAGAAGTCAAGTGCTATGTTGGTAAGGGCTGCCTATAGTGTCTACTGATTGCTCTCTCTCTCTCTCTCTCTCACACACACACACACACAGTGAACGAATTAATTATAACTGTGTGTGTGTGTGTGTGTGTGTGTGTGTGTGTGTGTGTGTGTGTGTGTGTGTGTTCACATATGTTCGTGATATCATGTGACTTGTTCGACTGAAAAAAAAAAAAGTCGAATGATTAAAAAGGTATTTGATCGTTACGTAAAAAAATATTAAAGAAAATATTAAAAAAAACTATGTCGTATGTTCGCCCTTGACACGGAAAAGAAAAAAAATAATAGAAGATAGTTGTCAAGTTCCCAATAGGAGAATAAGTATAATAATAACAATAATAATGATAAGAAGAAGAAAAAGAAGAAGAAAAAGGAGAAAATGAAAACGAAGAAAACAAAAACAAGAGGGGGAAGAAAAGAAGAAAAGAATAAGAAAAGAAAAAAAGATGGAAAATGAGACGAAGAACAAGAAATGGAAAAAGAAGATGAGAATAAAAAGTAAGTGGAAGAAAATCAATATAAGGAAGAAGAAAATAATAATAATAAGTGAGCGAACATTCGACCACGGCAATCTCTACTCTAGTTATATATAGACACCCACACGCCATAAATAAAAATAAAAATAAAAATGACAACAATTCCAATATAAAAATCTGTACCGACTCAAATCCCAGCTGAGACGCGCGAGAATAGTCCCAAAATAATTGCATCACACACACACACACACACACACACACACACACACACACACACACACACACACACACACACATACACACACACACACACACACTATCCCCTTTCCCCCCACCACTATCCCCCCTTCCCTCCCCCCACACACTATCCCCTTCCCTCCCCCACACACACTATCCCCCCTTCCCACCCCCCAACACAGAGCCTCATTGGAATGCTCCTCACTCCTCTAATATCCATTTTCATGACCCAAAGTCGACTCAGATTCACAGCAGGTTGGGTCCTATTTATGTATTTATTCAGATTGTCACACATGTATGCTGAGACCCGTTAGTTGGTGTGTCTGTAGGATTCTGTTTATAGTAGAGATTGTTGTTGCATTCCACTTGTATCATGAAGCCGAGACTGAGAAATTTGGTATGTGTTTAATTGATTGGTCTGATACTTGAAATAGGAAGATATGGAAAGGTAGGAGGAGGAAGAGGAGATGAAACGAGTGATATAAAGAGGAAAGATTGAAATTAGGAAGAACTATGTAGAAATGGAAAGGCTAGAGGAAGAGATGAAACGATTGATATAAAGAAGCAAAGATTGAAATTAGGAAGAAACAGAAAGAAATAGAAAGGTAGGAGGAAGAAGAGATGAAGAGTGACAGACAGAAGCAAAGACTGAAAATGTTTGACAGAAGGTAAAGGAATTTAAGATCTTTACGTATAGGAAGATATGGAAAAGCAGGATGCAAGACATGACGAATTAGGGAAATGGTAAAACTGAGACTAAGAAATTTGACAAGTTGAAGAATTGAAGACGTTGACGAAAAGAAAGAGATGGGAAAGAAAACAGAAGAGGCAGAAACTGTGACATAAAGAAGAAGAGACTGATAAATTTGAAGTTGAAAGAATTGAAGACTTACGAATAGGAGATTGCATGTTATGAGGAAGAAAAGATGAAAAACTGGTGACAAAAGGAAGCAGACTGATAAATTCGACATATGTATAAAGAATTGAAGACTTGTATGCATAGGAAAAGATGGCAAGGCAGGAAGAAGGGGAGATATAGAACCAATGACGTAAAGAAGCACTGTGAAATTTGATAGACTGAGAAATATGATAGAAGTTGAACTAATATAAGAATTGAGAAGGCAGGATGAAAAAGAGAGAAATTTGTTAGACTGAGAAATATGATAAAGTCGAACTAATATAAGAATTGAGAATGCAGATTGAAAAAGAGTGAAATTTGTTAGACTGAGAAATTTCATAAAGTTGAACTAATATAAGAATTGAGAATGCAGACTGAAAAAGAGTGAAATTTACTATATAGAATTTGAGAATGCAGGATGAAAAAGGTTGAAATTTGTTAGACTGAGAAATATGATAAAGTCGAACTAATATAAGAATTGAAAATGCAGATTGAAAAAGGTTGAAATTTGATAGACTGAGAAATATGATAGAAGTTGAACTAATATAAGAATTGAGAATGCAGATTGAAAAAGAGTGAAATTTGTTAGACTGAGAAATTTCATAAAGTTGAACTAATATAAGAATTGAGAATGCAGACTGAAAAAGAGTGAAATTTGTTAGACTGAGAAATTTGATAAAGTCGAACTAATATAAGAATTGAGAATGCAGGATGAAAAAGAGTGAAATTTGATAGACTGAGAAATTTGATAAAGTCGAACTAACATAAGAATTGAGAATGCAGGATGAAAAAGAGTGAAATTTGATAGACTGAGAAATATGATAAAGTTAAACTAATATAAGAATTGAGAATGCAGGATGAAAAAGAGTGAAATTTGTAAGACTGAGAAATATGATCAAGTTGAACTAATATAAGAATTGAGAATGCAGATTGAAAAAGAGTGAAATTTGTTAGACTGAGAAATTTGATAAAGTCGAACTAATATAAGAATTGAGAAGGCAGGATGAAAAAGAGTGAAATTTGTTAGACTGAGAAATATGATAAAGTCGAACTAATATAAGAATTGAGAATGCAGGATGAAAGAGTGAAATTTATTAGACTGAGAAATTTGATAAAGTCGAACTAATATAAGAATTGAGAAGGCAGGATGAAAAAGGTTGAAATTTGTTAGACTGAGAAATTTGATAAAGTTGAACAAATATAAGAATTGAGAAGGCAGATTGAAAAAGAGTGAAATTTATTAGACTGAGAAATTTGATAAAGTCGAACTAATATAAGAATTGAGAATGCAGGATGAAAAAGAGTGAAATTTGTTAGACTGAGAAATTTGATAAAGTTGAACTAATATAAGAATTGAGAATGCAGGATGAAAAAGGAATGAAGAACTAATGACGTAACGAAGCAGACTGACAAATATGACGAGATGAAGGAATTTGGCACTCGTTAACGTATAATGGGAAGGGATGGGAAAGCAGAAGGAAGAAAGAGAAGAACTAATGATATAATGAAGCCAAGACTGAGAATTCTGACACCTCTCCCTCCCTCCCTCCTTCCCTAACCTTCCTTTGCTTGCGAGGAATAGAAAGACCAATCCGGGAGAAGAAAAAAGGGAAGAAGAGAAAGGAAGGTTAGAAAAGGTCATATGCTCCCTTAACTAGCCTGTGAGGTATATGAAGACAAACCAAAAAGGGAGAAGAAAGGAGGAAAGGAAGAAAAGGAAAGAGAAGAAAGGAAATGAGGAAGGAGAGAAGAAAGAAAGAAACGGTCATATGCTCCCTTCCCTTGCTTGTGAGGTATTATATGAAGACAAACCAAGAAGGGAGAAGAGAGAGAAAGGAAGAAAAGGAAAGAGAAGAAAGGAAATGAGGAAGGAGAGAAGAAAGGAAGGAAAGAAACGGTCATATGCTTCCTTATCTTGCTTGTGAAGAATAAGTATATATCCCAACCAGAAAAAAGAGAAGGAAGAAAATAAAAGGAAGAAAAGAACGAAGAAAAAGTAATATACTCCAACGAACACAAGAAATACGGTGTGAATGGACCTCGTTAACCTCAGAAAGTGGACGAGGAAATTATTATAAAGAAAAAAATGCTAAGTGGAACGAAAGTTGTCTGAGAATTTGTGTGTGTGAGAGAGAGAGAGAGAGAGAGAGAGAGAGAGAGAGAGAGAGAGAGAGAGAGAGAGAGAGAGAGAGAGAGAGAGAGAGACTGAACACCTGTACTACACACGCACACACACACACACAACGTAAGAGCAGGTGTGAGGGACTGAGGGGAGAGGGGGGGGGGGAGGTAAAGGAATGTGTGTTTGTGTGTGTGTGTGTGTGTGTGTGTGTGTGTGTGTGTGTTGGGGGGGAGGGGCAACCGGGGAGCTTACTCTACTATTAGCACGAGAGAGAGAGAGAGAGAGAGAGAGAGAGAGAGAGGGAGAGAGAGAGAGAGAGAGCAGCCTGTATCTATGTCTGTCCGTCTGTCTGTGTGAACGAGTGTGTACATGACTCACGTATTGGATAAGGGCGAAAAGTGTAGTAATGTCACACACACACACACACACACACACACACACACACACACGCACAGGTCGACGCATGCGCACCGCCTCCACTCCCCCCCCCCCCCTTCCCCCTTCTTACTCCACCTTACTACTACTACTACCAATACTAATACTACAGGCCCCTCCCACTCCACTACTACTACTAAATGTTAACTCCTCCTCTTCTTCTTCCTCCTCCTCCTCCTCTTCTAGTATCACTTCTTTATTCATCTCCCACTAAATTATTACTCCTTAACTTTCTCCTCCTCCTCCTCCTCCTCCTCCTCTTCTTCTTTCTCCTCATCCTCCTCCTTTTCTTCTTGCGACAATGTTACTGCTATTTCTATTATCTTCCTCCTCTTCCTACTCTTCTTTCTCTTCTTCTTCCTTCGCTTCTTCCTCCTCCTCTTCTTCTTCCTATTGTTATTTTGATGCTAGTGTTTATCTTCTTTCTCTTCCTTCTCCTCCTCCTCCTCTTCTTCTTCTTCCTATTGTTATTCAGCTTCTACTGTTTATTTCTTCCTCCTCTCTCTTCTTCCTCCTCCTCCTCTACCTTCTTTTACTCTTCCTCCTCCTCTTCCTATTGTTATTCTTCTACTGTTTACATCTTCTTCCTTTCTCTTCCTCCTAATCCTCTTACTACTACTACTACTACTACTACTTCTCTTATCTTCCCCTTCCTCCTCTTCTTCCTCCTCTGGTATAGTAAATGACGATGCATATTCCCCTCCACTCCCCCCCTGCCCCCCCCCCCCTCCAAGCCCTTATGATTCATGTGGTCCTTCAGGTAACTACGGCAGGAGAGAGAGAGAGAGAGAGAGAGAGAGAGAGAGAGAGAGAGAGAGAGACTGGCTTCATGACCGCCCACTCCACTCACTCCACCTTACCATGACAAGGACGAAGAACCTACACTCCCTTCCTCTCCCTCTCCCTTCTTCATGACCAAGTCCACCGCCACACACCTCTCTCTCTCTCTCTCTCCTGCTCACTTTCTTTACTACAGGCGGTTTTCACTTTCACACACACACACACACACACACACACACACACACACACACGCACGCACTCACACACCGGCCACTCGCTTCTCATTGAGCCAAATTTAGAAATCGAAATGTGAAGAAAAAACAAGGATATCAACATGTGTGTGTGTGTGTGTGTGTGTGTGTGTGTGTTTCTCTCTCTCTCTCTCTCTCTCTCTCACAGGCTGTCTCCACCTGGTCCACACACACACACACACACACACACGCAAGCTGGCAACACCGACGGCGAATCGTAAAACATCGGCAACCTCGCATGGAATTCTCACCAACCTCGGTACTGTGAAAACCCGCCCTCTGGTAGCGATAAGAACCAGCAGCAACAACATCCCGTATTGACCTAAGGACCGGCAGCGTGCCCTTTAAGACCGCAATCACCTCCTAAGACATGGTTAATGAGTTCGGAGGCTTGGAGATGTGTGCCACGGGTTCCTATATCGCGGTTGGGGGCATGGAGAGTGCTGGCTGGCTCACTGGCCGGGTTGCATCGTCTTCTTCTTCTTCATCTTCGTCTTCGGTTGAATAGAAGGGTTTTCAGTGTCCTTTCCTTATGGAGTGAAGATGGAAAGATGGTACTGCAGGCTTATTTGCTTTAGGAGAAGGATGGCAATGCTGCTAGGGTAAAAATAAGTATGTGTTTTCCTCTTCTTATTATTTCTCTTCGTCTTCTTCGGTTGAATAGAAGGGTTTTCAGAGTCCTTTCCTTATGGAGTGAAGATGGAAAGATGGTACTGCAGGCTTATTTGCTTTAGAAGGATGGCAATGCTGCTAGGGTAAAAATAAGTATGTGTTCTTTCCTCTTCTATTTCTTCTTATTCCTCCTCTTCGTCTTCTTCGGTTGAATAGAAGGGTTTTCAGAGTGCTTTCCTTATAGAGTGAGGTTGAAAGGGTGTTCCTGCAGGTCTGTTTGCTTTAGGAGAAGAGTGACAATGCTGCTAGCGTAAAAATAAGTATGTGTTCCTTCCTCTTCTGCTTCTTCTTGTTCTGCACTTGAATAAAAGGAGTTTCAGAGTGCTTTCCTTATAGAGTGATGTTCAAAGGGTGTTCCTGCAGGCTTATTTGCTATAGAAGAAGAGTGACAAGGCTGTTAGGACAAAATAGTATGTGTTCCTTCCTATTCTGCTTCTTCTTGTTCTGCACTTGAATAAAAGGAGTTTCAGAGTGCTTTCCTTATAGAGTGATGTTCAAAGGGTGTTCCAACAGGCTTATTTGCTTTAGAAGAGTGACAAGGCTGTAAAAACAAAATAGTATGTGTTCCTTCCTCTTCTGCTTCTTCTTGTTCTGCACTTGAATAGAAGGAGTTTCAGAGTGCTTTCCTTATAGAGTGATGTTCAAAGGGTGTTCCTGCAGGCTTATTTGCTTTAGAAGAGTGAAAATGCTGTTAGGACAAAAGTAGAGTGTGTTCCTCCTCCTCCTTCTACTTATGCCTCTTCTTCTTCTTCGGTTGAATAGAAGGATTCTCCGTGTCCTCTCCTTATAGTCATGATGAAAAGGTGGTTACTACGGATGTTTGTTTTATAGTAGTGACAAAACCGCTGGGATAGAATAGCAAAGTGTGTGTGTGTGTGTGTGTGTGTGTGCGATGACTACCCCCTCGCCGGCCTTGTATCATGAGATGTTTCGGAAATGACGTAATGATTATAAAAAAGGGAGACTACAGTGATTACATAAAAAAAGGACCAGCGAGTGAATAGGGTTGGGTTTGCAGGTGCCAAATTTTTAGACATGGAAGCTGACGTAATGAAGAAATAATAATGAGAAGAAGACGATAGAAGGAGAAGGAGAAGACAAAAAGGAATGGAGAGTAAGGGAAATAAATGATAGTGAACAAATGAAATAACCAACGAAGATATGGAAAAAATGACCCGTGAAAATATACAAAAAATCTCACAGGAAACTACTACTACTACTACTACTATTACTACTACTAGGGGGAATACACACACACACACACACACACACACACACACACACTCTCTCTCCCTTTACCCCATTCCCCTCCCTCTTCTCTGCCCCCCATCCCACTAAAACCGCCCCACCTTACCATTCCCTCCCCTCCCATCCCTATCCTTTCCCCACCTCCCCACCAAGCTACGTAATGCATGAAGGCCATCTGGCGGCGGTTACGGGAATTACTCGGTCCAGAACAGCCCTTACGACTTATAAAAAGGAATTGTCATGAAGAGGAACTGGAAAGAGGATGTGTGTGTGTGTGTGTGTGTGTGTAGGTGGGCCAGTGAAAGACGGGATGAAGAAGAGGAAGAGGTGGAGAGGGGTGGAAGGATGAGGAGGATTGTGGGTGGAGGAGGGAGAGAACGTAAGATGAAGGTGGAAGGAAAGGGATGGAGGGGGAGTTGATGAGTGGGAGAGAGAAAAAGGATTAGAGGAAGAAAGAGATGGAGAGGGAAGGTAGGGAGGGAGGGGGAGAAGGAAGAGGAGTGGAGAGAGAGAGGAAGATGGGTGGGAGGAGGAGGAGGAGGAGGAGGAGGAAGAGAGGACGAGTGAGTATACAAGACCCGCCCATCCCACCTAACCTCAACACACACACACACACACACACACACAGACACACACTTGTACACGCATCTATATAAGTAGCCTGTGTGTGTGTGTGTGTGTGTGTGTGTGTATGACGCGAATAGCCGGAAATACCTCACTACTTACGCCCGTGTCTATGTTTTGCGGGCGTATGGAGGGGGTTGGGAGGGGGCGTAAATGAGGAGGGCGGGAAGGGGGTGGGTGAGGTTGGGCGGGATATTGCGTCACGCCTTCCCGCCCAACACGCCCAATCCGACCAACCCACCCCGCCACCCTGTCTGTCTGTCTGTCTATCTGTCTGTCTGTCTAGTAACAATTCACATCCTTTGCCTGCCTCTCCTTGTCCTTATATCATCAATTTTGACTCTTAGGAAAGGATGAGGACAGCATACTGATTCAAAACGTATCCTCTCTCTCTCTCTCTTTGACTTTAATATTTGCTCCGTTCTCTACTACCTCCGCCAACCTTCCCTTCAACACGCTCTCTTTAAAAAGCTTGAAAGGAAAACCTAACATTCACGTACGTTTATAATTCTAAGGGAAAGCTTGGAATTATAGAAGAAAATAAATTAATAAGTTGTATATATGTGTATTATGGTAGTCAGAGGTACACACACATACATACATACAGGAGAAATACGCACACAATACAACAAGGGATAAAAAATAAGAAGAAAAAAAAGGAATAAGAAGGAAAGGAAAAGGGAGAAGGACAAGAAAGGAAGGATTTGAGGGGAAAAGGCGAAAAAAGGAAGAAAGAATGAAGACATGGATGAAAATGAGGAAGGGAAGGGAGGGATAATAGAAGGGAAGGGAACATAAGGAAAGGAAAAGGAAAAAGGAAAAAGAAGGAAGGTAGGAAATGAGGGGATGAGGCGAAGAGAGAGGGACAAAGGATGAAGATATGGAGGAAAAAAAGGAAGAGGAGGAAGAAAAGGGAAGGGAAGGGAAGGGAACATAAGGAAAGGAAAACGAAGAATGATAAGGAAGGTAGGAACTGAAATGAAGAGGCGAAGACAAAAAAAGGATGACGGGGAGGAAAAGGAGGAAGAGAAGGGAAGGAAGGGAAGGGAACATAAGGAAATAGGAGAGGGAAGGAAGTAAGAAGGCAGGAAAATAAAGGAAGACTAAAGTAGAGAAAAGGAGGAAAAAAAAAGCCTAAGGAAAGATAATGAAAGACGGACTCGAGAGAAGAGGAAAGGGATAAAGTTTTGATAGGCACGTTTCCCCTAATAGTCACCCCCCCCCTTTTTTTTCTTTCTTTTTTTACAATACAAATAAAGGAAAGGAAGAAAAAGAAAAGAGAATGAAAGACGGACACGAGAGAAGAGGAAAGGGATAAAGTTTTGATAAGCCCGTTTCCTCTAAGAGTCAACTACCATTTTTTTCCTTCTTTTTACAATACAAAGAATACGCAACTGATTTAAACACGCCATTTATCTTTCTTTCACTAATTCCTCTTATAGTCAAACGCGTAACTGAGCAGACTTATTCATCTATTCATTATTCATTTATTTATTCACAGTCTCGTCATTAGAAAAAAAAATGATAAAAGATTCAGGTAGTTATCGTACGCCTGGCAGCCACGTCCAAACACATGCTCCTCCTACTCCCGGAGAGAGAGAGAGAGAGAGAGAGAGAGAGAGAGAGAGAGAGAGAGAGAGAGAGAGAGAGAGAGAGAGAGAGAGAGGAATAAAGCACACAAGAAAGATAGTAAGGAAGAAAAAGGGCATAAACAAGACAACGAAGACGAAAAGAAAAATCCGAATAGGTGCCAGAGAGAGAGAGAGAGAGAGAGAGAGAGAGAGAGAGAGAGAGAGAGAGAGAGAGAGAGTATCGTACCGCGCGGACGTCCGTCAACCTTAACACAATACTCATAATTATTTAACCTCACAAATAGGACTAAAATGACGCACCCGACTCCGTAACACACAAAGAAACACATTAAACAATAAAACCCAGCGCAGATTAACTTACAACCGTCCGTCTTAGGCTTAGAACCGTACATAGAGAGGTCATAAATAAATATACCACCCTTGTATGTATGTATGAATGTATGTATATGTATGTGTATGTGTGTGTATGTATGTATGTAGGGAAATATATAAGAGTCGACAGTCCGTCTCTTATGTATGAATTTAAGACAGAAAAAGAAAAAAGAAAAAGAAAATTGTAAGGTGTGTGTGTGTGTGTGTGTGTGTGTGTGTGTGTGTGTGTGTGTAAAGGGGAGTTCCCGGCAACAAAGAGAGCGAGAGAGAGAGAGAGAGAGAGAGAGAGAGAGAGAGAGAGAGAGAGAGAGATGGGGGGTAAAGAGAGAGAGAGAGAGGGGTTTAAAGAGAGAGAGAGAGAGAGAGAGAGAGAGAGAGAGAGAGAGAGAGAGAGAGAGAGAGAGAGATGGGGGGGTAAAGAGAAAGGGAGAGAGAGAGAGAGAGAGGAGGGGTTTATAGAGAGAGAGAGAGAGAGAGAGAGAGAGAGAGAGAGAGAGAGAGAGAGAGAGAGAGAGAGAGAGAGAATCAGCCATACACGATAACATAACACTGGAACAACTCTCTCTCTCTCTCTCTCTCTCTCTCTCACTCTCTCTCTCTCTCACGACTGACGTTGCGAGATCGATAACTCTCCGAGGTTGATTATTGCAGGAAAGTAAAAAAGAAAAATAAAGAAAAAGAAAGAAAATAAAGAAAAATAAAGAAAATATAAAAGAAAATACTCGTAATATTCTATACAGTGTGTTATATAGTAATTCTGAGGCTTAAAAAGAGAGAGAGAGAGAGAGAGAGAGAGAGAGAGAGAGAGAGAGAGAGAGAGAGAGAGAGAGATTCCCAGCCTCTCTTCTCTCTTTCCTCCTCAGTCTCCCACCACTACCTCCTCTCTCTCTCTCTTCCATTCCATTCGCTCCCAAACTTTGCGTCGCTGGGGAGGAGAGAGAGAGAGAGAGAGAGAGAGAGAGAGAGAGAGAGAGAGAGAGCAGAAGAGAGACGAAGAGAGAGGTAAGGGAGAGGGAGGGAGCCATGGAGGGGGGCTTGGGGGGGCTGTAGTAGGAAAGGGGGGCGATGGAGGGGGTGGAGGGGGTAAAGAGAGGAAGGAGGGAGAGAGGAAGAGAGGGAGGGAGAGGAAGGGAGGTTTAGTAAAGGTCAGAGCGCTCCGTAATGCAGCTCGAAGGGGCGTGGCTACAGGAGGAGGAGGAGGAGGAGGAGGAGGAGGAGGAGGAAGAGGAGGAGGAGGAGGAGGAGGGAAGCACAGGTAACATGC
>NC_066509.1:3294518-3299518 GCF_024679095.1 Eriocheir sinensis | reverse complement strand
GAGAGAGAGAGAGAGAGAGAGAGAGAGAGAGAGAGAGAGAGAGAGAGAGGAAGGAATGGAGGGATGGAGGAAAGAGGGAGAGAAAAAGGGTTAGAGATAGGACTGGAGAGAGAGAGAGAGAGAGAGAGAGAGAGAGAGAGAGAGAGAGAGAGAGAGAGAGACCCATCCACCAATATCCAAACACACACACACACACACACACACACACACACACACACACACACACACACACACACACACACACGAACAAACACAAACTCGGTCCCAAAGGTCAATTTTAATTCATTTCGCGGCTAAAGAAAAAATAATAAACTGCGGAAAACCTCAATTTGACCTTTTTTCCTCTTTTCCCCAGAGAGAGAGAGAGAGAGAGAGAGAGAGAGAGAGAGAGAGAGAGAGAGAGTTCATGTTTGTGAGAATGCAAGAGTTTTCCAGTAACGGCATCAACAACAATTAACATAAACAACAACACTAGGAAGAACGACTACAACAACAACAATAATAATAATAATAATAATAATAATAATAATAATAATCAGTTCATCAAGGCGTATATATATATAATTTTATTGCACTCCCTTCGTCTATATAATTTATGTGCATGTAATTTTTCTATATATAATACCTCAGGGGAAGAAAAAACTATTATTATTATTATTATTATTATTATTATTATTACCATTATTACACCTGCTTTAACGAACGTGAAATAACGATGAAACAGAATCGTATATAACAACCAGCTCACGAAAAAAGAGGAAGAAAAAAGAATAGCAGGAGGAGGAGGAGGAGGAGGAGGAGGAAGAAGAAAATGAGGAAGGGAAAAAAGAAATTATGATCAGAATAACAACAGGTAGCTAGGTAGAGGTCAGGTAGAGGTGAGGTCAGGTAGAGATACAGTGCAGGTAATGAAGAGGTAAACTTAGGTAATCCAATTTAGAGGTAGAGGTAGAGTATGATTGAGGTGAGGTAGAGGCAGGTTAGAGGTAGAGCTAGAGTACAATTGAGGTAGAGAGAGGTAAGGTTAGGTAGGGGCAATTTAGAGGTAGAGGTAGAGAATGATTGGGGTGAGGTAGAGGCAGGTTAGAGGTAGAGCTAGAGTACAATTGAGGTAGAGAGAGGTAAGGTTAGGTAGAGGCAATTTAGAGGTAGCGGTAGAGTACGATTGAGACAAGGTAGAGAGAGGTAGGGTTAGGTAGAGGCAGGTTAGAGGTAGAGCTAGAGTACAACTGAGGTAGAGAGAGGTAGGGTTAGGTAGAGACAATTTAGAGGTAGAGGTAGAGTACGATTGAGACAAGGTAGAGAGAGGTAGGGTTAGGTAGAGGCAGGTTAGAGGTAGAGCTAGAGTACAACTGAGGTAGAGAGAGGTAAGGTTAGGTAGAGGCAATTTAGAGGTAGCGGTAGAGTACGATTGAGACAAGGTAGAGAGAGGTAGGGTTAGGTAGAGGCAGGTTAGAGGTAGAGCTAGAGTACAATTGAGGTAGAGAGGTAAGGTTAGGTAGGGGCAGGTTATAGGTAGAGGTAGAGTACGATTGAGACAAGGTAGAGAGAGGTAGGGTTAGGTAGAGGCAGGTTAGAGGTAGAGCTAGAGTACAACTGAGGTAGAGAGAGGTAAGGTTAGGTAGAGACAATTTAGAGGTAGAGGTAGAGTACGATTGAGACAAGGTAGAGAGAGGTAGGGTTAGGTAGAGGCAGGTTAGAGGTAGAGCTAGAGTACAATTGAGGTAGAGAGAGGTAGGGTTAGGTAGAGACAATTTAGAGGTAGAGGTAGAGTACAATTGAGGTAAGGTAGAGAGAGGTAGGGCTAGGTAGAGGCAGGTTAGAGGTAGAGCTAGAGTACAATTGAGGTAGAGAGGTAAGGTTAGGTAGAGGCAGGTTATAGGTAGACTACAATTGAGGCAAGGTTAGATAGAGCCGGGTTAGGTTGAGGTAGTGTACGTTAGTGAAGATAAAGGTGAAGTTAGACAGGCAATATAGAGGTAGAAGTAGAGTACGGTACTAGTATACATAAGAACAGCTACGGTACAGTATATACATCACCTGGTGGTATATAAGGTACGGTACATAGCCACGTGGGGTGAGTCAATGCCCTGGCACCCTCCTCTCCCCCAACCCCAACACACGAACCCTCCAATCACAGCAATTGAAGAGCGAGGGGTTTGTCCATCACCTTATTCAAGACAGATAATACGTGTCACTACTACTACTACTACTACTATTACTACTACTACCACCACCATCACTACTACTACTATTGTCTTTATTGAGCAGTTCATCAAGGAATTTACGAACACGCTATTTCTGTATTCAAAGGGGAACACACACACACACACACACACACACACACACACACGTACACACACGCACACAATAGATTAATCTCGGCAGAAGACTCGTCGGGCAGTGCATATAAATAGCTCACCATGTCTCCTACACACACACACACACACACACACACACACACACACACACACACACACACACACAGGTGGAGGAGGTTGAAGGAGGTTAGGGATGACATACGATCTTTCACCACCACCACCACCACCACCACTATCTCCATCACCACCACCACCACTTCGATAAATTTGATAACACAATACATAGGAATCTGATTAAAGTCCCCCCTCCTCTCTCTCTCTCTCTCTGAAGCATGCTAGGTCAAGCGATCCTTCCTGTCCTAAATACAAAGGGACCCCCAGGAAGAGAGAGAGAGAGAGAGAGAGAGAGAGAGAGAGAGAGAGAGAGAGAGAGCGCACCACCACAACCACAACCACCACCACCACTACCGCTACTACTACTACTACTACTACTACTAATAATAATAATAATAATAATAATAATAATAATAATAATAATAATAATAATAATAATAACAATAATGCAACACGAAAAAAAAAAAAGAAATAACATATACCACCCTTAACAATGACGGTCCATAAAACACACACACACACACACACACACACACACACACACACACACACACACCCGAGGACGTCCATTCCATTCTATTACAAAGCGACCTCCCATTAATTCAACTTAAGGTATAATGTATTCCGTTGCTGTTATTGTTGTTGTTGTTGTTGTTTTGAGGTTAATGATTACATATATAAATCTTTTAATGTGTGTGTGTGTGTGTGTGTGTGTGTGTGTGAGTGTGTGTGTGTGTGTGTGTGTGTAAACGATGGTATCCTTGAGTAGAGTAGTAGTAGTAGTAGTAGTAGTAGTAGTAGTAGTAGTAGTAGTAGTAGTAGTAGTAGTGTTGATGGTGATGAAAAAAAATAGTGATGACGGTGGTAAGTTAGTAATGAGAACAGCAATATTAATAGTGATGATGATGATAATGATAAGTGATATGATAACGTAGTGAGAGTGAAGAGGGAGAGTGGAAGGGGAAGAGGAAATCATAATATAAGCTGGGAGGAGGTGTGGTGGAGGTGGTGGTGGTGGTAGTGGAGTTTTTATTACCTTTATTTTTATTTTTTACAGTAAAGGAAGCAGCTCAAAGGCAAAAAAAAAAAAAAAAAAAAAAAAAAAAAAAATTGAGAAAAAAAGCCCGCTAATCACTGCCCATATAAAAGAGTGTAGAGATGGTGGTGATGGTGTTAGTGGTGGTGGTGGTGGTGGTGGTGATGATGGTGATGTTAGTGGTGATAGTGGTGGTGGTGAGGAGATGGTGGTGGTGATGGTTGTGATGATGATGATGATGGTAGTGGTGGTGGTGATGATGATGGTGGTGGTGGTGGTGGTGGTGGTGATGAAGCTGTTAGTGGTGGTGGTGGTAGTGGTGGTGTTGAGGGAGATGATGATGATGGTGATGGTGATGATGGTGGTGGTGGTGGTGATGGTGTTAAGGGAGATGATGATGATGATGATGGAGATGATGGAGATGATGATGGTGGTGATGGAGGTGGTGGAGCGGACAGGTGCACGGCCGGATGCTGGGACACAGAATACACAGCACTGTTCCACCTGTGACGTCATCTTACCTGTGTGTGTGTGTGTGTGGGGGGGGGGAGAGGGACAGGAGGCCATCTTACACCCCCTCCACTCCCCCCTCCCCTCCCCCTCCCCCAATACTGTACCCTGTAACCTTCCCTTTCAACACCTTTCTCTCCCTTATCCATCACATCCTTGCATACCCCCCCCCATTACCTGTATACCTTCCCCCCTCTCCCCTTTCTCCCCTTCACTCTCTCCCCCTTCCCCCATCACTCCTGTTCCCTCTCCCCTCTTCCCCTTCACTCCTGTGCCCTCCCCATCAACCCCACCTCTCCCCTATTCCCTTAACCTCCTCCCCCATCACCTCTATTCCTTCTCCCCTTCATTCTCCCCCCTCCCCCATCACTCCTGTTCCCTCTCCCCTCTTCCCCTTCACTCCTATGCCCTCCCCATCAACCCAACCTCTCCCCTATTCCCTCTTCCTCCCCCATTACTCATATTCCCTCTCCCCTCTCCCCATCTCTCCCCATCCTACATAATCCCGTATTCTCCCCCCCCCATCATATCCCCATCACCTTCTGACCCATCACTGCCTCCATTACTCATTCTGTCATCCCCATTTCCTCATCTGCCAGCCTAGAGTAAGTTCGCGCGATACTAATTGGAGAACCGCGTACGAATTGGCGAACCTACCCTATACCCCGTCCCATCATCACCCATCACCCCTTCTCATCACCACATCACCACTACTGTCACATCCCTTCCCTTACTAACTACCCTACACCCCTTCCCAAGTTCCCATCACCACCACCGCATACTCCTTCCCATCATCCTTTCTCTCTTCACTCCAGCATCATCCCATCACTATATTATCATCATCATCCCTTCACTACGTATCACCCATCACCCACGCCCATTTCTTTGTCCCATCACCCACACCCATGCCTGTCACCCTTTGTCCACCCAGATACACAAAACCTCACCTCATAACACCTGCGATTTTTTGCCTATTCAATGTGTTACCTGACCTCCCTCTTCTCTTCCTCTTCTTCCTC
>NC_066509.1:3117018-3292018 GCF_024679095.1 Eriocheir sinensis | reverse complement strand
GTGTGTGGTGATGAGCGGTGAGCGGCAGTGAGGTGGTGGTGATGAGATGGTGATGAAAGGCAGTTGGTAGTTGGAGTTGCTGTCATTCATTGGTGTGTGGTGATGGGTGGTGAGTGGTAGTGATGAGTGGTATTGAGTTGGTGATGAAAGCCACCTTCGTTTCACTAATGTAATATCTAAGGGAAGGAAGGAAGGGAAGAAAGGAGAAAAATATATACTATGTTTGGAGTATTATCCTTATTAATGATTTTTACATAACACAGAGAGAGAGAGAGAGAGAGAGAGAGAGAGAGAGAGAGAGAGAGAGAGAGAGAGAGCACCCCCCCTATTTTTAATCTCCCGTGCAGCATCCCATCTCATCTCATCTTTCATCTCTTCCACGTCAATGAGATGAGGTGAGGTGAGATGAGGAGGCTGGGGCAACACTCCATCATCTCCACAACGAGGTGATGATGATGGAAGGAAAAATAAAGAAGAAAAAAACTTACCCAGCGACGCCCATTACCAACACGACTTGATTGATTTAGAGAGAATGGGATAATTACTAACAAAAACGACAAAAAAAGTCCACCCTTCCTTCCTTTCTCTTCCTCCTTCCCTTCCCTTCCTTATCCTCCCATTCTCTTCTTTACGATATTTTCCTTTTCTTTTTTCTCATTCTTACCACCAACCATAAGAGTTCAGACTAATATAAACAACAACAACAACAACAACAACAACAACAACAACAACAACAACAACATCCGCGTCTCTATTGATTTGAAATAACCAGTTAATTAGTCGGGGAGGAGGAGGAGGGAGTATACCAGTAGTCACCCCCTCCCCCTCTCCACATCTTCCTCCCCCCTTCCCTTTCTCTTCCACCCCTCCTCCTCCTCCTCCTCCTCCTCCACCTGTCTTCCTGCCGTATCCTGCCCGGGGCGAACCGACTCCACCCAACAATATTTCTGTTCTCGGTCCCTTCCTCCCACACTCCACCGCACAGTTGCCACGATCCACCGACTGGGAACCCACTCCACTACCACTACTGATACTCCTACTCCACCTACTCCCTCTTCACCACCACCTTAAACCAGTACCTGAGGAGAGACAGAAGAAATAATGAAGTGAGTGAGAGAGAGAAAAAGGTTACCATGATCCACTGCTAGAACTTCACTCCACATCACTCCACCTCCACTCCACTTCACCACCACCCTTAATTAACACCATACACCTCCAATTTGTACCTGAGGGGAGATAGAGGAAGATAGGAAGTGAGAAAACAACAACAAAAAAAGAAGTTGCTATGATCCACCGCCTGGGAACCCACTCCACCACCACCACCACTACTTCTACTCCACCCCTTTACTACCCCCTCATCCACATACTCCTTCCACTACAACCTGAAGAGATAAGAAGTGGAAAATCATAACGGTTGTCCTGATTTATCTTCGGGACTCCACTTCACTCCACTACTCCACTACCCACTCCACCACCACCACTCCACATAGATCTTCCACCCATACCAGAAATGAGATGGAGGAGGAGTGGATGCGAGAGCTAACTACAAAAAGTTAATCCATCTCTGACTCCACTCCCACTCCACTTGCTACTCCATTCCCTTCATTCACTCCACCATTGCAGAAGAGATAAAGAGGAAGAGGAAGTGGGAGAAGGAAACAAAAAAAAAGAGGTTGGCATGATCCACCGCTGACTCTTCTATCATTACTCTACTCCACTTGCTCCTCATTCACGACCATCTTTATCCACATATCCCTTCCACATCATTCCTGAAGAGAGACTGAGGAAGAGTGGAAATGGGTGGAAACAAAATAAAAAATAAGGTTGCCATGATCCACAGCCAGGACTCCACACTACTCCACTCTGCCACCACTCCACCTGTCACTCCATTCATCACTCCCTTATCCACACACACCTTCCACTACTACCCGAAGAGAGAGATAGAGAGATAGGAAGTGAGAGAAAGCAGAACAGGAATAAAAAGGTTATGATCCACCGCTGGATCTACTCCACCACCACTCCACTTGCAGCCTCATTCACCACCACCACCACCACCACCACCTCCTCCTCCTCCCAACACATCCACTTCAAAACCCTCCCTAATCTCGTATGGAAGAAAGAGAGAAAGAGAGGCGGAGATAACAAGTGCCTCGATTCACTGCTAAATATAGGAAGCTCAGCGTATCACTCCACTCCACTCCACTTCCTCCTTCTCCCTCTCCTTTTCCATCCTTTCCACTCGTATAGAAGAGAGAGAGAGAAAGGGAGAAAAAGATAGAAAAATAACTAAGTACTACCTCGATCCAAAGAAAGAGAGAGAAAGATAGAGAAAGAAG
The DNA here is from genome assembly GCF_024679095.1 of Eriocheir sinensis. Lineage (NCBI taxonomy): Eukaryota > Metazoa > Arthropoda > Malacostraca > Decapoda > Varunidae > Eriocheir > Eriocheir sinensis. Next base: position 3,289,682 of record NC_066509.1, on the reverse strand, counting down.
GAAATAACAAGTACCTCCATCCACCACTATGAGAACTTACCATATCCTCCACCTCTCCACTTCCTCCCTCTTTCGCCCCCTCCTTAAAACCTCTCATATGGGAGATAGAAAAATGAAGGGAAAGAGAGAAAAGGGATGAAAACAAACCAGTACAAAGAAGGAAAAGAAGAAGAAGAAGAGGATGAGGAAGAAGAAGAAAAGCAACAACAACAACAACAACAACAAGCGCCCCCCCCACCCCCCACCCCCCGTTGCTAAGGCTGAACTGCACACAACAACGTATGACACAAAGGCCCCCTCTTATTTTTTTTCCGAGGTGGACAAGGAGGAGCGCCCGCCTCATCAGTGTCATCATCAGCCCGACACTCATTAGAGGCTGCAGGAGGGCGTCTCTTTACCCCTGCAGAAGCACCAGCAAGGGAGGGGGGTAGGGAAGGGAGGGTAGAGGGAGGAGTAAGGTAGAGAGGGGTAGGGAGGGAGGGTTAGGGAAGGAAGGGAAGAGGTAGAGGAGGTGGGGAAGGGAGAGAGGGGGGTAGGGAAGGTAAGGGGGTAGGGTAGAGAGGGAGAGAAGGGTAGAGGGAGGAGTAAGATAGAGGTAGGGAGGAAGGGTTAGGGAAGGAAGGGAAGAGGAAGGGAAGAGGTAGAGGAGGTGGGGAAGGGAGAGAAGATGGTAGGGAAGGTAAGGGAATAGGGATAAGGGTTTGATTTGATAGATTTATTGAGATATACACACACACATAACAGTATACATATATAACCTCAAAAGGATGAAGGAGGAAGGGAAGAAGAAGGGGAGGTAGAGGGGTAGGGAAGGGAGAGAGGAGGGTAGGGAAGGTAAGAGGAGAAGGGTAGGGTAGGTAGGGATGGGTAGGGGAAGGGGGGAGGGTCAGGGCGTGGTGTCTTAGGTCCCAAATGGTGGTAGAGAACAGTATTGAGAGGAGTGAGAAAACAAATGTAAATCACGGTAAGAATTCACTCAACACCAGCATCCTCTGTTACACACACACACACACACACACACACACACACACACACGAGCACACAAAACAAACAACAACAACAACACCATATCACCATTACTAGTCTTTTTTTATGCCTTTTTCATCCTCTCCCTCCCTCCTCTTCCTCTCCAGCCTCCTCCTCCTCCTCTTCCTCCTCATCTCTCCTCCTCCTTATTGCCCCCCTTAGTTAGCAGCCCCTTGAGAGAGAGAGAGAGAGAGAGAGAGAGAGAGAGAGAGAGAGAGAGAGAGAGAGAGAGAGAGAGAGAGAGATTGGGGGGTAGAAGGGGAAAAAAGTTGCAATTATTCCGAGTGTTGCAAGAGATGGTGTGTAAATAGAAATGTTGACGAGTGTTGAATTAAAAGAGTAATGAAGCAAGGGTGAATGGGGGAGGAGGGGGGTAATAATAATGATGATAATAATAATAATAATAATAATAATAATAATAATAATAGCTGGTGTACCCCCTTTCTCCCCCTCTTCCTCTTCCTTCCTTCCTCCAATCTCGATCTACCCCCTTCCCCTTCCTCCTCTCTTCCTCCCCACTTTTCATTTTCTTCCTCCTTCCTTCCTTCCTTCTCCCCTCTTCTTCCTCTCTTTCCCCCCCTTTTTCCTTCCTTCCTTCCTTCCTTCCCTTTCTTTCCTCTTCTTCCTCCCACCTTTCCTTCCTTCCTTCCTTTCTTTCTTCCCCTTCATTCTCTTTTTCCTCTCTTCCTCCCCCCTCTTTCCTTCCTTCCTTTCTTTCTTCCCCTTCATTCTCTTTTTCCTCTCTTCCTCCCCCTTTCCTTCCTTCTCCCCTTCTTCCCTCTTCTTTCTCTCTCCCTCCTCCCCCTTTCCTTTCTTCCTCCTTTCTTCTTCCTTCCTCCAATCCCTTTCTAGGCAGCGAGTGATATGTATTATGTTTGTTGTCATCCATTCTGATAAAGCTTGATAGGATTATTATTATTACTATTATTATTATTAGTAGTAGTAGGAGTAGTAGTAGTAGTAGTAGTAGTAGTAGTAGTAGTATTTTATTGTTATTGATGTTACGTTAAGTTGTATAAACCCTGCTTTTCGTGTTGTTGTTGTTGTTAAATGAGCAAACTGCAGGTAATGAAAACGTAAATAAAAGTGAAGAAAAGATAAATAGAAAAAATATATAGACAGAGAAGAAGAAGAAAAAGATGAAGATAATGATGAAGAAGAACTGAAGAAGAGTAAGGTACACGATTTGGAAGAAGCAGAAGAAGAAGAAGAAGAGGAAGAAGAAGAAGAAAACAAGAATTGCACGGTTCGGGCGGGGGCGGCAGATGTGTGTGTGTGTGTGTGTGTGTGTGTGTGTGTGACCTTGAAGGCTGGCTAACCATACACGGCTGTCCTGTCCTCCTCACGCGGCCCTTCACACACACACACACACACACACACAACAACCTTATCAATAATGTACAAAATAGAATGCAATAGAAACAAAACCAAAAACGTCGCTCTTAAACATATTACCGTACATTCACCTAAAGATAATCTCTCTCTCTCTCTCTCTCTCTCTCTCTCTCTCTCTCTCTCTCTCTCTCTCTCTCTCTCTCTCAAAGTGACTGGCAGGAAGAGAAGAGGGAGAGGAGACAGCATGACACCCGCAGCAAGCATACATAAAAATCTGTATATATATTCTCCATAATAATAAAAAAGAAAAAAAGAAAATTGAGGTAAGATATAGAGAAAAAATATTGTTGTCAAAATAAGGAGAATTAACGTAGGCCTACTATGCATATTTTCGCCATTTTGTGCTACTCGTAAAAAAGGAAAAATTAGCTAAGATATTGAAAAAAAAAATCTTGAAAATATCGAAAGTTTATTGATTAGTAAAATAAAGGCAATATCGAGATAACGAATAAAAAGTACTGAACTGTCATTAAAATATATAAAAAAGTAAGAAAAATTAAGAGTTAGAAAGTAAGAAAAGTAAGAAAAAATGATTAAGAAAATAAAAAAAATAAGTAAGAAAAAGTAACAGCTGGTCTACCCCTTTTCTCTCCCCCTCTTCCCCCTTCTTCCTCTTCCTTCCTCCTATCTCGATGATCCTCTCTTCCTCCCCCCTTTCCTTCCTTCCTTCCTTTCTTTCCTCCCCTTCTTCATTCTCTTTTTCCTCCCTTCCTCTCCCTTTCCTTTCTTCCTCCTTCCTTCCTTCCAACAGAATTGTCAAGATATAGAAAGATTGACAAGAAAAAGGAAAAAAAATAGCTAAGGAACCAAAATATATATAGAAAGCTTATTGATTTTTACGCTCACCATTAATCATATTCTTACACCAGCTTAAAATATTCCTTCCAGAGCGTATATTATTTTATCCCCCCCAATGATGTAACGCTTACGGAATGGCGCGTGCGTACGAATGGGTGAACCCACTCTATACATTATATACCATGAGGCTTACTAAGGTTACTTGTACCGCGACTGACTGACTTCTGACTCCTGACAAAAACTTAACACAACGCCTCACCGCTTTTACTCTAACCCTGCCACGCCCCTGCCACGCCCACCACCACCACTATTGTAACACCACTCTGCTACCCATGCCCCTACCACTGCCCATACCCCTATTCCTACCATTACCACCATCACCACCACAATCACTTCTAAATTACACTCTCAAAGACATGCCTCAGTGGATAACCTCTCTTGGTACTGAAAAAAAGCGTTAATGTCATTCATGTTCCCAAGAGTTTATATAAAAGTCGGTCATCTATTCCTCTTTGTAAAACTGACCACATTGTTGTCATGCTTTCGGCTTTCATAATTAACATTTTCAAAGGCCACAAAGGAGATTAATCAAGTTCTTATGAGTTTTTTTCAAGTTCATGATGCAGAAGCCTTGTCAGACTATCACTAGGCTCATAAAACTACCCATGGAAGTGCCCACAACCTCTATCAAACCCTTAACAAATGTGGGTGTGTATGGTGTGTGTGTGTGTGTGTGTGTGTGTGTGTGTGATTATGGGCCTTTGTAAGTGTTCATAATTATATACTTTGACGTGTTATTATTTCCTGAGTTGTTATTGTTGTTGTATATAATTTAGTATACTCGGACCAAATTATTTTCATCTTCTAACTGTTTTCTGTATGAAGTCAAAGGTTATTGATCTATTTAAGAGTGGGGGGTAAAGGGGGGTTAGTTAAGGGGGTTGAGGCTAAGGTTTAATTTACGACCTGATATTCCCTTCCCTCGCTAAAGTTAAAAATAAACCAAAATATAACATCTAAGCAAAATAACCAAGTCTGGACACGTGTACAACGCTAAATCGAACCTTAGAAGCAAATGTTAGGTTTTTTTCCTTCTTTATCCAATCGCTATCTTTTTATATAATTGGAAGCTGATGAAAACATACAAATAAATCACAAGGAAATTATATTGAAGCGTAACAATTGACTTTAGGGTTTGAGAGGCTGAAGATAAAAGAACAGTAGTGTGTGTGTGTGTGTGTGTGTGAGAGAGATAAGAGGACACACGTATGGAGGGGGAAGGGGAGGGGGAGTGTGTGTGTGGGGGGGGGGATGGGGAGGGGGAGTGTGTGTGTGGGGGGGATGTGGAGGGGAGTGTGTGTGTGGGGGGGGGATGTGGAGGGGGAGTGTGTGTGGGGGGGAAAGGGGGAGGGGGAGTGTGTGCGGGGGGGAGGGAGGGGGAGGGGGAGTGTGTGTGTGTGGGAGGGGGTGAGTGTGTGTGGGGGGGGTTGCCTACTACACTATACTAGCCCCGCCCACCACCACCACCACCACCACCTCCACATGTCAACCCCACCCCGTGATGAGCTTGTCTGAACGTGTTGCATACATACATACATACATCTATACATACATACATACATACATACATATACATACTGATTTACGCATGACAGTGGAAAGGGTGTGTGGGGGGGGGGGGTAATGTAAGATGATGATGATGATAATAATAATAATAATAATAATAATAGTAATAATAATAATAATAATAGGATGAAGGAGGAAGGGTAAAGAGATGAAAGGGAAGAAAGGAGGAAAGTTGACAGCAAAATAAAATAAAAAAAATAAAAAAAAGCGATGTTGATGTGTTAAAGACGTTTCCAAAAAAAAACCCAAAAACGACACAAAGAAAGGGAGGGTGGAGGAGGAAGAGGAAGAAGAGGAGAGAGAGAGAAAAAAAAGAGGGTAGCCTGCTATATATACCTTACAATCAAAGTCTTTCTCCTCTTACAACTAACCAACCCCTCTCTCTCTCTCTCTCTCTCTCTCTCTCTCTCTCTCTCTCTCTCTCACCATGTGCACAAAACCATACTCCTCTTACCTACCTGTCACATGCTGGCTGGGGCGGGGCGGGGCGGGGCGGGGCTGGAAGGGGGTGCGAAGGGGGGGGCGGGGGGTGCCAAAGGTGTATCCAGGTATCCAGACAGAAGCACTAATGAGGACAGGTGCGTGAGACAGGTAGACAGACAACGGGGGTATTATATCTGGCTACCTCCTCGATTCTCCAATGCAATATAATAAACTTCTATACGCCTCGCCACAACTGGGACTCACTCGGGGCTTCCAACCATACCCGGGGCTCGAACCGGGGGACCTTCGGGTATTGTTGCAATTAACGTAAAAAAAAATCGATGAGGCTTAGAAAAGTAAGAGCCATGAAGGGGAGGAGCTGGTCAAGCCTCGCGTATCACCTTCACCACGGCCGGGCTTTTACTGAAGAGATTATGCTGAGTGTGACCTGCGGCAGCCCCCCTCCGTCAGGCTGCCACACACTGCCACCATTGTCCATTCTCAAACCTCGCTCGCACACCCACATTTAAAAGGCCTTCCTAGAGGTTGTGTTGGTGTTCCCATGGGTAGTTTGAGGGGCTTATTGATAGCTTGACAAGGCTTCTACACTTATGAGATCACACACTGCCATTTCCCATTTTCAAATCTCGCTCGCACACCCACATTTAAAAGGCCTTCGTGGAGGTTTTGTTAGCATTCCCGTGGGTAGTTTGAGGGGGTTATTGATAGCTTGACGAGGCTTCTACACCATGAACGTGAAATATGCTTATGAGAACTCACACTGCCATATTGCCCATTCTCAAATCTCGCTCGCACGCCCACATTTAAAAGGCCTTCGTGTAGGTTGTGTTGGTGTTCCCATGGGTAGTTTGAGGGGCTTATTGATAGCTTGACGAGGCTTCTACACCATGAACGTGAAATATGCTTATGAAAACCCACACTGCCATTGCCCATTCTCAAACCTCGCTCGCACACCCACATTTAAAAGGCCTTCGTGGAGGTTTTGTTAGCATTCCCGTGGGTAGTTTGAGGGGGTTATTGATAGCTTGACAAGGCTTCTACACTTATGAGATCACACACTGCCATTTCCCATTTTCAAACCTCGCTCGCACGCCCACATTTAAAAGGCCTTCCTAGAGATTGTGTTGTTATTCCCATGGGTAGTTTGAGGGGCTTATTGATAGCTTGACGAGGCTTCTACACCATGAACGTGAAATATGCTTATGAGAACTCACACTGCCATATTGCCCATTCTCAAATCTCGCTCGCACGCCCACATTTAAAAGGCCTTCCTAGAGGTTGTGTTGTGGTTCCCGTGGGTAGTTTGAGGGGCTTATTGATAGTTTGACGAGGATTCTACATCATGAACGTGAAATATGCTTATGAGAACTCACACTGCCATATTGCCCATTCTCAAATCTCGCTCGCACGCCCACATTTAAAAGGCCTTCGTGTAGGTTGTGTTGGTGTTCCCATGGGTAGTTTGAGGGGCTTATTGCTAGCTTGACGAGGCTTCTACACCATGAACGTGAAATATGCTTATGAGAACTCACACTGCCATATTGCCCATTCTCAAATCTCGCTCGCACACCCACATTTAAAAGGCCTTCATAGAGATTGTGTTGGTGTTCCCATGGGTAGTTTGAGGGGCTTATTGCTAGCTTGACGAGGCTTCTACACCATGAACGTGAAATATGCTTATGAGAACTCACACTGCCATATTGCCCATTCTCAAACCTCGCTCGCACGCCCACATTTAAAAGGTCTTCGTGGAGGTTTTGTTTGGATTCCCGTGGGTAGTTTTGGGGTTTTATTGATAGCTTGACGAGGCTTCTACACCACGAACGTGAAATATGCTTATGAGAACTCACACTGCCATATTGCCCATTCTCAAACCTCGCTCGCACACCCACATTTAAAAGGCCTTCGTGTAGGTTGTGTTGTTATTCCCATGGGTAGTTTTAGGGTTTTATTGATAGCTTGACGAGGCTTCTACACCATGAACGTGAAATATGCTTATGAGAACTCACACTGCCATATTGCCCATTCTCAAATCTCGCTCGCACGCCCACATTTAAAAGGTCTTCGTGGAGGTTGTGTTTGGATTCCCGTGGGTAGTTTGAGGGGCTTATTGATAGCTTGACAAGGCTTCTACACTTATGAGATCACACACTGCCATTTCCCATTCTCAAACCTCGCTCGCACACCCACATTTAAAAGGCCTTCCTAGAGGTTGTGTTTGGATTCCCATGGGTAGTTTGAGGGGCTTATTGATAGCTTGACAAGGCTTCTACACTTATGAGATCACACACTGCCATTTCCCATTTTCAAACCTCGCTCGCACACCCACATTTAAAAAACCTTCGTAGAGGACGTGTTAGTGTTTCCATGGGTAGTTTTCTGAGCCTTGGATAGTTTGACCAGGCTTTTATACCGTGAGCGTGAAATATGGTCATGAGAACCCGATTAATCTCCCTTGTGGCCTTTGAAAAGAGTTGGTGTGAGAGATGAAATTAAGTGCTTGAAAATGGACCCCACAGCCTCGCCCATGGCCTCACTTCGGACACTTTTCCATGGCCTTATCACGACTCCACGATGCTAATTTATGATCATTCTTTGCAAATAACACAAAGTACACCGTCTGTATACTCAAAGGCTTAAATATTTGCTCGTTTTTTCATGTATGTAGCCGCCTATATATACCTACAAATGCAACACACACATCACTTTGGCATGAGTGTAAGAACATCGCATATAGATTTTCATTCCTTCATTGCATATAAACAGGTGAGTAAATGACAGTTAACAGTGAGTAAACCACGGAGAGGCTGTTGTCATATATGCATTTCTATAAGTTAGTTTGGCTTAGTTCACCATAGGCAGGGTAGTCATTTTCCATTTTCTTTATTTTATGGTAGACAACGGTAAATTATACGACACTGCAAGGCCTATAAAAGAGGGTACCATAGTGTAGCATATCGTCTATATAGAACAATTTATCTATGCGTGGATCAACTATAAAAAATATATTCCGTCTAGATAGATTATGCCTGTATAAAGAGCTCCTCATCTTCCCCTTTCCCTCCTAAGTCCCGCTACAGCCAACGATCAAAATATGTGAAAGTATACAAAATTTCCATATACTCATTACAGATCTGCATGTATCCAACCAGTTTTCTTTTTATATATACTGAAAAAAAAACATAAAATCTATTAGACAAGCCGGATTTATCTTTGGCTGAGGTCCTCGTGAAGGGTTGTGTTGTGGACGGCAGCGGCGGAGACCCACGCGGGGAGGGAGGCAGCATGGGGAGGAAGGTGGAGGTCATCGTGGGCACCAATGAGGAGTTTATTCTGGGCTATGAGGTGACCCAGCAGCAGGTGAGGGCACTGGCAGATTACAAAGGGCTAATGTTGAGGAAAGGACAACCACCTCTTGCGAAGTTAATGCTTATATTATGGTCCGTGAATTGTTTTTCGGTCCCAGAACGCAGTGCAGTAACGAATGACTTCCGTAAAATTGAACGGGGTTGATGGGGTAAGTTACATTAGGTTAATTTGGATTAGATGGGGGTATTATTCTAGTGTTTGCCCTTACTCACCCCTCGCAACCAAAATTGGCTAGGGCAAACACTAGAATTTTACCTAGATGGGTTTTAAATTTTGTCCTGCGGTGTGGGCCAGGGAAAATGCGCAGCGCGGGACAGGCGGGTGTGGGTCCACTGTGCTGGCTGGTGATGATGGGTGGGAGCAGGGCTACACTGCTACACTACATTGAGGAGTCAATCATTTAGGGATTTCCAGAAAATAAAACCTATCTGGTAAAGATTCGTTTTTAATTTTAAAATGCTGACTGCTTATTTCTGGACAAAATATAATGCTGTTTATCATGGAGATTGTATTTTTCTCTGGAAATGACTAAATGATTGACTTTTCAGTGCCTTTTGTGAGCCCGCTCGCTGTGAGCTCGCTGAAAGGTTGCAACTTGGGGGACCCGTGGGAAATCGTGGGTTTTGGGTGGGGGAGCATATTTAAACTACTCCAACCGAACTTTACAACCTGACAGCTAACGGGTTTTTTTCCCCCCTCGATCGCCCTTCTAACCAGGGGGGGCTGCGCCTCCCCCTGGCCCCCTTCACATGTATATGCGACTTATTTCTGCGAGGAGGTATTTCTCACAACACCGGCTGGACTGCCGCCACGCCCGCCGCCAGAGGAGGCTACGCTTTCGTGAATATTATTCCCTATTTTGAACATTGAAAAGCGTTTCCATGATTGTTGAACGTTTGTAGAAAAGATATATGAAGAGCTAGTGATGTTTCATAAGGTGGGTAATGAAATACTGGCACGTTGCTAAAATGAATCTTAACTCCCATCTCCATAATTACCAATAAAAAGCACTATATTTTGCTCAGAATTAAAGTCAGTGTCCCTTCAAAACTCAACTTTACACTCTCCATCCTGACTGCCACAGAGATGAGCACTCAAAAAATAGTGAGAAGGGGTTGACAGGTGATGCCTAAATCTTCTCTATATAATCTTAATCTGAGGTCTGGACTGTTATTATCATTATTATTTTTATTATTATTATAATTTTTTTTATTATCATTGACATCCATGAAAGGGCATCAAGGGAAAATGAAAAAAATGAGTCCTGTTGATGGAAATTAAAAACAAACAAAACTGAAAGTAAAGTAAGTTTAAAAGCAAGAATAAAAAGAAAAGAGGGAACAAAAACAATACCTCCTTACCTTTCAGGATGGGAAAGTCACGCTTCGCCAGACCTTTGCCGACCACTCCCACAACAGCAGCGTTCGGCAGGTGGTGGTTGGGGGCAAGATGCTGGCGTCGGGTGCTGCGGATGAGCTGATCAGGATATTTAACCTGGCAAAACGTACAGAGGTTGGGATCATTATGGAGCATCAAGGTGAGAGAAGTGAATCAGCAGATATTCTAGGAAGTAGCTGCCTTGAGTTTAGCAATACGAATTAGTCTTGACATCTTAATAGTTTTGTTTTGATATATTTATTCACTCATACTCAACCAATCCTGACTGGCTAATGTTATTGCTATAGTAAAGGTAAATACCAGTGCCATCCCTTTAATATTTATGTGATTTAGTAACTAGTTCAACCACATCTTACCATTTCTGACTGCAGGAACGATAACCAGCTTGGCCTTCCATGGGACGAGTCACCTTTTCTCCGCTTCAGAGGATGGGAACATCTGTATATACAAGCAAGGGAAATGGCAGGTGAGGCATCTTTCACACTCCTCTGCTCTGAAGTTAGCAAAAGTAGTTAATATAATAAGGTTGTCAGAGTGTTTTTCTTTATCAGTGTTTAAATACAGACAGACAAACCAAAATGACATATCCATGTTGGTTTTTTTTTTACAGACTAAGAATGTCCATGTGACCATACATACACAGCCGCCTAGGGATATGGTAGAGAGAGATGAAATGACTCATATACTGCGTCATGGTACTGAAGAGGTTAAATGGCTATAATGTCCTATATGATTAGTGATTCCCATTATTTCAGTGACATAAGATGAACACTAAGTAATGTCGCCTTCATTTTAGTGTGAAAAGACCCTGCGTGGCCACAAGGGCGGTGTGGTGAGCCTGGCTGTGCATCCCTCGGGCAAGCTGGCACTCTCTCTGGGGAGGGACAACACTCTACGCACCTGGAACCTCATCAAGGGCAGGAAAGCATACATCACCAAACTCAAAGCAGGTGTGGCCATCAGGGTGACCCTAGTACTCATAAGGCATGATTGACGTGTGCATGTTTAATCTTGTATTAATGTTAAGTTTTTTTCTACTATATGGTAGCTGCTCTGAAGGGCTTATAGTGCATTGTTTAGGTATTCCTGAAGTGATTTCATATAGTTTTAATTTTCTTGTTCCTCTCCAGGTGGTGATGCTGTCTATTGGAGTCCAAAGGGCACACAGTACCTTGTGGTGAAGGGAAGTTGTGTTGATGTCTATGGGGTCGACACGGGCCATGTAGAGCACTCCATTGACTTCAAGGAGCCTGTGTCTTCACTCACATTTATCACAGTATGTTAAAATTCTTGAATTGTCTGAATATCAAGAACATTAGCCTTACATGCGTTTATTTAGAACACTTATCAACGGTCAAATAGCTTTTCTTGATCCCTTCATGTCTTTAACGAGATCTCCAGTGATGATTATAGTAAATTGCTCACATATATAATGGCAAAAATGCTTCAGGGCCTTGGAAGGATAAAAAGAGATATATTGATTATTTAATTCGGTATTTTTCCAACACTTGAAATGGACATCATATTTCCTATGTTGAAACCTGATCTGTCTTGGGAAAAGAATTTGTGGGCTTCAAAGGTTTACATTCTGCAGGATGACATCATAGCTGTGGGTGGCGAAGGAAGAAACATCTGCCTTTATGATGTCTCCACCAAGATGGAGATGGGTCAGTGGGCTGCCCACACCTCTCGCATCAAGTGCCTCCGTACCCTCCCGGGCACAGCTGCCGAGGAGCTGTGGTTGGTGTCAGCTTCCTCAGACGGCATTATAAAAATCTGGAGTCTTGAGGTAAGAAGTTACCTACTTTTCTGGTCCTACTAACCTGTAGTACATGCATTTCAAAGGTAATTTACTGTATAAAAGTCAGAAAACAACTAGACTTGGTACATTAAAGGTTCATTCATGATTGCAATAATTTAATCTTGTTTATTTCTAGCTGCTGTCACTTTCCTCTGAACCTAAACTTCTTGGTGAGGTGAAAACCTCGTGCCGCATCATCTGCATGGCTGCCTACGTCCCGCCCTACACACCCCCAGTGGACACAGACTCTGCTGCTGAGTATGCAAGCTCAGAGGGAGAGGAAGAGGAGGAGGAACTAACTGTAAAAAAGGAGGAAGAGGAGGAGGAGGAGGAGGAAGAGGAAGAGGAGGAAGAGGAAGAGGAGGAAGAGGAGGAGGAGGAGGAAGAGATAAATGTGAAAGAGGAGGAAGAAGAGATGAATGTGAAAGAGGAGGAAGAGGAAGAGCAAGATATAAATACAATCATATTAGAAATGAAGAAAAATGGTGCTTCTAAAGCTGAGTGTAAACGGCAGAAGGCACTATGGCAATTGAAGAAGAAGAAAAAGAAATCTGGAGGCATGAGCAGTAAAGCCAAAAGGACCAAATTTAGGTAAACTATAATGAAATAGAATCTAAAAAGGTATTCTGTCTTATGAAATCCCACATTTAGTTAGATACAATAAAATGCATGCATTTTAACATGATTGTGAATTCTGCCAAAAACTATTTGACTGGAAAAGGAAGTATCTGAGGCAAGATTAAGAGGAGTCCACATTTACATAGAAAAAACAACTAATTTCTGAGCTGGTAATTGAGGTAAGGCATGACGATGGCTTCTCTCGGATTCAACAGCTAGTATTTCGGTACATTTAAATAAAATCCATCATTGCTCTTGTAGATTTCTTGTACTGGCACACTACTGGCAAACACTGTACAAACCACACACTGGTCCCCATCCAGCACCAACAACATCACCTTGACAAGAAAACTCCTCCACACACTAAAGAAGATCCTCATCAAGGTCTGCACTCTCCCCTCCCTTAAGTCACCTCTACAAATCACATATTCAAACCCTTAAACATTTACAGCCAACCTCTAGTACCACTATACCTTGTGTACCCACGAGTCGCAACTACTGTGCAATATATACTAATTGAGTCTAATTCCTTATACTAAGATAATAGATCTGAAAGACATGGCTTGGATTTTCATATTGCTATTATGTATATAACAAAAAGGAGATTCGTGATACACGCAAAGCTGCATTGCTCTTCTTGATGGGATTGTATAATAAGTACATCTGACTAGAACACAAATAAGATTGGGCAGAACAACGTGCCCATGAAAAATATCTTAAAGCTCTAGATACTTTTGTCACTCCCTTATTACTGCGGTATAAAAGTGTTTTTACATCTGGAAAGGCCTCCAGGCAGCCTTAATATAAATAAATAAGATAAAAAAATAGCTACTATGGAAATATATGTAGATTACGTATTTGGCTAGACAATGCGCACTTGGTGCCACAGCCCTCCCTTGATCTCCACGTGCGGGAACTGCACCGCCCAGTGGTGGACGTGGGAGTAGTGGATCTGCTCACAGAAGCTGATGTCCAGGAGCTCCAGCTTGGGACAGTTCTGTAGCAACCTGTCAAAAGCAATGCCAGGGTTACTTACTGGCTACTGGAGCAGTTGCTAGAATCTTAACACCAAATAACCATCAATTTTCTGTTCCCCAAAAGGTAGAGTGGAGAGACTGAGCCACAAAGAACAGAAAACAAGTTGCCAAGAGTAGTCAAAAGAAAAAAAACAGTAAAATGAGCTTCAGTACAATTCACACACACTGCTGCCCAGGCCCCAGAAAATGCTGATGAAAAGAAAACTAACTCACCGATGGACAGCCTCAGGTGTGATGTTCCTGGTCCCCATGATGTCCAGCTGGGTGAGGTTCCTGGCGTGGGTCATGAGCAGGTGGAGGTCATGGTCCGTGAAGGTGCGAAGGGCTGACAGGTACAGTCTCTTGAGGCCTTTGCACTCTCGGATCAGTTCAGCAAAGCTTTCTGTGATGCCTCCCGACAACCTGAAATTGATCGTACTTGAATGAACACTTACATACATAAGGAGATGCAAGAGGAAGACACTAGACCAACACCATCTTAGAGTAGGGGAGGAGAGGTGATAGGGGAGACAGGGTGAGGCTAAGGCTTCATAATTAACCTCCACAGCAGCATAAAATAGATGGCCATTGATTCAAAGCAAAACCCATCTGCCCTTTAACCTCTTGCTGTTATTCCTGCTGGTTGCCTAGGTTGTTATTACAAGACACTTTCGCTTCTCACATCAGCTATTTCTAAGGGTCAAAGAGGGGTCAATCAGATTCTAATGTGTGTTTCTTTAGGTTCACGGTACGGAAAAAGGACCAAACTACCACCTGGGCCATAAAACTAATCTTGGAAATGCCCTAAACTCCTACGAAAGTCTTGTCAAATGTGTGAACTTGGGCGACGGAATGTTTAGCAATACGGCCCCTAGTCTCCCTCCTCATTGATCAGTCGGAAGAAGTAGGAAGGTAGGTATCATAGAGGAAGGAGCTGCTTCAGACCTTATCGCTATCAAAGGGATGAAAAATAAATGATACTGGTTAACCCTTGCATTAAAAAGTTTGACAGTACAGGGAGGAACTTGAGTTTGAGGAGCAACTTTTCACAACATGGTGACTGGAGATGTGGAAGTATGTAGTTAACAAATTCAGAAGGTAGTAAGCATAAAAGCATCAATTGTAGAAAATGACTTACGCCCATCCAAGGTCCAGGTCTTGAAGGGTAGGGATGCAGGCCAGGGCGCGCAGGCCCCTCTGGGTCAGGCCGTGGGTCTTCCAGGCAGCCAGGGACACAAGGCCGTGGTTGAAGGTTGCCAGGGTCAGTGCCACTTCATCCATGTCCAGCTGAGTGCAGTTGTCTGGGGCGGAAGTTGATCACGTAACCACAAAATGAATTACTATTGTTTGAGTTGATATCCTCATTTTCACCAGTACAAAATATGAGGGGCTAATATCAATAAAAAAAGCTAAAGTTGCAGGCTATATAAAATATTTGGAAGTATAGTTTTTGTCCTACTATCAGTGAACAGATTTTGTATTTCAGGTATAAATGTTGTAGTGCATAGAATTTTGTTGTTCATGTTATAATTTGTCACTGATTTTGCCTGATTTTGCAAAGCCATATAACGTGAAAGAAGAGACTATGACAGTGTAAGACTTGGTTGAGGGATAAGATTGAATTTAAGTACTTGGGTATGGATATATGTGACCATGGGAGAGGGTATAGGTGTGCTGGAGGGTATCACTAGAGGAGGAAGTGTGAGAATGTGGTACAGAAGGTATTGGAAACAGCATAATCTCCCCAACAGATAAGATCGAATTCAAGTTCTTGGGTATGGATATATGTGAGCATGGGAGAGGGTATAGGTGTGCTGGAGGGTATCATTATAGGAGGAAGTGTGAGAATGTGGTACAGAAGGTATTGGAAACAGCATAATCTCCCCAACAGATAAGATTGAATTCAAGTTCTTGGGTATGGATATATGTGAGCATGGGAGAGGGTATAGGTGTGCTGGAGGGTATCATTATAGGAAGAAGTGTGAGAATGTGGTACAGAAGGTATTGGAAACAGCATAATCTCCCCAACAGATAAGACTGAATTTAAGTACTTGGTTATAGATATATGTGACCATGGGAGAGGGTATAGGTGTGTTGGAGGGTATCATTATAGGAAGAAGTGTGAGAATGTGGTTAACAAGGTACTGGAAACATCATCATCTTCCAATCTCTGCCCTGGATAGAAAGACGAGTTCACCCACTGAGGCTGAGGTGCTGGAGGTGACTGGCGTGCTGCAGGAGGAGCTGGAGGGTGTGGAAATCGATGCGTGTGCGTGCCAGGTCCAGCCGGGACAAGGCTCGGGCCTTCTTCAGCTCCCCGAAGCCTAGGTGATCCACTTTGGTGCAGTTGGCCATGCTCAGCTCTGATGGAGAAGAAAATTTATTGATGGATATTTTTTCCCCAGAATTCATAATCAGTAGTAAGGAAGTATAGGAGCCACTGTGACTGGGGTGGACATGGAATCTTAATATTCTGCTGCCTACCGTCACCTGCCCTTTTTCCTTAAGACAAAATTTTAATCTAATTGCCAAAGTGGAACAATATCTTTCTTTCCTTGGGGTCACAGCATCAGTAAACGGCCAAAGTGGAACAATATCTTTCTTTCCTTGGGGTCACAGCATCAGTAAACAGCCAAAATGGAACAAAATCTTTCTTTCCTTGGGGTCACAGCATCGGTAAACTGCCAAAATGGAACAATATCTTTCTTTCCTTGGGGTCACAGCATCAGTAAACAGCCAAAATGGAATAAAATCTTTCTTTCCTTGGGGTCACAGCATCGGTAAACTGCCAAAATGGAACAATATCTTTCTTTCCTTGGGGTCACAGCATCAGTAAACTGCCAAAATGGAACAAAATCTTTCTTTCCTTGGGGTCACAGCATCAGTAAACTGTCAAAATGGAACAATATCTTTCTTTCCTTGGGGTCACAGCATCAGTAAACGGCCAAAATGGAACAATATCTTTCTTTTCTTGGGGTCACAGCATCAGTAAACTGCCAAAATGGAACAATATCTTTCTTTCCTTGGGGTCACAGCATCAGTAAATTGCCAAAACGGAACAAAATCTTTCTTTCCTTGGGGTCACAGCATCGGTAAACTGTCAAAATGGAACAATATCTTTCTTTCCTTGGGGTCACAGCATCGGTAAACGGCCAAAACGGAACAATATCTTTCTTTCCTTGGGGTCACAGCATCAGTAAACACTTTGTACATGTAATTCTAATATCACAAAAATGACGTTTTCACAAATGATGTCGTTTTACAGGCTGGGTATATGACTAAACCTTACTTGCTGAGAGCCTACTGACACAATGACTTCCCCTTAAGCACTGACAAACTCACCATGTAAATTAGGACACACATTTGCTATCATGTAGAGGCAATAGTTGTCTATGAAGTGACAGTTGTTGAGTCTTAGCACCATGAGTTGGTGGCCACACGCGTGAATGAACTCCATAAAGGTTTCCGTGTCCACAGCACCGTACGGGCCACACCAGGACAGGTCTAGACACTGCAGGAGGGAGCATCTTGGGGCCAGACACTCCAAGGTTGCATTTTTCACCAGCCACCAACAGTTCTGGGGTAAATTTGACAAAACTGAATCAGAAAAGAGAAATGGACCTATCAAATTCCACATGCAATACAGATGTGGGTTATGAATACAAGCATACAAAAATCAAATATCCCCCCTCCCCCTCTTTTTGATAGGATTGGGTTATTGGAAAAGTGAAATGTTCCTATCCAATTCCACATGCAATATAGATGAAGGTTATGAATACAAGCATACAAAAATCAAATATCCCATCCCCTCTTTTTGACAGGATTGGGTCATTGGAAAAGTGAAATGTTCCTATCAAATCCACATGCAATACAGATGTGGGTTATGAATACAAGCATACAAAAATCAAATATCCCCCCCCCCCCTCTTTTTGATAGGATTGGGTTATTGGAAAAGTGAAATGTTCCTATCCAATTCCACATGCAATATAGATGAAGGTTATGAATACAAGCATACAAAAATCAAATATCCCCCCTCCCCACCCCTCTTTTTGACAGGATTGGGTTATTGGAAAAGTGAAATGTTCCTATCAAATCCACATGCAATATAGATGTGGGTTATGAATACGAGCATACAAAAATAAAATATCCCATCCCCTTTTTTTGACAGGATTGGGTCATTGGAAAAGTGAAATGTTCCTATCAAATCCACATGCAATATAGATGTAGGTTATGAATACAAGCATACAAAAATCAAATATCCCCCTCCCCCTCTTTTTGACAGGATTGGGCCATTGGAAAAGTGAAATGTTCCTATCAAATCCACATGCAATACAGGTGTAGTTTATGAACCTGACCTGACACAGCCTGACCTATCGCATAACTTCTTGTTGAGGCTGTTGGGGCATCGGTGAAGACATAGCCGCCACAGGAGTGCAAATATAAAACTTTCCTCTTTTCTATTCAATATCTTCCTTGTTTAGCATTTTTCACCTGTCACCAACAATTCAAGGGAGAGTTTGACAGATGGATGCGTGGGATTGGGTGAGAAAAGTGAAACATTCCTATCAAATCCACTTGCAATACTGGCATAGTTTACGAGTCTGCTCCGGTCCGTACCAGTGTGAATACAACAACGTGTTTCCCACTGAAGAATATTTTGTCGGTCTCGTATGAACACAGAACTACAAAATATAAAGCTTTCCCCATACTTCTTTTATCAGTATCTTCCCTGTTTCTATCTTGCTTGAATAACTAAAGTGAATGAATGCCTGAAGTGAATGAACGACCATCTTCAACAGTAATCAGTTTGCAGGAGCAGTGTCATTATAGCCTTACTTCAATTCCTTCTTTGGGGGGGGGTTCCTTGAGCTGCCTCCTTACAGATACACACCTGCAGATTGAGGTTCATGTAGAGGATGGGGTCGGAGGTGTGGGCCTGGAGCAGCTTGCAGGTGTGGGCCAGGCGGCACAGACTCCGGATGTCCAATTTACGGAGGATGTACATGATCAGCTCCTCCTGTAGGGACATCATCAGTTATGCTCAACGCTCCTCTGAACTTGCCATCACCTCCTCTTGTAGCATCTTCCCCTGACGTTCCCCTTTCCCTCGAACACCATTCCCTTCTCTCCCTCTCCCCTCCTTTAATCCATGCCTCCTCCCTTCTTCCCTTGGCCCCCCTGCCACATATGACTTTCTACTTACGCTCTCAAATTCTTAGTGTAATGGTTAATCAGTATCTTCATTCTTTCATCCTTCTAACTGGTAAACTATGATCGCCACCCTTCCCATGGTCCCCCAATGCACGAGACTTTCTACTCAAGCTCTCCAACTTCTTATAATGCAATAGTTTACAAATATATTCCTTCTTTCATCCCTTCCACTGTTTTTGCTTCGCCGTCAGTTCTCCAATAATTAATAGAAGAATCAATAGAATCACTAGAAGAAGAAAAGAAGAATTGTAAAGTGGGGAATACCTGTACTTGGTCTTAGCTGCCTAGTGCTGGAAAATTATCAACACAGCATAAAACAACTTCTCCTATAACCACTCACAGGCAGGAGGTCAAAGTATCCCCCGCTGGTTCCTTCCTCTTCCTCCTCCTCTGGGACATCCGCCTCTATCGCCGCACAGATGACGTCCTCCGCCACAATGCTACTCTCACACACTTCCAAGTCCGCCTTCTCCTCCCTTGTGAGTTCCTCCACTGCCTCGTCCTTCTGTTCCTCCTCTACTACGAGTTTCTGGAGGTTTTCTTCGGAGAGCAGGAACTGGATACCATTGAGGATGTCTTCTTCACAGCTGGTAATGAATTGCTATTTTAGAGAGGAAGTATATTCTGTTATACCATACAAAGAATACTATACCAAAGATCATAAACTCTGAAGGAGACTATTAACCTGGTAGCTGCGGGGACCACGTCTCTTAAAGGTCCCTCTATGTGAGAAAAATGAGAAAAAATCATCACTCGGGCAAACCATTTCATAATATGTATCAACGTATTTGTGATCTGTTTATGCATCATCTATTTTGGGGGGGTCTTTATCATGGCACAAATTTGGCCCGTTGCTGGTACACGGTAGAGCCACAAATTTGGCCCGTCGCCGCTAACAGGTTAAGTTACTAAATTCTGATAAAACTGTCATACTTATACGCAAATGCATTTTTGTATATAATGTTTCAACAATAAAGATGTTAAGTTAGAGGTTCTTCGGAAATAAAAGCCTTACATGGAACTGTGGAGCCCAATCTTCCTAAGGAACCTGAACTACACATCATAATGCATCAGATAGCCTATGTGGTGACTGATAAAGAGATTGAAAGCCTTACATGGATTTGTGTAGACCCATCTTCATGATCTGTGTGGTGATGGTCTCGCCGAGGGCCACGGACTCACTGCTGCTAGTGTGAGAGGAGCCAACCAGCATCACAGCATCCAGGGCCGAGTAGTAGCTGTGGCCTCGCTGGTCAAACTCCACCCTCAGCATGCTGCGGAAGGGGCAAAGGTAAGGGTTCCTTTTGGACATACCTGGGCACTTCCGCACCTCGGTCCGGACCTCCGCTCCTCCGCACCTGCGGACCGCCAAACGAGGTGCGGAAGCCCGGAAGTGCGGAACGTTTTCAAAAGTGCGGAAGTAACAGGTGCGGACAGGGGAAATTTTGGGTCCAGACTTCCGCACCTGAGATTTTCAAAGATAAAAAACGAAGACGACAAACAGTCCGCGGCATTACTTTCGCGCGTTTTGGCGGGCTATGTGCTACCAGCTGATCACTGTGTCAATTTTCTTTTTCTTTTCAGAATCTTTTGACATTTAGTGATTCACTGCGATTATTTAGTGTTTAGTGTTCACAAATAAACATGGACAGATACGTGAAAAGAGGTGATAGCGACAGGAGCAGGAGTGTGTCAGGGGATAGTAGCGTCAATAGCGTGAGCTACAGAACCAGCACGCCTGCACCGTCATCCTCCAGAACCCCTACGCTGGACGCCAGACATTTCCTTGTCTGACGTGGAGCTGACCCTTCCAGTGTAATGCCAGAATTTAATTAAGAATGGGAAAATGTAAATTAGGGAGGAATAAGTCGTACCGCATAGAACATTCCAGACTGCTTGAGAGGCCCACCCATTTGAAGGTAATATATATATATATATATATATATATATATATATATATATATATATATATATATATATATATATATATATATATATATATATATATATATATATATATATGAAGCTTGATGTATTATTGCCTTGTACTAATTTGTTTTATTTTGAGGTGCGGACTAGTTTTTTCAGGCGCGCTTTAATAGTTTTATGCAGTAGCGGAGGTGCGGAGGTCCGGTAGCGGACCGAGCGAAAAATTTTTAGGCGCGGAAGTACAGGTGCGGACTACCTGCGTCCGAAGTGCGGAGGAGCGGTAGCGGACTACCCCAAATCCAGTAACGCGCCCAGCTCTGCTTTTGGACCACTCTCATTTTGCTGTAGCACTGCTCTGAAGCTATAGACAGTGGTGTTCCCTAGAGCTCTGTTCTATAACACATTCTCTTTCTATTATTCATTAATGATCTTTTTTCCCTATGCATTTGTATGTCAACTTTATACTCCTAAACAAATGTCTATCTAGATTTACTTCAAACACAATGACATAACATCCGTGCAGCTCACTTGATCATAACGTGCGGCTGATTGATGGGGGGAGAGAATATCCGGGCCGCTGCCTTGAGTCCTGTCTGTGGCTCCCCGGCCCACAGCAGCACCCAGCCCCGCCCCTCCAGCGAGCCCCACACCCGCACCACACTCCCACCATGGTACGTCTCATAGAAGTCCAGTCTTATGGGGTACACAGGCGTGTCATACTTCAGATCTGTAATGGGATAGTTTTTAAGGGGGAGAAGGCGGACCAAGAACAAAGCCAAACAACAGTGCACCACTACCCTCCACCCCACCTCCTTACCATCTATTTAACCACCACTTGTACCACAAAGCCCTATAAATCAACTCATACCTGATTCATGCCTTAGGCCTAATTGTCATGTGAACCACTGACATAATGACCAGAAGCAGCTTAAAATATATCTAAGAAAACATCACTTATATAACAGCAGCCATAGAAATGTAGCTTGACAATACTATGGAATTTTAGAGGTTGCTTCTAACTTCAGAGATCTTAAACATGGGACACACTGGGAGAAGAATTTGGTGCATTCTAGTATAGATTTACAATGGCAGCAGAAGTAACAGCTATTAAATTGCTGATTGGTGGTAGCTTCCTATTACAGAAATCTTTCAAGTCAGCATGTCAATCATTTTTTTTTTTACAAGAAAGGAGAAAGCTCAAGGGCACAAAAAAAGGAACCAATAATAAAAAAAGCCCGCTACTCGCTGCTCCTAAAAAGAATCCAAAGAGGTGGCCGAAAGAGAGGTCAATTTCGGGAGGAGAGGTGTCCCGATACCAGAGGAACTGAAAATCTGTGCATCTCAGTAAACATTTAAGAAAAAAATTAGCAAGCTCAGCAGCCATGTGAATGATGATTAGCAATACATAAAGACTGGTGGAAGTTTCCTATGACAGAAATCTTGCAAGTTGTCATATTAAACGCTGCCAAATGAACTCAAATTCTGTGCATCCTAATATATCCATTTAAGAAGACATTAGCTCGCTGCAGCAGCCACACAAGTGATGATTAGCAACACGAGGAAACAACAGGTGGGGGAGGCAGGAGGAGGAGGAGGAGGAGGAAGGAAGACAACTGCCTCTATTTGTGTTCTGCCTGTCTGGCTGTGTGTTTACGTCACTCTGGTTCATGTGGGGCTTCACCACGTGAGAGGCAGCTGTATGATTTCCCGTCTTCCTGGGGATTAACAAGCAGCACGTGTCTGGCTATTTTTAACCGCGGTCTAGTTCTCTTATGGGATTTTTTTTTTTCCTCAACAGGGGTGGCAATGGCAGAAGTGTCTCCATTTCTGGTTGGCACTTTTCTTCTTCTTTGACCTCTGTGTAGTAATTCTTGGATCTTAACACCTTGATTTTCCTTCCTTTGTATCCTTTAATTTTGATCAATCTACTAACATACCCAACCACAGAACCCATATGACTGGTAACATACCCAGCCATAGAAACCATCTGTCTACTCACCGATGAAGTCAACTGAGGGGGGCAGGAGGGGCTTGGGGCCTTCAATGGGCTCGGGGGCTGACTCACTCCTGAACCACCACTGCCCGTAACTTCGCTGGAATGCAAGAAACAAGGCATTGAAGGAATAAGAGGAGGATACTTGGTCACTTTTGTTAATGTTATAGAAAATCAAGTGTTTCATTACATCGTCTTACTAAATAAAAGTAAGAAGAAAGGTTGTAATATTAAAAGGCTCCATTGTGTATTCAGGAAGATTATTTCAGCAAGAGGTCATGGGAGTATTCAAAAATGATTATCCATGGATGTATGCATAATATGGATAACTTTTGGATGTACAAAGTCATACAGTGATGAGAATGATGCAGAGAAAAAATAAAATATGCTGAAATTCTGCACAGGAAAAAAATATTACCTCTCTTGAAGATAAAGAAATGAAAATATAAATAAAAAAGTGCTAAAAAGCTGATTAACTAAAAGCTGACTAAACAATTATCGAAAAAAAATATTACCTCTCTTGAAGATAAAGAAATGAAAATATAAATAAAAAAGTGCTAAAGAGCTGATTAACTGAAAGCTGACTAAACAATTATGTAACCTAACCTAAAAAGTAACCTAGCCCAACCCTCTTAAATGGCAACATAACATCCCTAAAACTATAACCTAGCCCCCTACATGGTTACTTAGCCCCCCTTATGGCAACCTAACCTTCTAGCCCCAAGGAGAACACATAATAGGCAGATACTCATAAGAATAAATAATAAACGCAATAGCCAGACGAGTATATGATAACCAGATAATTCGAGTTACCAGGCAGTATGCAGCCGAGAAGTCCCCATAGTCAGGGTAGAGTGTGGGCTTGCCGGTGATGTTGTTGGCCACGTAGGATATCGAGCCGTCGCTGCCGTACTGTGAGCTAAAGTCCGTCACCTCCTTCACGTACTGGTCCACCACACAGTGCGTCCAGCTCTTCCACGCCGTGTCCTCCATGGCTCTGTAAGTATTTTTTCTTCTACATTTCTGCACTTAGAAGTAAAAAACTCAAGTAGATACAGTAAAAAGTAAAGAGCTGAGGTGCCATACTCTCCACTGACCACAACAAGAAATGAACAAGCAGAAGTGCCGAAGAACAGCACTCCCGACAAGAGCCCCGGAGAGAATTAAGACCCTGCCCACATCCAGCCATCACATGGGCTGGAAATTTTCAACGAACTGCCAAAGGAGATAAGAGAAGTAAAGAACTGCTCGGTGGGTAAGTTCAGAGTAAGTCCCGATACTTTCCTGAGGGCAGTGCCAGATGAGCCATTGGTGCCAGACTACACTGTAAGAAGCTGGGCAGCAATACACTCAATACCAGACCTAGTGGCCCTAACCAACAAGAATACCAGCAAAACATGAACCACTTAAGAAAATCGCTGGTTGGATGAAACTGTAAATTGGCCCAGTTCTTTATTTCTCTTGCTGTACTTACTAGTGCTACCCTACTTTTTGCCGCACTTGCTTATTCACCATACCAGAAAAATGTAAGACTGAAACATGGGCCTCTAAAGAAAACTAAGAAAGTAAACAATCAGGAAAGGTAAAGGAAATATCATTTGTAAGTTTCAACGTACCATTAAAGAAAAGCGAAGTGACGGGACATGATAAGAAAACAAGGCAATGACAAGGCAGGCAATGAAGTGCGTCTCTTTACTTAATTAGAAGAAAAAAGGTTAGGTGGGGTAAGGGGAATACAAGGGAGTGACAAGGAAGGCAATGAAGTGCGTCTCTTTACTTAATTAGAAGAAAAAAGGTTAGGTGGGGTAAAGGAAAACTAAGGTAAGGTAAAGGAAATCCTATTGTACGTTTCACCATCCTAAAGTAATGTGAAGTGAGGAGACATGATAAGAAAGCAAAGGAGTGACAAGGCAGGCAATGAAGTGCGTCTCTTTACTTAATTAGAAGAAAAAAGGTTAGGTGGGGTAAGGGAAAAGTAAGGCAAGGTAAAGGAAATCCTATTGTACGTTTCACCATCCTAAAGTAATGTGAAGGGAGTAACAATTAAGACAGGTAACCGAAAACGTCTGCTCACTCACGAACATCAAAAACGTTCCCAAGAAGACGATGACCTTGAGCCTCAGCCACGACCCAACCTTTGTTCCACCACACCCTAAAGCCTCTGGTCCTGTGGGTGTGCCTTCCCGTGTCTCCTGGAGGTGCCTGAAGCTCTGGCACTCTGGCACTCACTCAAGGCTCAACACAGGCACTCTCTCAGGCACTGCTCACTCCCTCCACAGGCTGAGCAACTGAGTCTGGCTTCTCGCTGTGCTCTGTTTTGTGTCCCAGTGCCATTGTGAGGTGCCAGGTAGGGTGTCAGTGCCATTGAGAGGTGCCAGGTAGGGTGCCAGTGCCATTAAGAGGTGCTAGTGTGTCAGTTAAGGGGAAACACTACAATATGGGGGCCATGTAACTTTTCTTCTTCTTCCTCTTCTTTTGTACTTTTCCTCCTGTCTCTATTTCTTCTTCTTTAGTATTTCTCTTCTTCTCTACTCTTCCTCCTCCCCTTCCTCCAATCTATTCTTTTGCCTCTACTTTTTCTTGTTTAGTCTTTCTCTTCCTCTGCTTCTTCTTCTTCTTCTTCTTTAGTCTTCCTCTTCAACCTTCTGCCTCTTCTTCTTCTTCTTCTTCTTTAGTCTTCCTCCTCTATACTCTGTCCTCCTCTTCAATCTTCCGCCTCTACTTCTTTTTCTTCTTAAATTTCCTCTCCAATCTTCTCTCTCTACTTCTTCTTCTTCTTCTTTAGTCTTCCTCCTCCTCTCCAATCTTCTTCTTTAGTCTTCCTCCTCTACTCTGTCTTCCTTAATTCTTCTTCTTCTTTAGTCTTCCTCCTGTCTTCCTCTTCCTCTCCAATCCTCTGTCTCTACTTCTTCTTCTTCTTTAGTCTTCCTCCTCTACTCTATAGCTGTCTTCTTCTTCTTCTTCTTCTTTAGTCTTCCTCCCTCTTCCTCTCCTTCTTCTTCTGCTTTAGTCTTCCTCTTCTCTGTCTTCCTCTTCCTCTCTATAATAGTCTTTTGCCTCTACTTCTTAATTCTTCTTTAGCCTTTCTCCTCTTCACTCTCCCTCTTCCTCAGCGCTATACATGGAAGGCACAGATCATTATATAGCTTTGAACGACCTTTTGTTTCAGTAAAATACTTCCTATTATTGATGTTAAAAGGAATATATTCAATTTCTATTACATTTTCAACCCAACACGTGACTCCACCCAGAAAAATGTCTTCAGGAGGGGATAGAAAAAGGGTGTTTAGCTTGAAGAAATAGCTTTGAATGACCTTTTGTTTCAGGAAATCTTAAAAATATCTCCTACTCCTGATGTTAAAAGGAATATATTAGCTTTTTATTAGCATTTCCAATCCCACACGTGACTCCCCCCAGCAAGATGTCTTCAGTCAGATTAGCTTAAAGAAAATAGCTTCAAATGACCTTCTCTCTCTGTAAACCTTAAAATACTCCCTACTCCTGATGTTAAAAGGAATATATTAGCTTTTTATTGCATTTTCAACCCAACACGTGACTCGATCCACCCAGCAAAATGTCTTCAGGAGGGGATAGAAAAAGGGTGTTTAGCTTGAAGAAATAGCTTTAAATGACCTTTTGTTTCAGGAAGTCTTAAAAATATCTCCTACTCTTGATGTTAAAAGGAATATATTAGCTTTTTATTGCATTTTCAACCCAACACGTGATCGACTCTACCCAGCAAAATGTCTTCAGGAGGGGATAGAGAAAGAGTGTTTAGCTTGAAGAAATAGCTTTAAATGACCTTTTGTTTCAGGAAATCTTAAAAATATCTCCTACTCCTGATGTTAAAAGGAATATATTAGCTTTTTATTGTATTTCCAAACCCACACGTGCTTCCAAGATGTCTTCAGTCAGTTTAGCTTAAAGAAAATAGCTTCAAATGACTTTCTCTCTCTGTAAACCTTAAAATACTCCCAACTCTTGATGTTAAAAGGAATATATTAGCTTTTTATTAGCATTTCCAATCCCACACGTGACTCCCCCCAGCAAGATGTCTTCAGTCAGATTAGCTTAAATAAAATAGCTTCAAATGACCTTCTCTCTCTGTAAACCTTAAAATACTCCCTACTCTTGATCTTAAAAGGAATATATTAGCTTTTTATTAGCATTTCCAATCCCACACGTGACTCCCCCCAGCAAGATGTCTTCAGTCAGATTAGCTTAAAGAAACAAATGACTTTCTCTCTCTGTAAACCTTAAAATACTCCCTACTCTTGATCTTAAAAGGAATATATTAGCTTTTTATTAGCATTTCCAATCCCACACGTGACTCCCCCCAGCAAGATGTCTTCAGTCAGATTAGCTTAAAGAAAATAGCTTCAAATGACTTTCTCTCTCTGTAAACCTTAAAATACTCCCTACTCTTGATGTTAAAAGGAATATATTAGCTTTTTATTAGCATTTCCAATCCCACACGTGACTCCCCCCAGCAAGATGTCTTCAGTCAGTTTAGCTTAAAGAAAATAGCTTCAAATGACCTTCTCTCTCTGTAAACCTTAAAATACTCCCTACTCTTGATCTTAAAAGGAATATATTAGCTTTTTATTAGTATTTCCAATCCCACACGTGACTCCCCCCAGCAAGATGTCTTCAGTCAGATTAGCTTAAAGAAAATAGCTTCAAATGACCTTCTCTCTCTGTAAACCTTAAAATACTCCCTGCTCTTGATCTTAAAAGGAATATATTAGCTTTTTATTAGCATTTCCAATCCCACACGTGACTCCCCCCAGCAAGATGTCTTCAGTCAGATTAGCTTAAAGAAAATAGCTTCAAATGACTTTCTCTCTCTGTAAACCTTAAAATACTCCCTACTCTTGATGTTAAAAGGAATATATTAGCTTTTTATTAGCATTTCCAATCCCACACGTGACTCCCCCCAGCAAGATGTCTTCAGTCAGTTTAGCTTAAAGAAAATAGCTTCAAATGACCTTCTCTCTCTGTAAACCTTAAAATACTCCCTACTCTTGATGTTAAAAGGAATATATTAGCTTTTTATTAGCATTTCCAATCCCACACGTGACTCCCCCCAGCAAGATGTCTTCAGGGGATTGAGGAAGGAAGTTTGTTTACCATTTGTCTGTCACAGGAGGGAGGTAATATCACCATTTGTTCTCTTACTGGTAATATCATCGCCACCTCCATTGGTCACTGAGTATATTAACTGCCAGGCTGCTATTGGGAGTGTGTGGGGGTTAAAATGTCTCTTGAAAGGCCGTGAGATATTTTTTTTCCTTCCCTCGTGGGTGTGTTATGAAGATTTCTTATTTCCTTCATTTTTTTTCCTTCCCTCCTTCCTTAGTGTTTCTGTTTCCGTGTTAGTCATGCATTTAGTCCTGTATTTAGCCTTCATTTACCCTAAACTCTACTAATGGGGGCTTTTTTTCTTCCTCGTGGGTGTGTTGTGAAGATTGTTTTTTCCTTCATTTTTTTTCCTTCCCTCCTTCCTTAGTGTTTCTGTTTCCGTGTTAGTCATGTATTTAGTCCTGTATTTAGCCTTCATTTACCCTAAACTCTACTAATCATGCATTTTCCCTAAGACGATGTTAATCATGTATTGAGTCCTAGATTAAGATTTACCTATGTGTACCTGAGGAACTTTCATGATCCTTTTCCCGCACATCTTGCCAGGGTGGACTTGAGGTGTGGCTTGGTTCAGGGGGCTGTTAAGGTGGGAGTTACAGTCTTTGATATTGGTTGGTAAATATGTAGTTTAACCCTGCCACTTGAAAATAGCATATACACATTAATCAGGTTAAGCATATAGTCCACAAACCCAAGTGGAGGAGGGTAAGGGGATGCCCACACCCCACAGAGTTCGTGGCCATGAGGCACTTGGGATAGGAAGGGGGCCTGCATGGTTGAGGTGGTGCATCCCCCTGCTGTATTATGCCCCCACTAATTGATTGATTGAAGGCTAAATGACAATAATACATGCTCTTGAACCATAGGAGAAGAAAGCAGCAGCAGGGGGAATTCACTGAAACTTACCAAGTCAAGATCACGGTTGGATGCAAGAAAGTATGCTTTCCCAAGTAGAGTTGTAAACAACTGGAATCAACTGCCTGAGTGGGCGGTGGCAGCAACCTCAGTGACTCAGTTTGAGGCCAGACTAGACAAACTTTGGGCTAATCAAGAATTGAAAGGCACGAATAATCCACCATTGCACACTGCCACAAGTTGTTAATGTAGATCTGGACTCACAGACATAAGACTGTTCCAGGAAGTCTTCTGTAGGTATCTGTAAGTATAATATTTAGGCCCACATGGTTAGAAACAAACCCACACAACCAACCTAACATAACCATACCAGCATTTTCAATTTTGTAGGAGACAGTCGGAGCAGAGGCTGTGGTCTGGGATGCAAGGGTTAGGTTTCATCACGTTAGATTTGCTTAGTTTCTAACCATGTGTGCCTTCATATTATGGTAAGAGAGCATGTATTTTTGGCCATTAACCATACTATGAAGGTGTATATGGTATTTTGAGGTGGTAGAACTAAACTGTACATTCACCTAAGCATCGTAAGCCCATATTCTTGGATGTATCGTCCCCTCAGTTCACCTGTTTGAAAGCCTCTTTTAGAAGTTGCTTGCTCGGATTTTAATGAACTGTTTTGAGATCCTATTGGTAATTTCTGCAACATAATCGGGAAAAATCACTCATGAAAACCCAGATAATCTTCCTTGTGGCCTCGGAAAATAGTCGTAATAAGAACCTTTCCTTTCCTTGTTGCAGGTGTTTGTGGTTTGGTCACGTCGGCGAGTCTAATGCCACCACTCAGGCCTGTAGAGCGACTGGAGAAACTGTGTGGCTCTAAAATTGCAAACCATCTCTTCACTGTTTTCTCGTCATGGTACAAACACACTGATGGCTTCCAGATCGACACCGACACAGACTACATTGAGAGTGAGAGCCTCGGGAATGCCACCCTGCTGAAGTTGCATGGCTTAGTGAACAACACTACTGGTGGGGATGGAGAAGAGGTACTGACTGAAGACTGCAATGCGAGAGAAGACAAATATATCCATCAATTAACAAGTGGCAATAAGGACGTAAGCGAGAAGGGAAGTTGCCCGAGTGGTACCATCTCCCCAATCCCTCTGCAGTACCGAGTGATTGATGCCGTGACCCACTGGCTGGCGAGGGAAGTGAGAGAATACCTGTCAGCCCATTTAGCGCCAAGGTTCAAGGAGGAAGTCTTAGAGCTCCTGATCAATGTCATCGCCAGCAAGGTCGAGCTTCCGGGGCCAAGAGAAAAGCTTCGGATCTATGAGGATGATTTGGATTTTATGAGCTCATTGGCATTCTTGCTGTGTATAGGCTTGAAGTGTATGTTGACAAAAGGTGTGACATCCTTGGACCTGTCTCCCATATCACACTTGGTTAAGAGGTGGAAGTTGCTATGCTGGGGTGGAGAGATTGTGAACCGCAATGGAGATGAGTGTAAATGCCCTTCCTTTGACATCTTTGGCTTCGCGTTGGACATTGGCGTTTCAGGCTTGAGAACACTGAAATACCTCAAATTACCTCACTTTGTGTACAACAGTTTTGTCAGGAAGGTCGCTTACTTGTGTCCTAACCTGGAAGTGCTGATCCTGCGATGCTCAGCCGATTGTGCAAACCCCAAGTACAACACCCCTATGGTCACCAATGTGGAGGTCTTGTATGGAGACACGATGCTGTGTCCCGATGGCCGTGTGAGGCTCATTCCCGGCTGCAAGGACTTGGTTGCTCTTGCTCTTCCTGAAGGTGTGGAGACGCTGGATGTCACGAACGATGCCATAGAGATGTTGACGTACATGCCTAACCTGCAGTACTTCGTTGGTGCCCCGATGATCTATGTCACAGAGGAGTTTGAGCAGATCTTTGAGCAGTTTCCTGAGCCTCCCAAGCTGATGAATTTCCATCATGGTGCTTATGGGAAGCTAAATTGGCCATCTTTTGTGTATGAGGAGTCAGCATTGGAACCAAATCCTGAATACCTGTCCAGAGTATTTTCCCAAGTCAGAGAAGTAGGAATTTATGCTCCAAGTGAGGTTACTGAAAAAGTTTTGAAGAGCTTCTCAAAGGCTCAGGACATTACAATATTTACAGATGATTTTGAAGTTCATGGTAAATACCTGAAAAACTTGACGTCACTTGACATAAATGTTGGTTACCAAGAGGAGTGGCCTATTCTTGTTTCCCTGAGTCAGACTTCCCCCAGATTAGAACAGTTAACCCTCAGGTCTTTCTCTCTGCAAATGGATGATTCCCTTGCTCAAAGCCCTGCCTTCCCCTTACTACACACCCTTAAGTTCCATGGGCAAAATGTGCTGCAGGGAAGTGCTCTGCTGGCCTTCCTGCGCGGCTGCCCTTCCCTCGTCACCTTCATCCTCTCCATGATAACAGATGAAGACGGTGACTCCCAGCTTGACGAACAAACTCTAATGCAAGCTATTCCCTTATTAACTGGCATCCAAAAGTTTGTGTACAAAGTTCAGAGTGCATTAAGAACCACAGACGGTGTGCCCTCCAGCCTGACCATGCAGTCCTGCCTGGCCTTGATTGACGCTTGCCCAAACCTAATGTACATTGGGCAGCTGGAGACGTGGAAAATCACAAGGGTTGAGATAAATACCTTCCAGGAGATGGTACGGGGAAAAAATTGGGACTTAGAAATTGCTTAACATGTAAATTTAGTTAGAAAATAGAAAAGTCTGTGATGTTCATTTGATTTCATTTAGTGTATGAATCTGTATAGAGTAATTTGAATTAGGTTTTTGGTCATTCAGATGCCTTAAAAGATAACATTGTGATATGTTTTATAGTGCAACTAATTATTCATAATTTTTGAAAGAAATTTTACCAAATTTTTATGACATACATTTATGAAACTGCAGATATGGATGTACTTAATCATTAATGTTAAAAAAACTATTCTGGAAATAAAAATATAGGAATGGAGAATTACCCAAATGCTGTTCATATTTGTCTCCAGAGCCCACCCAGAGCTTTAACAGGCATGGTATTTTTGGGGTTTCATGCAGGGAATTATTCTGAAACACGTGTAGGACAACTTATATATAGATTTTTTTTCAAGTCAAGTCCCATTACTGCAGTTCTTACCCCTTAAGTCCTTAGTTTGTTTATCTCCTTAAAATACTTATTCCACATTTCAGTCTCACCTCCCTTCACAAACAAGCCATCCCATCGTCATTCCTTCTAAGATTCATAAATTTTGCTCCATTCTCCGGGATTTCTCCCGTTTCACTACTGAGAAAATTTATAAATACTGAAGTTTTTTTTTACAAATACTTTATCACCCTTATTATTCAATTTCTAATGATAATGAAAAGGAATATATTTCCTACATCACAGAGGGACAACGTTAAGAAGTGAACATTTCTAAGACTAATGATGGTGAGGACGGAAGCCATGCAGGACCACGGAGTTTTGTCTGGACCCAAACTTTCAAACACAAGTGGTTTGGTATATTTATTACCATTTAATCCACATTACATAAAAATCTTACCATAACCATAGACATCTCAAAGCACAATAAAAATCTGCTGCTCTAAGATGTACGTGAGATCTACTAAAAGTGCTTTAAACATTGATGGCATTACGACAACTCAGAAGTTTCTCGTCAGCACGGAATGACTAAAGTTCGGTTTGCTGGGGGAACCGTTGTGAACATGGAATTAACTGAATTTCAGTCCTTAGTCCAAATATATTAAGTTTTTGGTGTCTGGTGACTGCTGCTGAAGATGCTGCTGCTGCTGCTGCTGGTGAAGAAGAAGAGACGCTCGTGTGGCGGCAGAGATCGTGCCGGAGTGGGAGGTGGGCGGCTGCTGCTCCATCAGGGGGTTGGAGGCCGTCAGCATGTGCAGACTGGCACTCAGGTTTGCCAAACTCCCAGGCATGTTTGTCCCACCTGGAGAGGAGTCAACAATGTGAGGCCAAGCCTTGGGACTTACCTTGTCACCATTCTTGGGGCAGCACCAGACTTTGACAGGAAAACTAGTAGAGTTTCATTAGTTATGTCACATATTTGAATTTTAAAATCTGAATGTGTATTTATATGTATATGTTTATATATATATATATATATATATATATAAACATATACATATATATATATATATATATATATATATATATATATATATATATATATATATATTGAAGACACAAACAATCCCTCCCAGGCAAAATGAAGCAAATAAGCAGGCTGGGTGAGAAGCTGGTAAGTGCACAGAGAAAAGTTCCTTCCCCAAGCAGTGGTGGCTGCAGGCTTGGAGGAGGCGACGGTACAGTGAGTGGCTGCACAGAGTGGTACATGGTGCAGTATCAAGATTAAGCAGCTTCTGAATGTATTCTAACCCTTCAGTCAATTGTAGATGACTTGCTATGCATTTCAAGTTCCTTGTACCAGACACCCTGTGCACTTGGGCAGTAATATTTCCCAATTTGCTTCCATTTTTCAGGCCACCTTGGACATGGCTTTTCATTTAGGGCTGAGGGCCCCCACACAATTCATTTGAAAGTAGTAGTATTCACTCAAGTATTAGGATAACTGAAGTAAAACCAATTAATCATTCAGGTTGTTTAGAAAAAATAACCTTATGAACACATACTAGTTTTTGGTTAGCAAGGCACATCGTCTATCAATTTTGACTACAGATATTTGATAATATACTTAAAAACATGAATTTTAAGACTATGCTCAGAAGCATGTTTAGTGTGTGAACAAGTGAAAATGTATGAATGATAAACAGCCATGCCATACAATAAAACTTGTCAAGGTGGGGCCTCAGTCACCAAGCACCCCGGGGAGTGGTCGGTCATGCAACACAACTAACAAAACCACATTCCTTGTTCAGAGGTTATTGGGCAGCTTAGTTTATTGGCAGTCAGGAGCTTATTCAAAATTTTTAGTCACCAAAATTTGGAGTATTTATAATCTACTACTCTATATAATTCTTTATTTTAATTTTACCATCATGTATTATGAAAGAAGAGATATAGCCCAGAAAAGCAAGTTGTAGCCAATGGATTGAGTAGCATACACAGGCTTGGCTCTGCATGAGAACAGCAGGTACTCCTGACCGCCGGGACAGCCACACTCACCGAGCCGGGTTAGTGTCACACTGGGCCACGCAGAGCGGCAGTAGCAGCAGGAGTAGCATCAGCAGCATCAGCATGGTTCTACTTGGAGGCAGGGTTGGCAGCCATGGGAGGGATACCTGGGAAGGCAGCCTGCACAGCACCTGGGGTTGTAGCAGCGCCGGGAAGGGAGTACTGAGGTCTGAAGTTGGCAAAGGTGGTGTTGCCCAGATTTGGCAGCTGACCGGCAGGGGAGTAGCCCACTGGGAAGGGAGTCGTCTCGGGACCTGTTGGGAGAAAACACAAACAATACACAATTATTAACATATTGTTATAAAGTACATTTACTACCGAGATTTTCTTTTGGATGTAAAACTTAATACCTGGTTACAGTAAAATTAAAACGGGAAATAAACTAAATCTGTAGTGAGCTTGGAAAATAACTAAAAAGAAGGGGAAAGGTATTCTTCCAAGTACCAAATTACTCCTCACCTGCACCTTGATTGTTTTTGTCCAAATTACCCGCCCCGGAGGCCAGACGGGACAGGATGGATCTCTCGGACATCTGCAGCCTCTGGGCAACCGGTGGGATGCGAGCGAGGGAGGCTGGCAGCCGTGTCACATCTGACTTCATGTCCGACAGCAGCTCCTCCAGCTGGTTGAGCACCTGAGGGAGGGAAGACACACCTTGACACAGCTGTTTCTCATAGGGAATTAAACAGGCACTTCATTCTGAACACAAGTAACAGCCAGAACCACAGGTGTTCATCACTCAAACAGCTTTTACATTTATTTGCATGTGCTTGAAGATTATACACAACCTTATAAGCAATACATAGTACATCTCCATCCAACTATGCATACTGACCATGTTAACAGAGTCCATAGCTTTACTTAACAATGTTTCAAAAGGGAACAGAAAAGACATGGTGGAGAAAACAACCGTGATCAAAGACAAAGTAAATTAAAACTATACCTTATTGAGCACAGCATTGGCAGGTTTGTTGCCAGCCAATGACTCTTTGCTGAGGTGCTGGTGAGATTCAGCCAAGCACTCCACCTCAGCAAAGCGAGCATTGAGGGCGCAGGCGGGGTGGTGTGGGTCCTGCTGCAGGTTGAGGAACGTCGCGCGTCGCAGCTGCTCCTCAATCACTAGCGCCTGCTCCAGCAACTGCAGTAAAAGGAAAAGAAGTTGGTAGAGTTCAAGCTGCCCTGTGCACCGTAACTGTCCACATCTATCGGGTCTTACAATTCACAAACCACTTGACTTGAAAGGGTTGATAAATATGATAAACCAAAATGAATACTCACTGTTGACAATAAGTATTCAAAAGGGAAACTCTTGAAAGTCATGGCCAATTTCCTTTACTTGGAATTTTCAGAGGAATTTCAAAGGTTTCATAAGCAAGCGAAACCATAACTTCCATGCAACCTCCTCCCCCTCCACACACACACACACACACACACAGACACACATGCACACACAAAAAGTATCAATAATGCAAATATTGACAATAAAACAAATAAAAAAACAAAATGTAAAGTTAACAATGAGGCACATCACAACTCACTTTAAATCTTCGCGCCAGGAACTTGTTTTTGATTTCCAGGAAGTTGCCTTTGCCCACGTCCATCTTGAAGGGCTCGTTGATGATGGCGAAGCGCATGTCGTTCTGGATGTCCTGCCAGCGGCCGTACCCGTGCGTCACGATGCCCGCCAGCAGCCAGTAGTCGTGCCTGCATCAAAGGATCTCATTGCTTATCCAACAAAGGTATTACTGGCTTATGCAATACAAAAAAATAATAAATAAATGAGGAAATGATGGAAAAAATAGTCTGGGTCAAGATTTACTTTATGTACCCTTCTATCTCTCATTTCCACATTTTATATCTATTTTCACACTTGCTTTGGTTTCTACTTTCGTTTCTATAGTTTTCCGGGAGGTTTGAAGGTTAGAATAAGACACAAGATGACAGGGGAGCAGCTGGTTGAATAGGAAACAAGACAGGGAAGGGTGCATGAAGTAAACCTTAACCAACGTCTCAATTGCTTACCTAACAAATGTAAAGCTGCCATAAAGCAATAAATATAAAACGTTGAGTCAACATCAGAGAATGGTATACCAGCTTATATATCTCATACACAAATAGATCAATAGAAACATGAAAGGTGGTCATATAAATTTTCAGCGGTGCACAACATCTAAAAAGGATGGCAAAACATACACTTAAAGAAAAACTAGCAAAAGGTCCCAACAACTGTCTGGGTTCCCTTTTGCTTTCGACATACCTGCGGTGCCAGATCTCGCATTCCCGGCCGGGCACAGCAGCCTTCTCTTCGTTCTGCCACAGCGTGTGAAGCTCGGTGAAGCCTCCGTCGGCAATATTGAACATGAACTTTCTCTTTGAAATCGGCTCAATCTCCTTCTTTTTGTTCTCGTCCTTCTTCTCACTGTCCTTCTCCCCTTCCTTCTCTTTGGTCTCCTCCTCCTTCTTCTCATCCTCGGTCTTCACGGTTGTTTCCTTCTCTTCTTCCTTCTTCTCTGTTTTCTCTTTCTTTTCTTCAGTCTGGATAATATGGATAATCGTGTTTCGTTAACCAAGAAATGTAAAAGTTTTAGTCTAGATAATTTTAAAACAGAAAAAATAAAGGAATATCAAAAGAAAATAAAGATGTATGTCCATCTTCTGTCTACATACTTCACTCCTTGCATCATCCTTTTTTTTATATACTTTTGTCCCTCATTTGAATGCCCTAACATCTAAGAATCCTCACCTTTTCACCCTCCGCTTTCTCTTGTGTTTCAGGAGTGATTTCTTTGATCTCGTCCCCGTCAGTCGCCGGCTTCTCTTCCTTCTTCTCTGCCTTCTCCTCCTCCTTCTCTTCTGCCTCCGCCTCCTGCTCCTCTTTGACAACTTCCTCAGCCTTCTCGGTCTTCTCGGCTTCTTCCGCAGGCTTTTTCTCTTCGGTCTCGTCTTCCTTTTCAACAGCCACTACTTCTTCCTCTTTGTCTTTCTCCTTCTGACAAGCCAAAGACAAGAACCAAGTGAGACTGGACGCTTAGATTGATTGATTTAACCCTTAGACAGCAGTAGTATTTAAAGATTGCCTACACCACCCCCAAAATGAATCATCTAAATATAGTCACTGCCGACCTTATGACCGCAGCACGAATATAGTTACGCTGCATAATAGATGTTTTAACTATCGTATATATATAGATTCTACCGCAATCTGGAAGTGTTGTTATATTTCAGCCATACAAAGCTGACTAACTGAATTTTGGATATATGGGTCCGCCGCTGTCTAAGGGTTAAGAAGGCATTTAGTCATGGTGTCGCAACTACTGTGGTCATATGGCACCGAACTGCTGAATTTGGACTGCATGTATGTTTATAAAAGTTAAGACTGATTGATTTATGAAGGTATTGAGTCATGGTGTCGCAACTATTGTGGTCATATGGCGCCGAACTGTTGAATTTGGGCTCCATGTACGTTTATAAAAGTTAAGACTGATTGATTTATGAAGGTATTAAGTCATGGTGTCGCAACTATTGTGGTCATATGGTGTTGAACTATTAAATTGGACTGCATGTATGTTTGTAGAAAGTTAAAGGTGCATAATAAAACAGAAACAGCAAAGTAGCATCAATGGCACACCTGGTTTTACGCCTTTCAGTAGAAGACCGACAACTAATTTTACAGGAACTCGGTAACATTTCGATATTTAATAAGAACCACAACAGTGATTAGCGGGCCTTTTTTTCTCATCATTACTTTTTTTTGCCCTTGAGCTGCTTCCTTTACTGTAAAAATAAATACGGCCGCCAAAACCACTCACCTTCACTTCTGTCGCTACCTCTTCCTTCTTCTCCTCGGTTTCCTTTGCCTCCTGCTTTTCTGGCTCTTCTTCTTTGATTTCTTCCTTTTCTTTCTCCTCCGTTTTCTCCTTTTCTTCTTTCTTGTCTTCCTCCTTCTCCTCCACCTCTCCCTTGACTGACGGTGCCGGAGAGGGTGTGACACTGGTTGCTGGAGTGCCTGCAAAGAGGCTTCATTGTAAAGAAAACGAGGAGTGGAGGAGATCAAGACTACGATTGTGGAGTGAGAAGGAAGAGGACGAGGAGGTGATGGTGGAGCTTTTAGAAAGAGGATAAGGATAACAGAAAAGGAAGGGAGCAGAGGATAGATCAAGAATGGGGTTTCGAGAGTAGGACAAGGAGGGGTTGGCAGTGGTGGTGGAAGGGGTTTTGAGAATAAGGATAATAGGATAGACTAAATTTATGATTCCCTATGATACTAACACTTCAATAGGCTGGAGATAGAGGAAAAAGTGACCTAACTATCTAATTAACTAACTGTCCATCAATCTCTCTCCCAGTTCACTTGTTTCCATGTTTTCTATAACCTGTAAGTGGGTATATCAGAAGGTTAAGTTAGGTTAGGACTTTGTGTGTATATCTATCCATCAATCTCTCTCCTGCGTTTTTTATAACCTGTAATCGGGTACATCAGAAGGTTAAGTTAGGTTAGGGCTTTGTGTGTGTATCTATCCATCAATCTCTCTCCCAATTTACTTGTTTCTGCATTTTCTATAACCTGTAAGTGGGTATGTCAGAAGGTTAAGTTAGGGCTTTGTGTGTGTATCTATCCATCAATCTCTCTCCCAATTTACTTGTTTCTGCATTTTCTATAACCTGTAAGTGGGTATGTCAGAAGGTTAAGTTAGGTTAGGGCTTTGTGTGTATATCTATCCATCAATCTCTCTCCCAATTTACTTGTTTCCGCGTTTTCTATAACCTGTAAGTGGGTATATCAGAAGGTTAAGTTAGGTTAGGGTTTTGTGTGTATATCTATCCATCAATCTCTCCCAATTTACTTGTTTCTGCATTTTCTATAACCTGTCAGCGGGTACATCAGAAGGTTAAGTTAGGTTAGGGTTTTGTGTGTATATCTATCTTTCTAACTCCCTAACTAATAAGGATAATAGGAGGAAGGAAGAGTATATCAAGATAGCGTGAAAAGAAGACAAGGTGGCAGGGGGAAATGTAATATGCCAGGATGGTGTGGCCAGAACATCAACATTAGGGAAAGGTTTCTAGTATTTAACACAGTGACTCGGCTTGCTCTAATGTAAACACTAACCAGAGGCTGAGGTTCCGTTGCTCTTGTCTCCCACTATAGGCTCCACCGGCTTGTGGATGGCTTCTGGCATGGAGTAGTGGCCGTTTATGGTCTCGAATTCTGATACCTGTAAAAAATAAGATAAATAAGAAAAGATGGCGCCATTATAAAACAATTGCCTGCACCATGATGGGCTAGGCAACTACCATCCAGGCCCCCAAAGAAAAGCCTACTGGCACTATAGATAAATAAGTAAATAAATAAATAAATAAGTAAAATGCATAAAAAATTAACAGCCAAGTGATGCCTCGAGGATAATAATTTACAAGGAAAGTAACTTCATCACCCCGAAGATCACTCTTGAAAAGGAAAGATTCTAACCCCAATATGTGTGTGTGTGAAATCTGTGAAATATACAATACAAAGGAGGTGTTAATCAGACCTTTTGGTAGACAATTTTACACAACTGTCCCTGATAACTTTAGTCTGACTTTACATGTTAATCAGACCATTTGATAATTTTACACAACTGTCCCCAATATCTTTAGTTTGACTTTACCTTCTTTCGGATCAACGACATGACGCCGATCCTGGTGAGCACATGCTGGCGGCTCAGCCCTTCGCGAGGAACACCGTCGGCAAATGTTTCGGCGTTGTCGTTGCCCGGCTCACACAGGTGCCGCATGAACAGGGATGTGTACGCTCGGAAACACTTCTCGCTCTTCCCTCGAAGGTCACGCACCAACCTGGAGAAGCGAGTCCATATGATACAACACACGTCCATACACGCTACAGAACCCTAAACATTAATATACCTGAAACTGTTTAAAATGTGGTTCTT
The DNA here is from genome assembly GCF_024679095.1 of Eriocheir sinensis. Lineage (NCBI taxonomy): Eukaryota > Metazoa > Arthropoda > Malacostraca > Decapoda > Varunidae > Eriocheir > Eriocheir sinensis. Next base: position 3,249,947 of record NC_066509.1, on the reverse strand, counting down.
GCAATGTCCATTACAGCGAACTAACTTGATAGAACCTGATGTATTTAAATGATCTCTCCCTCTCTGTTTATGCTCCCAGTGTAAATAAATAGGGTGGTAAATAAGTGGCAGGGGAAAAACAGGGCTGAGAGCATGGCATCCCTACACTTATCTACAGCACTCGTCAGGGGAAAGGGATATAATGGTGACTGGGGCTCATCCTCCAACGCTTCAAACTTACCACTGAGAGTTGAAGGCTTCCTGAGGTGGCATACCGTACCGCATGACAGCGTTGAGGAATGACTTCCGCTGGCGCGCGTTAAAACCAAGTACCTGGAAAGTGCCAAATCACGAGTCAGTACATCCCTTACTAACTCTGCTTGTGGAGGTAAAAAAAAAACTAACTTATCTTACTAAATCACTGTCGCTGCATTCTTCCCTGATGATACTTGTGGAAATTAAAATACAAACTTATCTTATTAAATGACTGTCAGTACGTCCTTACTAACACTACTTGCGGAGGTGAAAATACTAACTTACTCCGCTCAACCCCCGTCAGTATGTCCCTTGCCAATGCTACATGTGGAAGTGAAAATGGTAGCTTATTTTCAATCTCATCCCCTACTGATACAACTTGTGCTAACTTACCTTCATTCTCTTTCATTCCATACTATTTTTTTTTTTTTTTTTACAGCAAAGGAGACAGTTCAAGGGCACACAAAAAGCAAACATCAACAAAAAAAAAGCCCGCTACTCACTGCTCCCAAAAAGAATCCAAAGAGAAATGCTACCTACTTGTGGAAAATGCTAACCTATCTTCATCTTCCTTCCTTCACTAATTCAACTTGTGGAAGGGTAACTGCTAACTGTTCTTCACCTTTTATCCTTTACTAATGCAACTCATGGAACTGTAAATGCTAATTTTTCTTTAATTTTTTATCCCTTACTAATATAACTTGTGGAACTGTAAATGCTAACTCATCCTCAATCTCTAACTTAATTCCATTGTACAAGAGTGCCTTTATGCCAGGGCGCTGCTTTGCCGTGGCTCCTAAGTCTCTTTTATACTCTTGTCCGTGTTTTACAACCAGAATAGTTGCTTGTCATTCCTGGTCAAGATTCACGGACGAATGGAGATGGCAAGAAGGGTGATGCCAGACGCGACTCACCTCAATGTTGCCGCCAACCCTCGCCAGCAGGGGCGGCAGAGGACGGTCCCGGTCATGGCGATCTCCCCTGCGTCGTGAGCGTCTGTTGCCATCGACTGTTGAGTAAACAAAAATAACACACCTGATTACTGTGTTCACTGGCATCAAATATGGAACAAGTGATTACATGATGCGGTGAGGGGTTTTCAGTCATAATGGTTGGTACATATAGGCAGCTTGACGTAAAGCTACTCATTAGACATAAAAACTCCTGCAGGATTAGAGGGTTAAGTCCTGGAAACAAGAAAGCCATTACAATATCTATTAATGAATGAGAGCAGGTCATTTCGTTTTCCTTTTTCTTCACGGGATATCTTACTAAACCGATGGGTATGGAGACGGACACCTTCACCTATTTTCACTCGAGCACCACTGTGACATCTTACTCCCCATGATGTCCCTGGCTGACTGTGCCACTAAGCCTAGCAAGATTATATGCCAGGATGAGGATAAAAAAATAATTAAATAAATAAATAAATAAACTAAAGATAAGAATAAAGAAAAAAGAGAAGAATAAGCAATGTTGCAAAGAAATGGTGGTGTCTAAAAGTAAAAATTTGCAACACAATGCTTTTTCTGTCCGGACACTCACAACTTTTAATTCTTCAGAGATTGTGGTTCCCTGTGGAGGTCTTTAACTGGGACCAAATAACCTCACCCTCCCTGGCTGAACCACTACATACAAACACACCTAAAATCTTAACTGAGCAATGGTTTGGTCTCCTGGCTGCCCCATACACACAAGTATTTATGTAATGCAAAAATAAACTGTAGTAACACCAGATTGATGAGATCGTTTTTGTGTTGGCTCCTGTGGGTCCCTTCCTCCCCGCTGCTCTGCCACACGGGGTCATGTTAGAAAATATTTTGGCGCCCAAGCACACATATTTGACAAGGCTTTCGTAGGAGTTTGGGGCATATCCAGGGAGAGTTTTATGTCCCTGGTGGTAGTGTGACCCTTCCTCTGTACCATGAACCTAAGAAAATGGGGCATATCCAGGGGTAGTTTTATGTCCCTGGTGGTAGTGTGACCCTTCCTCTGTAACATGAACCTAAGGAAACACTCATTAGAACCCGATTCATTCCCTCTTTGACCTTTAGAAATAGCTGATGTGAGGAGCGAAAGTGTTTTATAATACCAACCAAAGCCCCAACACCTATTTTTTCTTCCCATGTTACCTATAGCTGAAAAAAGTTTGGAAAGTTTTGTTTAGTTGGCGCAACATCTGTGGTCATATGCCGGAGAGAGACAGAAGGGGAAGGAATTATAGGAAAGGGAACAAATCCCAGGAGACGGGACACAACCCCCGATTAATACCTGGCACCCATTCACTGCTGGGTGGGCAAGGGCGTAGGGCATCGGAAAAGCTGCCCAAATTTTTTCCACTCCGCCCGGGAATCGAACCCGGGTTCTCTCGGTTGTGAGCCAAGTGTGCTAACCACTGCATCACGAAGCCCCCGACCTCTAGCTGACATATGAGAGGAAAAGGTAGGTGTTGGGACACTGGCGAGGAAAGGACCTGAAACAGCCACAGCAAAAACGATCTCGGCAATTTGGTTTCACTCCAGCAAACAAATAAATAAATGAACAAACCAAATATCAGATAAAAGAACAGAATTAAATGAAAAGAAAACAAATATGAAATTACCTGTTATTTTTTTTTTCAAGGATGGCCTTCAAAGCAATGAAGAAGACAGCAACAGCCACGGCATAAACCATGGCAGTAAGGGTGATGAAAGTGCCAATGATGATGATGGTGAAGGTGGTGATGATACAAATGGTAACAATGGGGGGAAAGGGAAGGGAAGGGGTATTTCACAGCTGACTTTGGGTGGAGGGCAGCGTTGGTTCCTCTGGGCAGGGCAGAAGGAAAGGCAATAGCTAACCTTGGCTTCTCTAAGAGCTATGAGGCAGAGTACCACGATGCCTTGACATAATTCAAATACTTTACAATGAAAATATAGCCGAGCAGAATTGGAAACTGAAACCACCGCGGGTAAACAGACAACTCCAGTTTCTTCCTGCCATTCTTCAAGCTGCTGCTAAGGAGAGTAAAATACGTCCTCCAGTGATTTGTGAGTACCATGATGCCTTGACATAATTCAAATACTTAACAATGAAAATATAGCTGAGAAGTATTGGAAACTGAAACCACTGCAGGTAAACAGACAACTCCAGTTTCTTCCTGCCATTCTTCAAGCTGCTGCTAAGGAGAGTAAAATACGTCCTCCAGTGATTTGTGAGTACCATGATGCCTTGACATAATTCAAATACTTTACAATGAAAATATAGCCGAGCAGAATTGGAAACTGAAACCACCGCGGGTAAACAGACAACTCCAGTTTCTTCCTGCTATTCTTCAAGCTGCTGCTAATGAGAGGAGAATATGTCCTCCAGTAATTTGTGAGCTTGATTTCATTCACCTTGGCTTCAGCTTCATAATGGATGGTGAGAAAAAACTAGATACCAGGTTTTCCCTATAATGGCTTCGTTTTGCAAGAAGTAGAGCAGGGTGAGTGAGGCATTATTTCTAAGGAATATTTTTATAAGAATTTACTTGAATGAAATGTCATGGTATTCCACCTCACAGCTCTTTGACAGCAGCAAAGGAGAGGTGTTGGCTTTCCCTGTGCTCCCGCCACCCCAGGAACACAGGCACAGTGGTGAGCATGAAGATGATGGTGAGAGGTGAAGGCCCTGCCACAGTTAGCACCAGGCTGTGGCAGGGCAACACTAAGAGTTATTTCCCCCCCTCTGGCACCAGCACCTCCACCTTTGCGGAGGCACCAGCAGAGCCAATGGGGGCACTAGCTGGGGGGGTGCCAGGATGGGGACTACGGATAATGGGCTTGAAAAAGTCATGTATTTTCTTCTGCGCCGGCTTCCCTGTCCCCTGAGCCTTGGCTGTGGTGGTGGTGGTGCCCGTCCCCCTCACCACCGGGATGGCTGGCTTCACAGGAGGGGGAGGAGGAGTAGGACAGGGAGGCTGCACAATGGGTTGGACTGGTGGGCTGTCATTGGCTATCTTTTTCTTTTCTGCCTCTATACCCCGATGGACCAGACCTTTTGTTTCAGACCGAACCTGATCACTTTTAGGCGAGGCATCTGGGACTTTTTGCCCTGACTTAGCCACGTTTTCTTTGCCTGGCTTGGTGGGATGCTTCTTGGCTGACTTGACTTGGGAACGCTTGGCAGCCTTGACTGTGGCATGAGAGGCTGGGCTATTAGACTGGTCGGCAGCAATTGGCACTGGCTGCAGTAGAGCTTTTGGCCTTGATTGGATTGGAGCTTTCTTACCCTTCCGGCGACCCAGTGCTTAAAAGGTGCAAAACAAAGTATTTTAATACCCTGAGCATGGAGAGCACATCAGTCACACATTTCTTTTCCATGCTACTTATATTTGTGAAACTTATTGTAAACCCTTGACTTCACAGGTTATTACAAGCAACCACTTAACAACAGTGGAACAAAATTTTCAGGAATGAATGGCCAAAACTTTTTTTTCAGATTTTTAAAACAATTAGTGCACTCGTTTCACTTTGTAATTAGGTGTAAAATTTGACTCGTTAAGACTCTCTCTCCTTGCACGTCTCACACATAACTCCTACCCTATGAACCCTCTCTCCAGGCAAGTGCGTATCTCCTCCCAAGCCCACCTCTCCCCTAATGGTTTAGTGGATGGGTCAGCAACACTAAGCAATACTTTCATATACGCTGTGTTTGTCACTACACCCAATATAATTCTGCCACATCCTGCCAAATTTTTATCTGTAGCTTCGATGCCACGTTCCCTCCAGGTATCCCCCATCAAGCGGCGGCCACACCAGGTCTCCAGTTCTCAGCTTATACACTCCATTCTCTGCAACACTCACCCCCTCCTCCCCTCCATGTATAACTAAATCCTATCTATCCACCTTGCCAGTGGCCTCTGTCCAAATAATCTTTCTCTCCATACTCCAACTTTAATTGGTTTCCTTTTGTTGAATACTGCATTGTAATGATAAATCAAGTCTAGCAAGCTCTAAATTCTAATATACTTTCCCCCTCTGATGTCTGCTAGAGTGAACTTAACCTTTCTCACCATGCCACAGCACAGCTATTCCCAGTGTTTTTTGAATGCCCAATCAGACAATGCTCTTTTTATTGTAAGTCTGTTGGATCAAGGGTTTACAGGTATGGCCTAAGACAGCCTATCTCTATTGACTGAAAACTGTATCACCCAAACTGAACCTCACTGGACTAATTATCATTCAATGATGATATCTCTAACTTCCTCTCATAATATTTCTTTTGTTTAACAAGATTGATTAGGAATATATAAATATAAAATGAGGTACTGTGTCCTTGGGTATTTTTACACCAGCATTACAACAGTGCAATGTGGCAGGCCACCAAGGACCCGGTAATGAACATTTTTAAAACACTATTCAACCATGTACTGACAAGCACAATTTTCTGTCTCTCTGTATTAGGATTTCCTTCACCTAGATATTTAATCCATGTATATTATGAACACTTAAAATTTGTTTGAATGATAATTATATGTCCCTCAAAATGCTGTGGCAAATTTCAATGTTTTTTCTCTGCTTGGTGCCCCCGAGCTGTTTCCTTTACCATAAAAACATTCTTTGTCTCTACCATTACAACTCATGGTGATGCTCTACTACTCATCCCAAAATCTTGTTCTAGTATAGTTATTATTTCAAATTGTGTTTACTGGCAATGTATGTGACGCTACGCTGCTCCCTCCACTGCCTTGTCACACGCCCAGCAGTCCGCCCTTAGCCTCTGAGGGCCACTTACACACTCCTGAGTACTCTCCTTTCCAGTGCCCTCCTTTTTTTTATATATTATTAAACAAAGGATTATACAAACTGCTGTCTGTTCCTGAAGCCTAATGCATATTACCAACCCACCACTACAGCCTCCCAAACACAGAACACAATGGAGAACAGGCTACGAAGAGCTGATCGTGGTGAATCAGGATCAATGTTGCGTGTATGGCAGCGTTGCCAGATCATCATATTCACCACATTGTATTTATCATTTTTAAGCCTCAAACTCTCGTACCTACACAAATAACAAAAGAATATTAAAGTTAGCGTTAAAACTGTTATTTATTGGTTTGTTTGTTTGTTTTTGCTATACATATCAGTCAGAAACTATGAAAATGGAATACGGTGTGTACGATAATTTGGCAACCCTGGTGTATGGGAACGACCTCAAGTACAGCCAAGGGGCGCAAGGGACGACACAGAGGCCTGAAGTAAAAGTATGCAAGTGAAAGACAAACACAGACTATGAGAGAAACAGACAAGGTTTACTTAGATGGAGGAGGATTAAGACTGTATTAGAACAGCAACATGAGGTATAGTGAACCAAAATTGTCGAGTCCGTTGTGACATTGACTTCCGCAGGTCCTTTCCTCCCCTCCGCTTTGCCACACAGTCCCAACACCTATTTTTTCCTCTCATATGCTACCAATAGCTAACATACGAGAGGAAGAGATAGGTGCTGGGACTGTGTGGCAAAGCAGAGGGGAGGAAATAACCTACGGAAGCCAACCCCACAACGGACTCATCAATTTGGTTTCACTATAGTTGGGCTTGAAACATGCAAAGCTCAGGAACGCCAGGCTTGCATTCTCCTTGCGTCTGGGTCTTAATTGGCACTACAGCTTAGAGACATGCCTGAACTGTGCCTATTTTGCCAAGGAATCACATCCCTGACCTCTGGGTTTGGAGTTCAGCTCACGAATCTAACACCACAAGACCCTCACCCAAACGACAAGTATTATGGTGACGCTGGAGCCGAGAGAGAAACAAGATCCCAACAGAAGTTTCTCACAATAAAAACCTTCATTTCTATAACACCGGAGTGGATTTTTTTTTCTCCCCGTTTCTCAGCAGACATACCAAAAGGAATTCACAGAGATGGAATACTTTACTGAACCTGGAGCTTGTGGAGGAATGAGGATTAGTACTGCTCTGGGAAAAATTATGGATGAGTGAATGATGATGAATAAACTGTGGTCATTCCTTGAAGAATATGATGAATTAATGAATTTGCACATGACAGGACAATATCATATACCATCTGGAGAAAGTAGGCGAGAGACAGTCGGGAAATATTAAATAAAGAACACACAAGTTATTGGAGGGAGTGATATTCATTCCCTCTTTCTCTCTCCCCCCAAGACTTAATATTTTCAGGTCTCAAGTACTGAAAATTAAATACGGAATGTCAACAAAATAGTAACAAAACACGCAAGAATAAAATACCGAGGCCACCAACACACACACACACACACACAAACCAAACACACACACACAAAGCAAAGCACAACAAAGAGAGCGATGGTCATGTTTTCGCCTCCTATGAATGGTTGCAATGTACTCATGAGGAAAGAGACAGGGAGAGGAGATGTAAAAGTCCACTCATATTAGTCTGAGAGCTAAAGGAGAAGGAAGATTAAGTTGAGCTCTTTATAAGGTGGTTGGTTGCAAGGCACTCACAGGGGAAAAGAGAGAGGGAGAGATTAAAAGAGACAGGGAGGGGAGAGGTAAAGGTCCACTCTATTAGTCTGAGAGCTAAAGGAGAAGGAAGATTAAGTTGAGCTCTTTGTAAGGTGGTTGGTTGCAAGGCACTCACAGGGGAAAAGAGAGAGGGAGAGATTAAAAGAGACAGGGAGGGGAGAGGTAAAGGTCCACTCTATTAGTCTGAGAGCTAAAGGAGAAGGAAGAGGGAGAGAGAGGGAGAGATTAAAAGGTCTACTCATGTTAGGTGGAGAGCCAAGGAGGGAAGTGGAGTGCTATCCCTGAGTAACGTCAAGGGTGCTGTTTTTTTTTTTCCCTGTAATAATAAGCTCAGTACTGTAAGGCATTCTATTGTGTTCTCCAAGTCCACAATTAATGTCATGGGTGGTGGATGGCTAGGTACTGAGGCATCACAAGTAGGAATAAGCGAGTAGTTTTATCTCCTTTCTGTGTTTGTTTTACCTCTAATAATAAGCTCGGTACTGTAAGGCATTCTATTGTGTTCTCCAAGTCCACAATCAATGTCAACAGAGTAGTGTCATGGGTGCTCGGTGACTGGGTACTGAGGCATCACAAGTAGGGACAGCCGAGTCGTAATTATCCTTTTTGTTTTGTATTTTTTTGTAATAATAAGTTCCGTGCTTTCAGGCAACCTACCGTGTACTCTAAGTCCACAATAGATGTTAACACCTGCGCTACAAAACAAGGCAAACAAAAGACAATCTCGTCGGTGTACTCACTTTCATTCTTCTCGTCAAATTCATCATCGTTGTCATTGTCAGACGGTAGCGAGAAGTCCGAGTTGTAGTCCGAGCCTTGTTCCTGCCAGGTGAGGTCCTCGCGGCCATCTGCTGCGTCATTGTAGTTGACCTGTTTCATGGGAGTTAGGATGAGTTTCGGGAAAGTTACGTTAACTTCTGACTGAAAAGGTCTAGTAAATGCAGTCTTAGGTCCATATTCTTAATCACATTGGGCTACCACTACGACAATTTTCCAAGGTCACGGAGAATATTAACTGGGTTTTCGAAGGTGTTTTCCCATTCAAGGTGAAAAGTTGGAAAGTTTCGTTTAGTCGGCACAACATCTGTGGTCATATGCCGGAGAGAGACAGGAGGGGAAGGAATTATAGGAGAAGGGAACAGATCCCACAAGACGGGACACAACCCCCGATTAATACCTGGTACCCATTCACTGCTGGGTGGACAGGGGTGTAGGGTATCGGAAAAGCCCCCCAAACTTTTCCACTCCGCCTGGGAATCGAACCCGGGCTCTCTCGGTTGTGAGCCGAGTGTGCTAACCACTTTACCACGAAGCCCCCTGTTGAAGGTGAAGAAGCCATGTAAAACTATCATTGGGATCACAAAACTCTCCATGAAAATCCCAGCAACTTCTACGAACAATAGCATTTACAAATCATACAAAATTTACTCAACTGCCAGACCAACACCCGACATGGTAACCGAGACCTGCAAGTATGTCAAGGGGGAGTGACTCACCTGCTTCCTGACACGCTTGCCCTTGCCCAGCGTGCGAGCGAGATCCTCCTGCTGCTGCTCAAAGTGGTGCCGTAAGAGGCGCTCCCAGTACTGTGAGTCGGTGTTGTCGGCCTCCTGTTTCAGCACTTCCACATCCTCCATTTCCTCCTGGAGTAAAATAAAAGAAAAGGTTAGGGTGAAAAATAAATGTGCATACTTGAGACACATTTTTGCACATCCATGTCCTCCTGGAGTAAAGATAAACAAAATTGCATGATCAGAAGAAAAAGTCATAGCAAGCAGTCAGGTAACAGTAATATAATGATGTCTGAAGCATCAACAATGATCACATTCTTCGTTACCAAGCAAAGACTTTGGAATAAATATAAAGGCAAACAAAATCTAAATATGTGTATGAATATAAAAGCATCTAAATATAAGTATGAAAGCATATATATAAAAAAACAATAAGCATAAATATAACAACCATCTAAATCTAAGACACTTGCCTCCTCTCCTTCCTTGGTGACGTAGGAAGCCACCTTGAAGGAGCTGAGGTACTCGTTGGCCCAGTTCTCCTTCTGCTCGATGCCCTCCTTGCTGCGGTCCAGGAGCTCCTCGATGGCCTGGTTGTCGTAGTGGATGGCTTCGTCCTCCTTCCCAGACTCCTCCTTGAACAGCTCCTCAGTACCGAACCTGAGCAACGTTTCGTCTTCCTCAATTAAAAGTTTCACGCAAAAGATAAATATGACTATTCCATCTCTCTCTTATATTTTACAGTAAAGGAAGTAGCTCAAGGGCAAAAACTAATGAGAGGAAAAAAAGCCTGCTAATCACTGCTCCTAAATAAGAAAGTATAGACAAGTCATGAAATTCTTTGAAGTGTTAGAATAGTATGTTTGCTGATGGGACTAGGAAGTGTTTTTAGATATGGGATTTTTTTTCACACTTGAACTGACCCAAGACCAAGGAAAACATGGAGAAGAACAGTGCAACAAGACTTGGAAGTGTTAGAAATAGGAAGGATTGCCTGGACCGAAGGAGGAGGATCATCGTAAGTCTGACCGCAATAATGGAAGAAGATGGACTATAAATAAAAAAGTACTGACCTAAGAATGTCGTCCAACTCTTGTTTGGAGAAGTTGGTGGACTTCGAGCCGCCCATGCCTGGCCGCACCACCAAGTGAGTCAACATCATCTTTCGCTTGGCCACCTGAGTCACTCGTTCCTCCACAGAGTTACGTGTCACGAACCGATAGATCATCACCTGCGGGAGGGGGGGAAAAATAAATAAAACACAACAATAAATAAATAAAAAATAAATGAATGAACAAATGAAATAAATATAGATGAATAAACACCAAAATAATCCTTGGAGCTGTGTGCCTACATACTTATATTATACAGAACACAAAGCACCATCTGTGACTGCTATCAACTTCAAGGAAACACCATCCATCAGTGCCTTAAGACCTCACACAATGACTAAAACTACATATCCAGCAAACATCACATAATAACAGCTGATGGACCAAAGCATGTAGTGACATTTGCCACGTCCACAATTTTGAAGGAGACAAATGCTACCACAGCTTTGCAGATCTAAGAGCTCCTTGTCCACTTGCCTTGTTGGCCTGACCGATACGATGGGCTCGAGAGAAGGCCTGGATGTCATTGTGGGGGTTCCAGTCAGAATCGTAAATGATGACAGTGTCGGCTGTGGCCAAGTTGATCCCCAAGCCACCAGCACGCGTGGAGAGCAAGAAAATGAACTGCTGGGCTCCAGGTGCATTGAACCTGAAGAAAAAAATATATATATATACATTAACTTTACTTGAAATTAATCTACGTAATGATAGAGGAGAGTAGTTTTTTCAATAAGCATACTGGATGTCTGGCTTCAATTACATCTGCCAGATATTTACAATTTCTCTTACAAAAAATTTCACACATCACTGATGCTGACCTATCAATGGCCTCCTGTCGAGCCAAGCCGGTGATGCCTCCGTCAATCCTCTCGTACTTGTAACCCAGACCTTCGCAGAAATCTTCCAAAACATCCAACATTTTTGTCATCTGGGAGAAAACTAGCACTCTGGAAAACAAACAAAAATAATCAAGCTTCAATCAACTTAAATTAGACATGAATCTACAACATGAAAATATGCACACAACAACCATTCTGAGGGACAATGTAGATCACTGCTTACCGATGACCATCTCGCTTTAGCTTTTCCAACATGCTCTCCAGAAGCGTGAACTTGCCGCTGGCCTTGACCAAGTCCTTGGTGACATACATGCCATTGGGGAGCTTTGGGGCCTCCTCAGAGGCAGCAGGGAACAGGTATGGGTGATTGCAACACTTTTTCAGGTCCATCACGATGTTCAAAAGAGACACCTACCAAGAAAGGGAAGATAGGGTGTTAATCCTTACACATAATGATTCAATGAATATATTCTCGTCTTCCCTCCAGGTTGTTACGTATACTTCAATCAGGACAAATGGGAAGATGAAAGCTGATCTCTACAGAAGATCAAGGAATGAACTTTTTATAATACACTCCATTTTTTTGTAAACAGAAGTGTACTAAATTAAATCTTCAATCAAGTTAACTTTTGTAATGGGTATGTAACAAACTCTTCTCTCTCCACCCCTGCTGTAGGACATTACCTGCTGGCCACCGCCTCTAGAATTGAGGGCCTCAAAGTTCCTGGTCAGGATGTATTTGTAGTATTTCTTCTGGAGTGGCGAGAGCTCCACACGGATGATGAACTCAGACTTGGTTGGCATGTTCTGTTCATAATATTAATCAATTAGATAATGAACCATAAAAGTTACAATTTGAACTTTTCCAGTGTGAATGAATAACCAATGTAGTGACAAAAAGATTCAATAAACTGCAATATCATAGCTTTGTGTGTAATTTTTATCTAAGAAATATAACTGTTACTGCTTACCTTCAGCACATCAGTCTTCAACCTCCTGAGCATGTGAGGTCCCAGTAAGTCATGGAGCTTTTTGATTTGGTCTTCCTTGGCAATGTCTTCAAATTCATTCTGGAAGGCTGACAAATCGTTGAACTTCTCCGGACACAAGAAGTTCAGGAGATGGAACAGCTCCTCCAGGTTATTCTGCAGGGGCGTTCCCGTCAGCAGCAGGCGGTACAAGATGTTGTACTGGTTCAATACACGGAAGAACTGGGGAGGAAAAAATAAACGTAATAAAGTGTGCAGATAAACAGAAAAAAACTAACATTAATAAACAAAATAAAATAGGTTAATCCCCCCCCCCAAAAAGAAAAGCAATCTACTATTATTATTATCATTATTATTAAGACCCATGAAAATACATCAAGGGAGAATGAAAAATTGATAGACCCAGAGACCCCATGCTGAATAACAAAAGAGAAATAAAGACAATGATAATAAACAATAATAAATGGGAGAGGGAGTTCCTACTGAGTTAACAAGTGGGTGTTGACTTTTCCTTTAACTAAACTTATCAATATCAACAAGAGGAGTTCTCACCTTGGACTGGTTACTCTTTAACCTATGCGCTTCATCCACCACTAAACACGCCCACTCCAGGGAGCCGAGACAAGCCTGGTCCATGGATATCATCTCGTAGGAGGTCAGCAGCACATTGAACTTGACGTTGGTGGTGCGGATGCGCGTGGCCTTGGAGGCGCTGCGCACGGCTCCCTCCTCAAAGGACAACTCGTGCTCTCGGATCATCGTCCTGGAGTCTCGGTCTCCCACGTAGGTCACCACATAGAAATCCGGCGCCCACATCTCAAACTCTCGCTCCCAGTTGATGATGGTGGACAGCGGGACGGCCACAATGAAGGGCCCCTTAGAGTGCCCCTCCTTGTACAGGGAGTAAAGGAAGGCAATGGTCTGGATGGTTTTACCCAGACCCATCTCGTCGGCCAGGATGGTGTCTGTTCCCTGGCCCCAAGAGTACCTGAAAGTCAACGAAACTAATGTACAAAATGAACTTCTAACTGGAGACAAGTTGTAAAGTTTCGTTTAGTCAGCGCAACATTTGTGGTCATATGCTGGAGAGAGACAGAAGGGGAAGGAATTATACGAGGGAACAGATCCAGGGGACAGGACACAACCCCCGATTAATACCTGGTACCCATTCACTGCTGGGTGGACAGGGGCGTAGGGTATCGGAAAAGCCGACCAAATTTTTCCACTCCGCCCAGGAACTGAACCCGGGCTCTCTCAGTTGTGAGCTGAGTGTGCTAACCACTGCACCACAAAGCCCCCAACTGGAGACAAAGTTAACAAGTATTACAACTGCCTGAAGAGGACTTTCAGAGTTATTATTTTCATTACTGAGATCCACAAAAGTCAAGAGTGGGAGAGAGACTAATAGCCCATCCAACCCCGCAAGGAAAAATCAGGATAAACGAAAAGAAGAAAAAAAAGAGAAGACTGAGATCCATGAAAGGGCATCAAGGGAAAATACAAAATTGATATAGACCCAGAGTCCCCTTGATGAGCAGACATGGACAGGAAAAGTAAAGACAATGACAGTAAAGTAGGGGGAAAAAAAAAAAAAAAAAAAAAATAAAAAAAAAAAAAAAATAAATAAATAAATATCCACGTCCTCTCTCTTACTGGCCGGTATAATAAGACACTGGCTTCTCACATCAACTAATTTCTAAAGGTCAAAGAGGGGATCATTCAGGTTCTAATGAGTGTTTCTTTAGGTTCACGGTACAGAGGAAGGGTCAAACTAACACCAGGGTCTTTAAACTACTCCTGGAAATGCCCACAACTCCTACGAAAGCCTTGTCGAATATAAGAACTTGGGCAACAAAATGTTTAGTAATAGGGACAACTGACCTAAGCCAGTTGACTCCCTCCAGCTGGTACTCGTGAAGGGAGAGGCCGGTCATTTCGATATAGTCCGGCTGTTTCTCCCACTTCTTGCTGAGGTTGGTGGTTGGCTTCTCAGGCGGGGGAGTGTAGCGACGCGGGGATGACGGCTCACGGTCCTCGTCACCCAGTTCTCGTGTCCTGGACTTGCCCTTCTTCTTCCCCTTCTTGTTCTTGCCTATATAAAGAAATACCAAATAATGATGATGATAGGAGTGGTGAGAATGTGTGAAGATAGTTTGGCTTGACTTGAACTAGCCCTTCTTGTTCTTGCCTTCATAGAGTAAGGAAATAAATGATGATGATGAAAGGAGTGTTGAGAATGTGTGAAGATAGTTTGGCTTGACTTGAACTAGCCTTTCTTTTTCTTGCCTCCATTAAGTAAGGAAACAGTACATAATAATTATAGGAGTGTTGAGAACGTGGTTAAGATGGTTTGGTTGCCTCAAGAGAACAAATTTATGGAATGGCAGAGGTGGTCCGACATAACACAATGGCAGAGTTTAATCCCTCATATACAGCATGTGATATATATGCTTACTGATGAGCGAAAAGGAAGCAAAGAAATGCGCGGAAACTCGAGTGCTTTCGTGTGAGTCATCTCAGGGTTATCAGGGAAGCAAGGGAGAAAGTGACGGAGTAAGAATGGTGTTCAGAAGGAAGGCATCTGTGGGGAATCTAAGAAAATAACTAGTTCTCTTGGCAACACAAAGAGAGGATCCCACCAACACACATTTATCAAACTGATGATCGTTAACCTAAACACTTAATATAAACTTCACCTCTTGGCAAAACAAAACAGAAGTATACCAAACAGAGAACACAACGATCAAACTAATGAGCGTTACCCCAAACACTTCATATCAAACTACACAAACGGTAAACACAAGATCCCACAATAACACAAATATTAAACTCACAAACATACCCTAAACATTTTATATCAAACTCCTTGTCTTCTCAACACAAACACAAGTATACCAAACAGCAAACACAGGATCCTTACCAACATCGGCATTGCAGGCAGCACGCAGGTCATGGTAGAACTCAATGGCAGTTTTGAGACCGACAATCTCCTCGTCCTCGTCCTCCCATGTGGCCTGGTCGTAGGGAAGGTCGCGCCACTTGACAAGGTACTGAATGGTACCGTCTCGCAGCGTCCGGTGGTTCAGGACTCGGTGGATCTTGAGCCAGGTGGACTTGATGCCATACTTGTAGTACCTGAAGGGGGGACAGTGGTGAAAGATCTCTTTGCGGCGTGGCAATGGAACTAATCGCTGTGGCCTTTGTAATGTATAAAGATATATACTAATTATTGGTCTTGATAATTGGTGATAAATCTCTTTGTGGGACGGCAATGGGGATGATAGTTCTAGCCTTCATGATATCTCAAAATATAGATTAATTATCGATCAAGATCCTATTTGCTTCTTTGTCTTATTTTCCTTCATGGAGTTGGACGAGCTACAAATCTCCTCTACTCTTGATAATCCTATTCTTTCAACTACATAAACCACTATGAAAATATTACCCAGTGCATAAATTACTACAGGAAAATGATGAAGTATGTCTATCAGTCTAATATGGTACGAGGCTTCCGTCAGAACAGTTCACAAAGGCAATGAATCTAAATGACAGAGTTGAAAGTCAGTTCTGATCCTGCTCACCTTTCCTCCAGGGAGTTCGGATCATACTCCTTCTTGTGGCGGCGCTGTGACCCAAGCTCATCATCATCATCAATGCCAGGGGTGGGCGGCTCGTCAGGGTCAAACTTCTTAAAGTAGGACCTCAACATCTGCAGAAGGAAACGTTAAAAATATTTACTCCCATCATCGAACACTTGTCTTGGTTATTACTATTCCAACTCAACGTATACTTAGTGGACCAAGAGGATAGAGGCATCTGAGCAACATAGGTTTGAGGACAAGGCTGGGAGACAGTGATGGAGGCTGGGGAGTGGTGGGAGGATAGGTAAGGTGGTGGTGAGGAAGAGAAGATTGGGGAGGAGAATTTAGAGTGATTTAAGTTAAGTTACATCGAACACTAATTATCTTGTGTATTAATATATCATCTCAATTGATCTACACTGGACCCAAGATATAGGCATCTAATCAACATAGGATTTTGAGTGCAGACAAATTTAGTTCATCTTAGGGCGATGTGGGAAAGATTTTCTAGTTAGTAAATCCAATGCAAATCTAGTTAATTTTAAGGCAATTTTTCTTTTGTCGGAGTAGCGTATAGTTGTTGTTTTTTGCCCTTAAACTGCCTCCCATGATGTAAAAAATAAATAAAAATAAAATAAAATAATAAGTAAACAAATCTTTCGGTGCTGACCTGAGGGTGGTAAACGTCCAGCATCAGCTCGGAGATCCAGGAGCAGTGCCAGTAAGACATGTCCACCCACTTCACCAGGAACTCCCTCAGCTGCTTGAACTGGTACTTCTCGACCTTGGTCTCCCCGACGATTTCCTTCCAGTTCTCCGGAGGCTTTGGTGGATCCACAAACCTGAGGGATAATAAATGTTAACCAAAAGCAGGGGTCAAGTCACACCAGTCACGGCAGTTAGCAGTAATTTCTCAGGCTTTCTCATTTCGCTCACTCCCTCACCTGCCAACTCTTTCCAACGCTCGTCCACTATTGATCAGTGAGACGCTTGCCCTCTGATGCTATACAAGATTATAATAGATAGCCAAATAAGTCTCACCTCCAGAACAGGATCTTCTGCACGCGCCCAGGGAGGGGCTCACAGGCACACCGCTGGCAGGTCCATTCTCCATCTGGCACCTCAAACAGCGGAGGTGACAGGCAGTACGTGTGATAGGCATTGACGCATGAATCGCAGCACAGCAGCTCTCCGCCATCCTGTGCAGAGCAGGGGAAGGTTACCGAGGGGATGCAGAAAACCAAACTTCCATATAAAGGAAGGTTGTAGTTGTACTCACCTTGCTCTTAGTCTCAGGAAAGTAATGAAAGGGAAAAATATCACCATAACCTTAACCCCAAAAGATAAGTCAAAAAGTAAGTCATGTATAGCAAGGATATTTGAATATAGGAATGTATGAAGTGTTTTCATACAGTTTTCTAATACTAGTAGAAACCAGTGGGAGAAGACTGACCTTTTCGCTACTGACCTTGCAAACCTTGCAGTACTCCAAATGTTCATCCTCTTCCTTGACCCCCTCGGCCTCACAAGTGGGGCAAGACCACTTGCCCTCTGGGGCCTCCTCAAGTTCAGGCTCAAGGCACACTAAGTGGTAGGCCTTGGGGCAAGTGTCACAGAGGATGATTTCACCCCCTTGTTGGCACACTTCACAGTAGTCCTGGTTGGGGGGAGACTGATTATGTATAGAGAAAAAAAAAAGATAATTAGTAACATGGGTTGACACATACATTCTAGTGTATCTTATGCCACTGTATTGCATTATAATCAAGCCAAAAGTGCCTGCAGGTTTGAGTTTATGATATATAATAGGGAGGGCACTTTTTATGTGGAAGGCAGTAATATCAACAGGTCAATGAGATTAAAACTAAATCGTGCATAAATATGTAAATACACATGCATGTATAGAAATATATATACACACACACACAACATACTAACAAGCCTCAGCATGGGTATGTAGGATGTAGGCATCCCTCTGTGGGTAGTTCAGTTATTTTCCTATTTTACATGGCAAACAAATATTCTAAGAACTTGCTGTTCTTTAGATTTAAAGACAAATGGAACAGTTCATCCTGATTGTATGATTTCATGTTCATCCAATGCAAGATAAGTTTGTCTGTGAATTAATGATATATAACTTATTAAAGTCCTTAAATTACTACGTAATTCAAGGAGACACTTATATTCAGTAGGCAAAAATGAGAATTTTCTGGACATATCACATAGTGGCAGAAAAAAAGCAAGAATAAAAAATGTGTGAATGAAATAAGTTTTTGATAGTAAACTGAGGATGTTGTCAGTTAACTAGGCTAAGACTCCCCCGGCCAAGAGGAGCCTCACACCCACACTCAGGGGATGGCTACACGGACCCACTAACTAAGGGCGGCAATGGACCGTACCTGGTGGTCAGTCTCATAGCCGTCTTCGTCCTTGGCCTTCATGCGCTTCCTACGGCGACTCCTGCTTCCTATCTTACTCTTCTTCTTGTTCTTGGGCCCGGTGGTCTGCTCGGCTTCGTCTTCAGCCTTGTTCATGTCCTCCGCCTCAGCCAACATCTGTTCAAACTCAGCATCACTGTCTTGACTAGAGTCGTCCTCCTGAAGGAGTAGGAAAATTTCTTAGCGCACTCTGAACACAGAAAGTACCATATTGATTGTTGATGACTTGAAACTGATGGTATTCCTCATTTTAGTGAACGTAAATTGATGCACTGGTGCGGGCAGATAGTTTACTGACAAAATCTAGTCAAAACCACTCCATTATGATCTAATTAAACTAGACAATGGACCACTCCTCCATTCACGACACAACACAGAGCGAGACATAAGTGAGACAGCACAACAATATACTTGACAAACTGTGCAGTAGCTTCTTGAGGTGTCTCCTTACGCTAAGCCTTATCTAATTAATTTAGAAATAAATAATGGACCTTCTTTCACATATTTCTCTAATCATCAGGGAATCATATTCATCACCAAATTGTGTTAAAAGGAAACCTAATATGAAATCTCTTCACAAATCATTCAGTGCAATAATGCACTATAGTCCAACCATTTCAAATGGTCTGTTTGGGCGTTAGATTCCGTGGGTCCTTTCCTCCCCTCTGCTCTGCCACACAGCCCTAACACCTATTTTTCCCTTTCATATGTTACTTATAGGTAAGATATGAGAGGAAGGGATTGGTGTTGGGACTGTGTGGCAGAGCGGAGGGAAGGAAAGGACCCACGGAATCGAACGCCTAAACAGACTATTTGAAATGGTAGGACAATGATAATAAATGAAGATGCACAGAAAACTATTTCACTCAGTCTTGTTGCCATTCCATTCCATTCTCAGTCAAAGAAATTACTGATGTGGGAAGCACAGAAAGCACAATAACAATGACGTGAACCCTGAAGCTCAACGACTCAACAATGCACACCAACACACACACACACACGTCATGACCACTTGACAGCTGGAGATGCTCACGCACCAGGAATCATGACAGGCTCAGGTGGTGTCAACAAGTTCGTCTGAAGGTCCACTATATACATGTTGATTCTAAGCCTAATAACAAAAACTAACAATCTCACCAGACTCACCGAGGTGTCCTTCTTCCGCTTCCCCAACTTGATCTTGAGCGTGGGCACCTTCCCTCCCTTCTTGGCCTTGCTCTCAGCAGTAGTGGTGCGCTTGCGGCCGCGCTTCTTCTTGCCTAGGCCTTCGCTGTCATCGTCGAACTCCTCCTCGGCCTCCTCGTCAACCTTGGACTTCCTCGGACGTCCTCGACCCTTGGGAACAATCTGAAATTAGTAAAAATAGGGAAAACTCTTCTTTCACAATTTTGAAACCAATCTGAGTTCTAGGAGAGAGACTCAGAAGCAGGAGAGGATGCCAGGAACGTTGGCTTGAGAGGAAACTGACCGCAGCAAGACTAAATTTAATGCTGCGTTTGAATGCCCGATGACGGGACTCGTCTTAACCTGCTGATACCCACCTCCTGGCCGCCATTTGAACTTAGGCCAGCCACTTACTTGGACAGGCTCTGGTTCAGGTTCTTCTTCCTCTGCAACCTCCTCCTCTTCCTCCTCCTCATCCTCCTGTCCTCTGGCTGTGAACTCCCTCCACTTGGCAGCCACCAGCATCATCAGCTTGGACACGGGGACCTGCCAGAGACAAAAGTGGTTAGCAGGTGCATCTACGAGGGCAGAAACAAGTATTATGTGACCCACCAGTACGTTGATGGAATATTTCATTAACTTTCCATTACTTAGAAGTATATGCAGGGTAAGCAGATGCCTTGTAAAGTGAACCAAGATAATATTCCCTACGCCAGAACACAATACAGTTATATGGAAAGGTCGTAGAATCAAAAAACAAAAAAAAAAAGAATCAAGAGGTAGGTTCTAAAAAAAATAAAAAAACTTTTTTTTCAGCTTATTTTACCTTTTTTTGCCAAAAATGCCTGAAAAAGTTTAGTGCCTTGTGTATGGAATGTACAAATTTTAATTTTTTTTTTTTTTTTTTTGGGGGTTTTTTTAAGGTCTTTTGTCTTATCCAAGTATGATCTTCTGATGTCACAGGGGTGATGATTGTGACGACTAGAGCAGTACAAGCTACAAAAAAATCATATTGAAAAAAATATCCATGTGTTCATTATTAATTATTAATATTAGTGAGAATAACCTACAAAATTCTAAAATCCGAGAGAAAAACAAAGACAAAAAACAACTTCCTTAAAAATGCAGAAAAAAGCAAACTCTTAAATATAAACAGGTAAATAAATAAATGAAATAAAAATATGCCATTTCTTATGTCTTCTTCTATCCTAAAATAACCTTAATCTCATACAATTCTTAAAACTCTTACATAATCCGAGGCTGATCATTCTGGGAGTAACTGCACTAAAAAGTATAAATAAATAAATAATAAAAAATAATAATAATGATAATAAATACATAAAAATAAGTAAAGAAATACATAAATCCGTTACCATTCCTCTCGTTGTTTACTCACCCTCGGGTTTTCCTTGGCCAAGAGAGGTCGCACGTGCTGCTGGAAGAGCTTGTAGGTGGTCAGGGTCTGGTAGTCATTGTCTGAGTACTCTATCTGCACATCATTCAAGCTGAAGCTCTCGCACACCTCTGCCACGGTCGGCATCTGGTCCCCTCCGCCTGAAAGATCAACCAAACATGTGTACTGCCACGGAACACAGCAAAAACAACACGGCCACGATGCATATGACCTTCAAAGTTAACCCGGTAGCTGCGGGGATCATGTTTTTAAAGGCTCCCTAAGCGAATTTATGAGAAAAAAATCATCAAATCATTATATTACGGTATATATATCAACGCATTTGTGATCAGTTTATGCATCTTCTATTTTGGGGGTTTGTCAAGTAAAAAATTTGGCCCGTCGCTGCTACCGGGTAAATTAAGCTGCAGTGTAACCAGATAAATATGGACTTCTCTCCATAATAAGAATAATCAATCGCATGAACTGGCAAAGAACGCAACAGTAACAACATGGCCATGATGCAAATGACCTAAGTTAAGCCATAGTGTATTTTCCTGAATGTGTACTCTTCCCTCTCCATAAGATGAACCAATTGCATGCAGAGCCACAGAGTACAGCAATAACATGGCCATGATGCAAATGATCTTTAAAGTTAAGTTGGTCAATGTAATCAGCTGGGTATGTACTTTTTCCTCTCCAAAACTAGATGAACCAATTACGTGCACTGCTACAGAACATAACAATATCACAGATGATGCAAATGCAGTGTAATCAGCTGAGTATGTACTTTTTCTCTCAATTTCATATGACTAAATTACAGGCTATTGTTATCATAAGAGGCGAAACAGGTAGAGAGGGAGGAGTGCGGACATTATAAGCCGCCCGTTCTGCAGCCCCCGACCACCTGAGACGCCGAGAAAGAGAATATGAAAGTGGAAGTGATGAAAGATGGAGAAAGAGGATGAGAGAATAGATTATAGAAATGGAAGGACGGAGGGGTAGGGTGACAGTAATGAGAGAAAAGGAGAAAGAGGGCGAAAGAATAGATTATAGAAATGGAAGGACGGAGGGGTAGGGTGATACTGATGAGAGAGAAGGAGAAAGAGGATGAAAGAATATATTATAGAAATGGAAGGACAGAGGTAGGGGGATTGTGATGAGAAAGAAGGAGAAAGAGGATGAAAGAAAAGATTATAGAAATGGAGAGACAGAGGTAGGGTGATTGCGATGAGAGAGGAGGAGAGAACTGATTATAGGAATGGAATAACGGAGTAGTGGGGCGATAGCGATGAGAGAGGAGAAAGGATGAAAGAATAGATTAGAGAAATGGAGGGTAACAGTGATGAGAGAGAGGGAAAACGAGGGCGAAAGAATAGATTATAGAAATGGAAGGACAGGAGCAGGGAGATGGGAATGAGAGAGGAGGAGAAAGAGGGTGAACGAATAGATTATAGGAATGGACAGAGGGATAGAGTGATATAAAGACTTGCTATACAGAAAGATAACCAAGTGGTATCATCAAGTGGTCATAGTTCAACAAAAATCTACTAGTATACACATTTGAACACTGGACAGGTCAGGAGCAGAGTAATATCAGAGATGTCAAAATAAAAAAATGCAAGAAAAAAACAACTTACTTTAAAGATGCAGGAAAAAACAACTCTACAAAAAAAGTAAAATGAATTGGAAAAAAGTGAAATAGGTCTAAGCCAAGGTGCATAATTGGCGGCACATCTGATACCATTCTGCTCATTATTCTCCTGGAGGGGTGTGGCAGCGGGGGCGGAGGGCCGGCCCCGCCCCTTGCCGCGCCCCCTGCCCCGGGAAGCATCCTCAGCATTGTAGTCAGAGTCCACTCGCTGGCCGTCTTCCTCATACTCACCCTCCTGGAAAATGAGTCACCTTCATCATGTTGTTCACACGGTCATATTCACAACATTACTCATTTGTTATATATTGGTTCTAGAAAATTGGGTTTCAGGTGTAAAAATTGGTACAGAAATAGGGTTTGAGATGGGAAAAAAAAAAGTCTTAAAATTTGGTTTGAGGTGTGAAAATTTGTCTGTAAAATTTGGTTTGGGGTGTGAAAATTTGTCTGAAAAATTTGGCGAGGTGTGAAAATTTGTCTTGATGTATGAAAATTTGTCTGTAAAATTTGGTTTGATGTGTGAAAATTTCTGTAAAATTTGGTTTGTGGTGTGAAAATTTGTCTAAAATTTGGTTTGTGTGAAAATTGGTCTGTAAAATTGGGTTTGATACAAAAACTAGCCTAAAAAATGAGTTTGGTGTGAAAATTATTTGGAAAAGTCGAGTTTAGTGTAAAAACTGAACTGGTGTCAAAATGAAGAATGTTTAAAAGTCTTTCAGGTATATACAATTTTTTCCATGTTTTCGTGTGTATACTGTCTGAAATGGTGCACACAAAATGGCCAACTCTCTAAATCATCATTATTTAGACTTAACATCAAAGCTTTGAATCAACATCATCAATTTGTCATAAAAGAGTATATGTAAATCATGTAACAGTACTAACTTTCATTACTTATCAGGCTCAGTCAAAGATAAAAGACTCAAGACAAAACTCACACTCTCACTCTCGTCCTTCTTCTTGCGCTTCTTACGCCCTCGTTCCCCACGTGAGGACTTCCTCTTCTTGCTCTTTTTCCTCTTTCTCTTCCCACCACTCCACTCTTCATCCTGTTCCTCTTCATTGGAGTCTCCCTGTTCCTCCTCACCTTCTTCTCCTTCTCCTTGCTCCTCCTCCTCCTCTGTAAGTGTGAAATTCAACCCATATTACCATTGGAACTTATGCATAATATGTTAAGTTTTAATTTTTTTAAGACTTAAATATAACTACTGAGTATGCATAGCCACCACACACAGCCAGCAACATAAAAACAACCAGGCTTTTGAGCTGAAGTCACAAGCTTAGGCTTTTAGACCGTCTTCTTAAACATACTGGTGCTCAGTCTGCCTATTTGAAAAGCCTCTATTAGAAGTTCCTGGGATTTTCATAGACTGATTTGTGATCCTAGTGATAGCCATACACGCCTTCTGCATCATGAACGGGAAAATCACTCATGCAAACCCGGTTAATCTTCTCTGTGGCCTTGGAAAACAATTGTAATGGGAGACAGAAACAGTTTAGAATATGGGCCTCTTTCAGAACGTCATATATATCTGGGGGGGGGGCTTAATCTACTGAGCTATCGGAGTGGTGTGTGAGAGAGAGCCTATATACACCCTTGAGAGTTAAGCTAAGGGGGTTAAGAGGGGCTAAGGGTGGGATGGGAAGTGTACCTAGTTACCAGTGTTGCCATTACGTAACTTCCTCAGGCCAGGCGTGCTTCAAGGGGACCAATGTGAAGCTCTCCATAATAAGGGTGAAGACACATGCATACACCCTTGGAAGCTGGGGGGTGGGGCTAAAGGAAGGAGGGTAAATGAACCTAGTAACAAGTTTAATTATGTAACTATCAATCCGAGTGTGCTTCAAGGTACCTATCGTGAAGCTCTCCATAATTAGGGTGAAGACATGCATACACCCTTGGAAGTTAAGGGGAGGGGGGAAAGATGGCTAAGGGAAGGAGGATAAATGAATCTAGTAGCAAGTTTAATTATGTAGTAACTATCATTCCGAGTGTGCTTCAAGGGACCTATCATGAAGGTCTCCGT
This sequence comes from Eriocheir sinensis, assembly GCF_024679095.1. Lineage (NCBI taxonomy): Eukaryota > Metazoa > Arthropoda > Malacostraca > Decapoda > Varunidae > Eriocheir > Eriocheir sinensis. The sequence goes on along the minus strand of NC_066509.1, from coordinate 3,225,518 downwards.
AATAAGGGTGAAGACATATGCATACACCCTTGGAAGCTACGGAGGAGGTAAGGGATGCGGGAAGGAGGGTAAATGAACCTAGTAACAAGTTCATCATCCCAGGCATGTATCAAGGGACCTATCATGAAGCTCTCCATAATAAGGGTGAGGACATAAATTATGCATACACCATTGGATGCTAAGGAGGGGGTAAGGGATGAGGGTAGGGAGAAGGTAGTGAGCTTCAGGGTTCACAAGTGTTTGTCGCGAATGTGATGGAGTGGTTAACATCGGAGAGTTGTGAGGAGTTGGTAGGCTGCCTGGTGATGCTAGTTACTAAATGCAGTTGCTCAATATTGTTTTAAGTCTGAATATATTTTAAGTTCTTGACCGTGTACCTTTATTAGGCACGGCATGCCCGCGGGTCCAATACCAGTGATTAGATCAGTCGGTCACACCAGGTCCTGCTGGAGGCTTGCCTTTATGTTGGGAAGGGTCACCAGACTCTTAAGGTTCAATACCCGGCTGATATGCTAAGTCAAAGGAAGTGCACCCTATGTTCTCATTATGTAACTTCCTGAGCCCGGGCATCCTTCAAGGGGACCAACATGAAGCTCTCCATTATAAGGGTAAAGGGATATATATTCAACCTGGCAGGGATTTCTAAGGGCTAAGGGTAAGGAGTAAGGGATGGAGAGAAGGAAGTGCAGCCCATGTTCCTATTATATAACTTCCTGAGACTGGGTGTGCTTCAAGGGGCCTATCATAAATGAGTAAAGGGTAAAAGCATGAATATTAACCACAGGGAGCACATCTAAGGGCTATGGGTAAGGGGCAAGGTAAGAAGGAAGTGCACCCAGCTAGGTTCCTATTATGTAACTTCCTGAGCCTGGGTGTGCTTCAAGGGGCCTATCGTAATGGTATATGGTAAAGGGTAAATGCATGAATATATACCACAGGGGGGGAGGTCTAAGGGCTAAGGGCAGGGGGTGAAAGAAGCGCACCCAACTAGGTTCCTATTGAGTAACTTCCTGAGCTTGGGCGTGCTTCAAGGGGCCTATCATAAATGAGTAAAGGGTAAAAGCATGAATATTTACCACAGGGGACAAGTCTAAGGGGTAAAGGGAGAGGGCAAGGGGAGAAGGAAGTGCACCCAGCTAGGTTCCTATTATGTAACTTCCTGAGCCTGGCTGTGCTTCAAGAGGCCTATCGTAATGGTATACGGTAGAGGATAAATGCATGAATATATATCGCATGGGGGAGGTCTAAGGGGTAAGGGGAGAAGGCAAGGCACCCCCTAGGTTCCTATTATATAATGGGTTGGCTTCAAGGCCTCATCAAATGGTATATGGTAAAGGAGAAGGAAGTGCACCCAGCTAGGTTCCTATTATATAACTTCCTGAGCCTGGGTGTGCTTCAAGAGGCCTATCGTAATGGTATATGGTAGAGGGTAAATGCATGAATATATACCGCAGGGGGGAGGTCTAAGGGGTAAGGGGAGAAGGAAGTGCACCCAGCTAGGTTCCTATTATATAACTTCCTGAGCCTGGGTGTGCTTCAAGGGGCCTATCGTAATGGTATATGGTAGAGGGTAAATGCATGAATATTTACCACAGAGGACAAGTCTAAGGGGTAAAGGGAGAGGGCAAGGGGAGAAGGAAGTGCACCCAGCTAGGTTCCTATTATGTAACTTCCTGAGCCTGGGTGAGCTTCAAGGGGCCTATCGTAATGGTATATGGTAAAGGGTAAATGCATGAATATATACCGCAGGGGGGAGGTCTAAGGGCTAAGGGGCAAGGAGAGAAGGAAGTGCACCCAGCTAGGTTCCTATTATGTAACTTCCTGAGCTTGGGTGAGCTTCAAGGGGCCTATCGTAACGGTATATGGTAGAGGGTAAATGCATGAATATATACCGGAGGGGGGAGGTCTAAAGGCTAAGGGCAGGGGGCATTAATGGGTGTGATACTAGATGAATCGCGCGCCAAACATGTGCTGGGTGCGGGGTCGGCCACCATCCCCTCAGCGACGGCCAGAAACGTTCCCTGCATGTCAACATAGTCGTCCACGTGGCCAAACAACCCCAAAATGTGACCCAAAGGCATGATATTGGTTAAGATTTCCCTGCATTTTCCCCTGGCCGGGTATAACAAAGGGCCAGGGTGACGCCGGGAGGGTCGGCTCATCAGCGACGACCCGGCCGGTGTTGTAGGAATTAGCTCGCAGTCGCAAAATAGCTCGCAGAGAGGGATTTAGCTTGAATGTTCCTGTTTTCACCCCTCGCTATTTTTTACCTGTCCTGTTTCGTCTCCATTACACGGCACATGCATCAGAGAATCACTGTTAATCAAGAGAAGGCTTAATGGCAAACGAATAAGGGTAGATTTGAGATGGAGTTACCCAACGTTGACGCTAACTCAGATCTTGTTAGTTTGGGCAAAATAAACGATCACGAAGACCAGTGGACAAATTAGAATAAAATATGGCAAATAAACATGTTCTACTGTGTATGATTCAAGAGAAGGCTTAATAGCAAGCGAATAACGGTAATTTTACAAAGAATTCCCCAACTGACGCTCACTCAGATCTTGTTAGTCTGGGCAAAATAAACCATCACAAAGATCAGAAGTGTACAAATTAGAATAAAATATGGCAAATAAACATGTTCTACTGTGTATGATTCAAGAGAAGGGTTAATAGCAAGCGAATAACGGTAATTTTACATAGAATTCCCCAACTGACGCTCACTCAGATCATGTTACTTAGGGCAAAAATCAACCATCACAAATATCACAAGTGGACAAACTACAATAAAATAAAGCAAATTAAAATGTTCTGCTGTGAAGGAGAGAAGTTGCATGCGTAGTGAAATGTGGAGCGACTTATTTCTCCGAGGAGCTATTTCTCGCACCACCGGCACCGAGGCCTTCACCCCACGTTTGTCGCTGATGAGCCGACCCTCCTTCAGCGGCTTGAGGCTCCCAGGGGCTTCTTTTCCCCCGTGGTGGCTCTTCGGCGCCTTCCTCAGGATCCCGGGGGTCAGAACCACACTCCAGGGTCACGGGGGCACTAAATGGGCACCCAAACAAGGCAGAAGGCACCACTTTCCCGGCCCATTCAAACCACCCCCTCCCGCCCTCCTCACCCGCGTACTCCGCCTCCTCCAGGTCAGAAGGCATCCTCTTGGAGTCCTCTGGCGGGTCCTCCACTCCTCTTGCACCGTATCCTGGCTTCCTCCTTCGCTCCGGGTCCTTCAGGAAGTCTCAGGGGTAACAAAAGTCAGGGCCGCCTCGTCCGCGCGCGCTGCCGCTGAATGTTTCTCGGCCATCGAGGTTTTACGGACAAAAGAAAGTCTAGTGCGCATGCGTGGCTGCCTATGACCTGTGGCTTATGTCTTTCTTCCTTTTCCTGCACTAAGTTTACCTATGGGCTGTGGAGACGTGTTAGAATGAGATATGTTACACCTAAGGCCCTTCAGAAGCGTGGTTGCATGGTTGCCTGGCTGCCTATGAACTCCTATGGCTTACGTCTTTCTTCCTTTTCCTGCAATAAGTTAACCTATGGGCCGCGAATAGGTCTTAAAATGATATATATTACACCTAAGACCCTTCAGAAGCGTGGTTGCATGGTTTCCTGGCTGCCTATGAACTCCTGTGGCTTACGTCTTTCTTCCTTTTCCTGCAATAAGTTTACCTATGGGACGCGAATAGGTCTTAAAATGATATATATTACACCTATGACCATTCAGAGGTGTGGTTGCATGGTTGCATGGCCGCCTCTAACCTCCTGTGGCTTACGTCTTTCTTCCTTTTCCTGCAATATGTTAACCTATGGGCCGCGAATAGGTCTTAAAATGATATATATTACATCTATGACCATTCAGAAGCGTGGTACCATGGTTGGGATGTCACCTGTCTATTAGTATAACCCCGGGCATCTTTAGCTCAGTTACCCCTCCTTATCTCCTGTGGCTTACGTCCTTCTTCCTTTTCCTGCAATAAGTTTACCTTTTGGCCGCGGAGAGGTGTTAAAATTATATATATTACACCTAAGACCCTTCAGAAGCGTGGTTGCATGGTTGGGATGTCCCCTGTCTACTAGCATAAGGCCGGGCAGCTTTACTTCAGTTACCCCTCCATTTCACCCCCTCCGGCCATATTTACGATGATAACGCAGCTTTCTTGTTACAAAAGGCTTATATGCAACTAGGCGTGACACCCTGACTCCTGTGGCTTCCGTCCCTCTTCCGTTTCCTGCAATAAGTTAGCTATGGGCTGCAGGAAGGTATTAAAATATCCAGTAAATCATCTATCATATACCCTTTCAGAAACGCAATATCATAGCTGAGGTATAATCTATATCTATCCTCTGTCTATTTCCCGTGAGCCTAGACGTCTTTATTTGAGTTATCCCTTCATTTCACTCCCTCTGGCTATATTTCCGGTGATAGCGCAGCCTTCTTGATACAAAAGGCTTATATGCTTGGCCTTAGAGGAGCCTTAAAGCAAGCAAGTCAAGCGGCGAGCGGTGTTGAGTGCATGTCATCTTTAAGTGAATCATTAACTTTATTCCTCTTCACCCTTGCAAATTTGTTGAAGAGCTTCCGTGATATCGTACGTGCGCAGAAGTTATATTGGAAGAGGAAGAAGGCTTTTATTACTTGTGGAGATTAAAAAAAGGAGGTATTGCAGGCTATTTAAGATCTCATGTGACTTGCTATTTTTATATTGGAAGCAAGAACCACGGGAGTTATCTGTCCATCTCTTTGTTCATTTCCTCTCAGCAGAGAATAAGATGATGGCTGTTATGGTGAGGCTTAGTACATATTTTATTATATCTTGTAGTGTGCATTATTGTTTTTCTTTATATATATTGGAAGCAGGAAACACTATAATAACAGGTAGCCTAATACTTATTCATCTACTGTTCCTTCATTTCCTCACAGCAAAGATGAATAGTTATGTGGTGGTGAGGTAGAGCTATGGTAGATCTCCATTATATTTCTACCTTTAGTATCCATTTTTTTATTGGAAGCAGGAAACACTAAATACAGGTAATATCTCTTCGTCTATATATCTTCATTTTCTTAGCAGTAGAGACGAAAATGGTGGAGCTGGGTGAACTTTCATTATAATTGTAACCGTTTATTGTCTGATGTTTGTTATGCATAGGAATAACGTAAGTGATAAAGAGTTATATAGTGTTTATAGTAACGTTTATTTATTTACTTCATAGCATTAGGTGAGACATGGGAAGAAGAAAGGAAAAAAGAAAGGGAAGAGAAAGGAAGGGAAAGAGAGGAGAGACAGGAAACGTAGAAAGAATAGAGTATCATATGTTTAAAAAAAGAAAATTAGATTAGATAAGAACTATAATTAACGATTTAATGCAGACTTGTACGTGGAGGCTAAAAAAAAAGAAAGGTTTCAGATTATGTGACTCGCTACAGCATTTTCTTTTTATATTGGAAGCTGGAAATAACTTAGTGATTGGGTATTTTTTCACCTTGAGACCCTATCTACCTAAAAGGGTCTCTATACTCACCTTTTTCTTCATTCCCGGAGCAACAGAGATGAATGAGACGAATATATGGTTAGTGAGGTAAAGTTCAGGTTAGGTTAGGTTAGGTTAGGTTAGGTTATACATTTTCATCGTATTTGCACTTTTTTCTAATCAGTTAACGAGTGTCTGTTATATATAGATTTGATATAGGCCCTATGCATCGTTACGTCACTTTATTACATTTTACTACATGGTTAGGCAATATAAACTCATTCCAACACGCCGATATCAACTGCTTCTCATAAACGATATATTACCCCAAACTCGATTACAGTGACGACTCAAACGTTCACTTGTTATACGTGTTATGTAATGTTGGAATTCCCTGATGATGCAACACTGATTAATTCTGGACGTAACTTCCCTTGCATTAATAAACAACCCAACGTATCGGGAGAATTGAGCCCAGAAGTGCCCTTTAGCTTACTCTCAGAGATTTTCAGCTCACATCAAACATTTTCAAAGACCACAGAGAAGCTAATAATCGGGTTCTCATGAGTGGTTTTTCGTGTTCATGGTGCAGAAACCTCGTCAAACTATCACAAGGCTCATAAAACTACCCCTCACGGAAATACCCACACATTCCACGAAAGCCTTATCAGATGTGGATGTGTAAGCCCCAAAATGTACATGAGAACGTAGTATTACAAGATTCCTCAGTGTCTTGCTTGTGTGAGGGGTGGAAAGGATCGAGTGAAGTCTTAGCCATCAGGGAGAAAAGGGTGAAGAAGACAAATACAAACGCTAAGGTGAGAATTAAGGAATCGGTTGCGGAATGGAAGACTTCAAATAAGGAAACAGTTTTATTCAAGTCTCGGTATTAGGAGGAAAAGAGTGAAGAGGGCAAATACAGCAGTAAGGTAGGAAGGAATCGTTTGCACTAAGACCAGTTGCTGTATTGAAGAGTTTAAACGAGGAAACAGATTTACCAAAGAACATGCATCGATAGTTTTAAGCATAGGGGATGAAGAAGGTAGGAAGAAATCGTTTGCACTAAGACCAGTTGCTGTATTGAAGAGTTTAAATGAGGAAACAGTTTTACCCAAGAACATACATCGATAGTTTCAAGCAATGTTGGGAGGAAAGAGTTAAGTCTCAGCCGTCAGGAAGAAAGGGATGAAGAAGATAGGAAGAAATCATTTGTACTAAGACCAGTTGCTGTATTGAAGAGTTTAAACGAGGAAACAGTTTTACCCAAGAACATACATCGATAGTTTCAAGCAAAGTTGGGAGGAAAGAGTTAAGTCTCAGCCGTCAGAAGGAAAGGGATGAAGAAGGAGGGAAGAAATAATTTGCACTAAGACCAGTTGCTGTTTAGGAGGAAGATAGTCTCAGGGAAAGGTTCGATACATAGTGAGTCTGGGAGAAGGGTGGAAAGGGATGTGGGAAGACCTCACTGTTGACATCTTTCCACACGCCACAAACACGCCAGAGGTAGAAGAGTCCGCACAGAAGAAACATTAGCATTAGATCGAGGATTGGCTTAGCACTGAACACCATCGTATATACAAGTGAGTGAGAACAGCCAGTCACGTATATAGTAATTATGTAGTATGCTGTGATGTAGTAGATGTATGATGTGATGTATAGTAGTATATAGAGGTTTCTTCTCATAAGGTAGCCATCAGAATAGTTATTGAATTATCTAAAAGTCTACTAAATTTGTCGCGTGTTCAGTTTTAATTCAGTTCAACTTGTAATCTATCTTGTACTATATACTTCTGTTTTTCTCTCTTATTTTCCTTTTATATTTATGGTCTTATTATTATTTTTATTGCAGAACTACGGTAGCTGGTCTCTCTCTCTCTCTCTCTCTCTCTCTCTCTCTCTCTCTCTCTCTCTCTCTCTCTCTCTCTCTCTCTCTCTCTCTCTCTTATCTTCGTAACTGAGGACTTATCTTTTTATTGCACTCTTTGTCTTATCTTAATATTGGAAATACTTGTGATGGTAAAAAGCTATATATATTCCATCTCCCTCTTACCTCTTCATCTACTTACCTGTATTAATTATATTCTACCTGTAAATATTCTTCCTATTATGTTATCTCCGTGTCTTCCTTTCCATATAGAACATTAAATAAATATTCGATCAGAGAGAGAGGTAGCATATTCATTTTCTACTTCACTTTCTTCACCTTCTTCTCCTCCCCCTCCTTTTTTTATCATCATCATCATCATCATCTTCTTCTTCTTTTTCTTCTTCTTCTTCTACTTCTTGTTTATCTTCTTCTTCTTCTTCTTCTACTTCTTGTTTTTCTTCTTCTTCTTCTTTTTCTTCATCTTCTTCTTCTTCTTCATCTTCTTCTTCTTCTTCTTAATTAACACACTGATAAAAAGTAGTAGTAGTAGTAGTAGTAACAGTAGTAGATGCAACAGCAAGATTGCCTGACAGCATGAACTTGCACGTTTGTACCAATATTTTCCCCTCCGGCAGGGTGGCACACACTACATACCAAGGCAAAGGTAGCTATTTTTACCTTGCTGCATACAACCAGTCCCCAAGTAACTCGCGTTGGTTTCAAATCTTCGCTGAACCAGACACCTCACCACCCGAATCTCTGTTGTGGAAGATGAAGGCAAACTATCAAGGCATCGTATTACACAGGTGGTGTGGTAATCTTCCCGCGTGATTGATAAGAGCCAGTCTGATAAGGAGGTTGAGGACGGTGAGAAGCAAGATAGCACAACCACACTGTCCAGTCTCAGTCTTGTGATAAGTGCGTGCCGAGGGAGAGCTTTCCTTTCACTGTGTGTGTTTGAGAAAGTGAGTTGAGCAGGTTGGTTGTTCCTGTTGTAAATACCTTGGGTGAATTTTTTTTTTTTTTGTGGTTTATGTGCTAGTGAGGAGTCTTAAGGTGTGCATGGGGGGGGAGGGGCTACACGACAGAGTGACCTTGAAACACTTCCTGCATACTCAAAAAGTCCTTTAGACCGGTGTTTTTTGCCCTAAATTTGAAAGTGAGGTGAACTTTTCTGGACTTGAATGTAATATTGTTAGTAAGATGGATCGTAAGGAATCTAACTAAAGATACACTGGAGCTCTGATCTTGAAAATTCTCCGGATGGATTCGAAAACTTAGTCACGCCGGTTTTTCCAGTCGTGTAGTCGTGGGATAGGGGTCTTGGGGTCTGTCAGGCCACATTTTCATCATGTACATCTATTTCGTTTGGCAATAAATATCTCTTGTTGAAAACTGGAAGTGTGGCAACAACGCACACGCCCATGCAGTCGCAAAGAAGCCCACAGGTGTGGCGGGGAGATTGGTAGCAGATATATGCAATCTTCTGCTGCAGAGAACGCCCGGGGGTTATTTGCGAACTATTTCAGTTCCTCCCACACCAAAATTATATTGTGAACAGGGAGCGACTTCAATAGGCAGGCAGATGGTTCAGAATTCAATCAGTTGTTGTTTCTAGTTGTTCATCAGCAGCTAGAGCAGACCTAAGAGCTCGCCTTGGACTGAGTTTTACCACAGCTCCCTTGTAGAGCGTGTGTTGAGTTGTCTGCAAGTGTGGTTGGCATGCCATTCCACATGTAATGATCTGTGGCATTTAACAGTAATTTGAAGGCTTGAAATAACTGTTGGCGTGGCCAGACCCTTCGCCTCCTAGCTGGCCTGCCTTCTGGCTCAGCAGCAAGTATACACAGGCAGCAATCAAGAAGTCGCTGTCGTCCATGTGGTCCATGCTCTATCTGTCAACAAGCGGCGTAACGAATCCCATCTCAGTAACGAGCGCCCACCATTTTTGTAACATCATTTTGACGTCATTAACGTCGACGGGACCGTCAAAACGGGATAGTGAGAACCCGGCCTGCGGGAGTGATCGTGTTTGGGGGAATATGAAAAACCACAGTGTAAGTTCTTATGCGCAGTCAAAAAGTAAACAAATGATCGCTTTTCATGTGGTAGAGTCGTACGAATGTGATAATTAAAAACTATCACCAGTATCACAAAAGAGTTCATGAAAAGCCCAGCAACTTCAACGAGAGTCTTTTCAAACGGGCGAACTGAGAGGCCGATACGTTTAAAAATACGGACTTTTATGTAGGCGTAACTCTGTCAGTAGGAGAAATCATTGAGTTTTTTGGGAATATATGGAAACAGTCTAAATTCGTATGCGCAGCCCTAAAAGTAAACAAATGATCGCCTTTCTTGAGGTAAAATCGTACGAATGGGATAACTTCTTGGGGGTCTGTAGCTCTGTCAGTAGGAGGAATCATAGAGTTTGGGGGAAATATAAGGAACCAGAAGCGTTTTTAGTTAGTATGCGCAGTCAAACCAGTAAACAAATGATCGCTTTTCTTATGGTAAAGTCATACGAATGGGATAATTTCTTGGGGGTCTATTTGTAGGCCTAGTTCCGTCAGTAGGAGGATGGGAAGTATGAGGTAGTGGCAAGAACCATGGCAAGAACCTTATGAATTCCTTCCCCTATACGAACATATATATTATCCTAAAACTTCCTGATGCAGTGAGACCAGGTGACTCTGACTATTGATTTCTTGATAGGCAATCTTGCGCCATAGTGTTGAGAGAGTGATTATGGTACATGGTGATGGTGGTGATAGAGAGGATGGTGGTTGACCTCTACATGTCGAGTGGTGACATTGCAGCGATAAGCAAGAAAACAAACAAGGGAAAGTGTTGGTGATGGTGATGATGGTGGCGGTGATGGTGGTGATGAGTGATGATGATATTGGTGATGTTGATGGTAATGGTGGTGTATTATTATTATTGTTGTTGTTATTATTATTATTATTATTATTATTATTATTATTATTATTATCAAAGGCGATGGTGTTATGTTTCGGGAGCTGTTATAAGTTGTTTGTTTCCTCGTTTGTGTGTTTGTTTGTTTGTCTGTACGTAGAATCACGAAAAAAAAGAAAGAAAAAATGGACATAATTAAAGTCCCCAAATTCACTTGAGAACATCCTTAGAAATCTGAGAAAAACACAGTGTAAGTTCTTATGCGTAGTGAAAAAGTAAACAAATGATCGCTTTTCGTGTGGTAGAATCGCATGAATGTTATAATATCTTAGGACGATTAGCTACAATTAGAAAAGAAAATTGATATAGACTTACTGAATGACGGCAAAAAACAACAATAAAAAACAAATAAAAAACGATAAGAATGACTAAACGACGGGAAAAAAACAACAACTAATGTAGAAATGACTTTGGACGTAAGGAAAGGTAAACTGAGGACAAACACTAACAGCTGCGCGTGGCCTCGGTGTTCATCTCCGTCGCATTGGCCCTTGAGTCTGAAATGGCCATATAGAACAACAACAAAAAAAAAACTTATAATTTGAAGGGTAGACCATTTTGTGTATGCGTTCACTTATTCCATGGGGGGGAGGGGGGCGGTGGGGGGGAAGCGTTCACTTTTCGATATGAACTGAATGAATGGAGGTGTGTGCGTGTGTTTGTTTGTGTGTGTGTGTGTGTGTGTGTGTGTGTGTGTGTGTGTGTGTTATCATTATTGTTGTTATCATTATTATTGTTATCATCTATTCATTCATGTATTTTTTTTTTTTGTTCACTATGCTTTCCTTTTTAATATGAGACGTGTTGTTGTTGTTGTTGTTGGTGGTGGTGGTGGTTAGTTAGTTAGTTAGTTAGTTAGTCAATTAGTTAGTTAGTCATCATCATCATTATCACCATTAGTTAATCATCATCATTATTATTATCACAATTATCATTATTATCTATATCATCATCTATTCCTTCATTAATTCCCTCCTTTGCCTTAGCCTACTTTCTTTCCACCGTGAGACGTGAGGGCCGAGGAGTGACTATACTTACATACAAATTTAGGTCTTCGATAGCGGCTACTGGAGAGAGATACTGAAATGATAAGACTGATATATAACCCTCAACTCTGAACTTCAGCCGGTAGCCTATTTGTCCACTGGTATTAAAAAAAAAGACTAGGAAAGAACCCACTGTTATATCTATCTACTCTATCTATAGTGACCTGTCTCCTCTCCTCTCCCTAACCATTATATCAACCATACTTTGACTACAATTCTCTACCTACTAATCTACGATCTACCATCAGGGTCATCAAACTACCCAAAAACATACTCACAACTCCTACGAAAGCCTTGTCCAATATGTGTGAGTGTGTGTGAGTGTGTGTGTGGGTGTGTTTGGACGCTCAAATGTTTAAAAGCACTATTAGGAACGAAGCTACGAGAGTTTAAGAGATAGAAAGGGAGACGCAGGGGAAGGAAGGAAGGGAGGGAAGGAAGGAAGGGAGGGAAGGAAGGAGGAAGGGAAGGGATTGATGGGGAATGGGCTAGGAAGGAAGGAAGGAAGGAAGGAGGTTGAGGAGGAAGGGAAGGGAAGGGAAGAGAAGGGTGGAGAAAAGGGAAGATGAGGCTGGGAAAGGAGAGAGAGAGAGAGAGAGAGAGAGAGGGGTTAGGAAGTGAGGGGAGAGGAAGAAAGTCATATATTTGTTATCATAGAAAAAAAATGACAATAGTGGAGGCTTACCTGATAAAAAAAGATTATGTCGGCTTTACTAAACTGACGTAATGGTGTGTATTAAGGATCATCGTCACCATCATCTCGTTCGTCGAAAATTGCAATATTAAGTGTCTACATTACTATAGCACTACTTTTATGTGTTATCCACTGTCATAGGTATATTGATTATTATATATTTTTGTTTTGTCAGTGAGTTAAGTAACATTTTTCTTTTGTTTCAGGAATGGAAGAGAAACGCATGGTCATCGTTGGAGTGGTGAGTAGGCTATCGCTTTTGACCTAATAGCTTCGTAACGTGCAGTGGGCTACCATAGCAACCAAAGGGAATACCATTGCTCTCCCTTCCCTTACACCTCCGTTGCCAGATTATCGTACTCAGAGCCTCGTTTTTACCGGTTTCTGAGCCATAGCTATTGCCCAAAAAACACCAATAATTAACCGTTTTAACGATAATTATATATGAAGGCAGTTATTGGGGTCGAGGAGGCATTTTTTGGTCGGAAATCATATAGGAGGCTGAGTACGACAATCTGGCTTTCACCCCCCTTTGATAAACGTGTCCCCCCTCCCCCCACACTAAAAAGCTAATCAAGGCTACCCTCCACCCTACCCCTGTTCTCGTTTTTGTCATTATTATTACTGGAATCCATGAAAGGGCATCATTGTAAAAAAAATACGTGATAGAAACAAACGTAGTCCCCTCGATGAGCAACAGCAAAGGTTTCAGGGGCCGTGTTTCCCTGTTTTTCGCAAATAAAACTTTAACAAAGCGTCGGACAAGGATGTTATTTTGGCAGTGGATGTTTGAGACCCCGACTTAACGGGTAAAAATATGATATGGTGTCATATGTGGATAATGAAGCACTTATAGGAGTAAATTTAGGGTAAACTTGGCTGAAAGTTAAAGGCACTGTGAGCGAGGCTAGCCCCGCCCCGCTCATCTTCTCGTGACCTCGATGTGACGTTTAGCTCTGATGTATGAGTAATCATCCATCCAACCAGCAATTATGTCTTACTGCTTCACACACACACACACACACACACACACACACACACCGTAGCAATATTTAATCTACTGTAAATATAGAGTTGGGGAGAAACAGTTTTACTCGAAGGAAATTACTTATCCTTTACATGGAAAATATGACTCTTGGTAGTACATGCTGCCTGTAGCTATGTAAGCGAGCAGTAGTTTCTGGTTTCATCCCTCGTTGGTTCGTCAACCTCCACCATACCCAACCTTTCCTTCCTCACACAAGCATCCCCACCCAACCACCCTGCAACACCTTTGTCGTTTATGGCATGTTACCACCTAAAAGTCCTAAAGGGTGATACACTATCTGATACTGTATATACGACCGTATCAGTACGAATCTTATGCTTGCGTGGGAAAGGAAAAGTTGGGTATGGGGGAGGTTGACGAACCAACGAGGGATGAAACCAGAAACTACTGGTCGCTTACATAGCTACAGGCAGCGTGTACTACCAAGAGTCACATTTTCCATGTAGAGGATAAGTAATTTCCTTCGAGTAAAACTGTTTCTCCCTAACTGATAGTCCATATAAGGAACATCCATATTTACAGTAGATTAAATATTGTTACGGTGTGTGTGTGTGTGTGTGTGTGTGTGTGAAGCAGTAAGACATAATTGCTGGTTGGATGGATGATTACTCATACGTCAGAGCTAAATGTCACATCGACGTCACGAGATGAGCGGGCGGGGCTAGCCAAAGCAAGTATACTTGCCTTGGGGCTAGCCTCGCTCACAGTGCCTTTAACTTTCAGCCAAGTTTACCCTAAATTTACTCTTATAATTGCCTCATTATCCACATGTGACACCAAATCCTATTTTTGCCCATTAGGTCGGGGTCTCAAACATCCACTGCCAAAATAACATCCTTGTCCGACGCTTTGTTAAAGTTTTATTTGCGAAAAACAGGGGAACACGGCCCCTGAAACCGTTTATAAACATGGATCTGGAAAACCAGAAGGACAGGGAAATAGAAATAAGAGGAAAAAATAATAAATATGGTTGTGTGTTTCAGGGCGGGGTGCTTGTGATCATGACCATCACGCTGCTGGCTGTGACCCTGACCGACGAGGGAGATTCAGGGGGCGGCGGCGACCCTGACATCAAACTCAACAAGACGAACCCTCTTCTCCTGATCTCTCTCGATGGCTTCAGACACGATTACATATACCGGAGTGTACCCACGCTGGAGACCCTGGCGCGGGAAGGGGTGCATGCGAGGTTCTTGATGCCCTCCTACCCGACGCTCACTTTCCCCAACCATTACTCCATCGTGACGGTAGGGGCCAAGCGCACACATCTGGCAAAGGTTTCAGAGGAGTTGTGGGCATTTCCATGGGTAGAATAATAGTTTATAACCCTGTTGGAAGTTGGATCAAGCTTCTGCTGCTCCTGTGGTGACATTATCTTCTACTAACCTTTAATTAAGTGGAAAATAAATCAAAAGAGAGAGAGAGAGAGAGAGAGAGAGAGAGAGAGAGAGAGAGAGAGAGAGAGAGAGAGAGATGGCACACATGCAGATGTCTGAGCCATCCACTCCTAAAATGACTTGTTAAAATGGAAAGACTAAAATTGTCTCTGCATGTCTGACTGTGCTTATGTTCTCCCTCAGGGGCTGTACCCAGATGATCACGGCATCGTCGCCAATGGTTTCTATGACCCAGACTTCAATGAAACTTTCAGCATGGGTGTGAAAGACGGGAAGTGGTGGGGCGGAGAACCCATCTGGAACACGGTGACTATGCAGGTGGGTAAAGGAGAGTTTGTGAGAGGTTTGTTCAGTGGTCTTGGAGATGATTAGGCAGTGCAAAAACAGTGATTCTAAGGACCATGTTAGATAATTTTAGTTACTTTTTGCTATTGCCAGGCTTAATTTTTCTTGCAGGTGAGTTTAGATGAGTTTGTGAGAGGTTTGTTCAGTGGTCTTGGAGATGATTAGGCAGTGCAAAAACAGTGATTCTAAGGACCATGTAAGATAATTTTAGTTACTTTTTGCTATTGCCAGGCTTAATTTTCCTTGCAGGTGAGTTTAGATGAGTTTGTGAGTGGGTTGTCCAGTGGTCTTGGAAATTATGTGGCAGTGTAAAAATAGTGATTCTAAGGACCATGTTAAATGATTTTCTTCACTCTTTGCTATTGCCGGGCATAATTTTTCTTCCAGGTGAGTGTAGATAAATTTATGGGTGGGTTGTTCAGTGGTATCAGAGACGATTAGGCACTGCAAAAACCACTGTTGCCAGATTGTCGTACTCAGAGCATAGTATTTACCTGTTTCTGACGCCTAACTATTGCCAAGAAACATCAGAATCTAACTCTTTTAACGATAACTATATATTAGTTTCGTTATTGGAGCCCAGAAGACAGTTTGGGGGTAGGAAGTCGGGAAATATAATCGGCTGAGTACGACAATCTGGCAACGTAGGCAAAAACAGTGAGTCTACGGACCATGTTAAATCATTTTCGCTACTTTTTGCTCTTGTCGGGCTTAATTTTTCTTGCAGGTGAGTGTAGATGAGTTTGTGAGTGGGTTGTTCAGTGGCGTTCAAGATGAGTAGACTATGCAGAGACGACGGAAGGCCAATGTTTCGTAGTTTTCATGAGCTTTTCGAACGCTGTTGCCGGGCTTAAATTTTGTGTCACCTGTGGTCTTCCTTCCTCAAAATCATCAAAAGAAAATGGATTTGACATTTAGATATTTTTTGCTAATAAGTTTTGCTATTTCAGGCTTTAGATTTTGTGCAGAAAATGATAAACAACATACACATTAGTGCTGTTCCAATTAACTTATTACGATCCCATAATTATTAAGTTCAAAGTGAGTGTTTAGTTAAAGTGCCGCATTTTCTTCATTCAACAAACACTCTATATAAACCCAATAAAGCGGATATGGAGCAGTCACCCTCTTTGGGCTTGGTTTACACAGACACGCAGACATGGAAACTCGTTGGTATAATTTTCCTTTATTCCTACGATGTGGCTTCGGACAAAGAGTCGCCCATTATGTAGCTATGCCAAGAGTGCCGTGAAACTGAAAGGAATTGATGACCAAACCCACATCCAACCTTTACGGCTCTTTGCACTAAAACCTAAGTCATATATTGTTGCATTTCTCATTATAAGTAGTAGACAGGTATAGGCTTACTGTAAAATGCATCTGCAGTTTTTCATTTTTCTCTGTTGGCAGGTATTTCCAATAATTATATGGGAACTGATTACGATTTCCTTCTCTCCCCGTGTGTGTGTGTGTGTGTGTGTGTGTGTGTGTGTGTGTGTGTGTGTGCAGAACAAGACTAGCGCCACCTATTTCTGGCCTGGCTCCGACTGTGACATCAATGGCCTCTACCCGGACCATTATTATAACTACAACTCCAACGTTTCTTTCGCTGATAGAGTCGACCAGGTGAGAGTATTTCTATTATTCCGTTACATGGCCTATTATATCCAGAGCCATAGAATAGGAGAGTTTTATCAACTTCTTCACGGGCGCCATGTTCTTACTAAAAAAAGCCGCGCGAAATTCAGATTCATGGTGATGCGCGCTCTAGGTACGGTTATTATCTCGAACACACAAGAAATACTATAGTACCCTAAGTCTATATATACCACGTCAAGTCGTACGCAGGTTTGTGGGAGGAGACACGGCAGAGGCGTGGTTTATGCGTGACACTGCTTGGAGCCAAACTAGAGAATGTAGAAACAGGGATTGAGAGAAAACGAAGAAAGGCGGACTAATTTAAACCAATCACTTCAACAAGCCCTCCCTCACACCCCACGACGCCGTTTGTAGGCATTGGAATTACAGTCACGCAATAGCACAATAAAAAGACTTTTTTTTTTCGTCGGTGGCTTGCCTGAACGCGCTGTGAAAGAAGGGGAGAATACACATCCAGAGTGCACATACGGCCCCAACTTTAGTCACCCCTGAACTGGCGGGTATTTTTTTTTTTTGGCTTCAAGTGACGTCATCCCGCTGCTCCGCCCCAAAACCGCCTCCTGCGCGTACCGGTCGCAGTTTTGAAGTAGAGTGACTTGACTTGGTATGTATAGACTTAGCAAGAAACACTATAGTACCAGGATCAATGTGAGTTCCGTGCGGCCAAACTCCTATTCTACAGCTCTGATCACGCCTAGCCTTCAGGAACACGCCTCATTCTCTATCTATCCCACGCTCTCCCAGGTTGTGACGTGGCTGTCGCTGCCGGAGGAGGAACGGCCAGACTTCGTGTCCCTTTATTTCAGGGAGCCGGACCACACTGCGCACGCTGAGGGACCTGACTCACTCGCTGTAAGCACACCATTTTTCCTCTTTACTTGTAGCCTCATATTGATCTTGGGAAATTAGACGAAAATACTCTCTCTCTCTCTCTCTCTCTCTCTCTCTCTCTCTCTCTCTCTCTCTCTCTCTCTCTCTCTCTCTCTCTCTCTCTCTCTCTCTCCCCTGTTACCCCCTTTTGTTATTGTTATTATTATTATTATTATTATTATTATTATTATTATTATTATTATTGTTATTATTATTATTACTGTTCTTATTATATATATGAAATGCATTTGGTATAGTATATTGATGTCCTCTCTCTCTCTCTCTCTCTCTCTCTCTCTCTCTCTCTCTCTCTCTCTCTCAAGGTGAACGATATGCTTAAAGAGATGGACGGATTCATCAATCGACTGCTCTCAGGCCTGAAGGAGAGGAAGGTGTTGGATCAGGTTAATATAATCGTGCTGGCGGACCACGGCATGGCTCGGTCCGGTAGCTTGGGCGCCCTCCAGCTCACTGACTATGTTCCCAACCTCGCCAGTCTCACCACCTCTAACTATAGTACCTACGGATCCTTCACGACGCTGAGGCTGAAGAACCCGAACGAAGGTGAAAAGCGTGTTGGCGGTAGCGAGTGTTCTAAAGCTAATTAGTTCACGGATAGAGAAAGGCAATATCCATCAGGGTTACTTTATTGACAAAAATCACACAGGTCATTGACATGTACAAGACACATAAAAGAGGTGGTTATGTGTATGTGCGTGTATGTGAATGTTGTACTGTGTAGGTAACATCTATGTGTTGGTGTATATGTGGAACAATGTTTAGAAGAGAACTGTAGGAAGACGAGGACAGACAGTGGAAGATAAACAAGTAACAAGAAAAGTTAAAAATGAAGATGCATAAGACGCGGACAACAGGGAGCGCGACGAGAAACACGAATAATTGGATGGCACAGGAGACACAAGACGAGGGGAGACGAAAACAATGCACACGAATACACTTAATGAGTCTGTGCTGCAGCGCCCATTTTCTTATGAAGCGATGGATACAATAATAGAGGGTGGTCGTATTGTGTTAATTTAGCTGATGTTTTTTTGTTTTGTTTTGTTGTTGTTGGTGGTGGCGGTGGTGTTACTGTTGTCGTTGTTGCTGTTGACGTTGTTTTGGTTGTTTCTGTCATTATTGTGAAAGGCATTTGAAGTATTTTGGTCTCTCTCTCTCTCTCTCTCTCTCTCTCTCTCTCTCTCTCTCTCACACACACACACACACACACACGTTAATTATGATTTATCTTCTACGTCTTTCCAGCAAACCTTGAGAGCATGCTGAACAACTTGACACTCTCTCTCTCTCTCTCTCTCTCTCTCTCTCTCTCTCTCTCTCTCTCTCTCTCTCTCTCTCTCTCTCTCTCTCGTTAATTATGATATCTCTTCTACGTCTTTCCAGCAAACCTTGAGAGCATGCTGAAGAACTTGACATGTTCAGCGGGGCCTTCCACCATGAGGGCCTTCTTGCCGAGCGACCTACCCAAGCGCTTCCACTACTCGAAGAACAAGCGCATTGGAGACATCGTGCTTGATTTGGACAGCGGCTACTTCACCAAACATCCCGACTACCCGGATTGGAAGGATCTCTTAGGAAACCACGGCTACGATAATCATATATCCACCATGGGCGTACGTATTAGCTAGTCTGATGTGATTATGATGTTGTTCTGGTGCTAAATTCTTCGTCTTCCTTTGTTTTTTTCTACTATTATCATTGTTAGTATGAAATCTGATGTTGCCTAATGGTTGTTTCGGTGCTTCTTTCGTCTACGTTTTCCTTCTATACTACTCGAGCTGGTTCTATGTATCCTTTTTCTCCTACTTCTAGGTTTACTGCTATATATTAATACACTACCATTGTGAGCCTCCACCTTGGGCATACGTGGTCTGATGTTATATGGTTGTTTTACTCCTTCATTTTCGTTTTCTTCTAGTCCTTGTGCTGGTTCTACTACTACTACTTCTACTACTACGACTACTACTATATACTACTTAACAGGCTTTCTTCATCGCCTCGGGCCCGGATTTCAAGAAGAACGTAACACTACAGCCCTTCAAGAACATCGAAATTTATAACCTCATGTGCTACCTCCTGGACGTTGAGCCCGCACCCAACAATGGTACGGAGGGCGCTCTCTACGCCGCCCTGCTCAACCCTCCTTTCTTCCCCGATCTACCCGTGGTTAGTATAGGAAGCCCTTTGATAGGACATGAGTCGGGTGTTGATTGGTATGGTTTTTGTCCCACCCCTCCCTCCCCACACCTCATTCATTTATTTATTTACTCATTTTTTAATATACCTATATCTCTGTATGCTCGTTTAGGGAGGGGACTTTGACTGGGTATGTCATCATCATCATCATCATCATCGCGCTGTTACCCCCTGTAGATCCAATATGTAAATTCTTAGGGTCACTCAACATGTAAAGCATCCAACCCTCGCAGGAAACTCCCCCACCAGCGGCAAAGTTCCCTCCTGACGCCGAACTGAACGACCAAACGCTTCATTTGGCCAACTGCACGGGAGATCCAGCTGTGAGTATGGGAGTGAATGGGAGTGTATACTTTGGGTTCTTCATCAGAGAAATCCTGAATGTAGTACACCTTTGAGGGCTGTATAGATTCCTTTGCCAAGCTGTCACCCACAAGAGAATACCCGTTCATGTTGTGCCACAATGACCCAGCGACTTTTGTGCCCCCTTCACACTGTGTCGAATCCGTATCCGGCGATCGTTTCTAGACCTCTTTACGACCATGTGCGACCTTTTCACATCAATATTTCACACCCAAGACCTCGTGTACGTGCTGAGTCGCTGGGTTGTCGTGGCCCAGAGTCGGCACAGTGTGAACGGGGCCTGAAAGTTGCTAAGCCCATCCAGCGTTGCCAGATTGTCGTACTCAGCCTTTTATATTTACCGACTTCCGACCTCAAATCTGTCTCCCCAATAACGAGATTCATTTATATTTATCGTTAAAACAGTTAAATTCTGATGTTTCTTGGCAATAGCTAGGCGTCGAAAACCGGTAAATACTAAGCTCTGAGGACGATAATCTGGCACGAGTGAGTAACAACAGGATGTCAAACAACACATGTACATTATAATATACACTTTACAGAGCCCATCAAGCAGGTCGAAGTTTGATCCGTATTCTCAGACAATTTCGGCTCTCACTATCGCACAAATATTTTCAGAGTCCACAAAGGAGATTGGTCGGGCTTCTATGAGTGTTTTCACGTTCATAGTGCAGAAGCCTTGTCAAACTGTTACCAGCTGGCTCATAAAACAGTTAAAACTACCCATGGCAATACCCACAACTTCCACCAAAGCCTTATCAAATGTTGGGTTGTAAGGGCCGAAATGTTTGAGAATACTAGGCTAAAAGTTTGTCACCACGCATTTCTCTCTCTCTCTTTCTCTCTTGATGACTTATTTTTGACAGCTCTGGATCTTTGCCTCGCTGTTTTCTTTCTCTTGAGTTTCCCTTTCACGAGTTAGTAACCTTAAAAGCCCCTGTGGTATAGTATATTATAGTATAGCTGTAGGTTCGTAAGCCAAGCATAACGCTCCTCCCCAGCTTTATCATCATATCAAACTGTTCCTTCCCCCAATGCTCAACAGGACAAAACTTTGGCGTGGCTGCAGGAAATCAACATAGGCGAGAGTGAACAGAAGACTCTCGAGGCACTTCATCTGCCCTGGGGTGTTCCTTTGTCTGGGAATCGCTCGGATAGCCTCCTCCTCCTCCACCACAATGACCACGTCACGGGTAGGTATAAAAATAAGTCGCTGAACAACTTATCAAACAGTTTATCAGGCTAACCACCTTCTTTATCCATTAGGCTGTACCGTAGACCTGAAGATGAGATTATGGACGAGCTTGATATCATGCGTTAAAGTGTCTGAGGCTAACCACCTTCTTCATCCCTTAGGCTATTCCGTAGACCTGAAGATGAGATTATGGAGACCTGAAGATGAGATTATGGACGAGAGTTGATATCATGCGTTAAGTTTCTGAGGTGAAGATGAGATTAGGGACGAGCTTGATATCATGCATTAAAGTTTCTGTGGCTAACCACCTTCCTCATCCCTTAGGCTATTCCGTAGACCTGAAGATGAGATTATGGACGAGCTTGATATCATGCATTAAAGTTTCTGAGGCTAACCACCTTCTTCATCCCTTAGGCTATTCCGTAGACCTGAAGATGAGATTATGGACGAGGTTGATATCATGCGTTAAAGTTTCTGAGGCTAACCACCTTCCTCATCCCTTAGGCTATTCCGTAGACCTGAAGATGAGATTATGGACGAGGTTGATATCATGCATTAAAGTTTCTGAGGCTAACCACCTTCTTCATCCCTTAGGCTATTCCGTAGACCTGAAGATCCCACTCTGGACGAGCTTCGCCATGACAGGGGTGAACTTGAACCCGCTGGTGGAGGAGTGGAGCAGTGACGTTCGCCTCTCAAGCAACACCACGCCTTCCTGTGCAGCGTATGATGACTTCACCGTGGAGGATTGGAATGTTACGATGTTCCCGCTCTTCAATCCTAGTGGGTATTCATTAAGCTTGCACCTCACACTACGGTACTCCCTCCATTTATAACAAAGCAATTGGGGAAACGCTTATTAAGTCCCTACATCAGAACGATCGTTATATCTGAGGGTGTTAACAATTTTATAATTAAACGACATCAACAGTTAAAGCAAAATATATTGTTTAGAGTTGTTTATGTTATCCAATATAAATTAATTTGTTGTAAGGGAAAGATATAATGTTTTAGCAAATACTAACATGGTGTGCAAAAATTCGCTGTATATTATCTTCAGTAAGGTTTTATGGGTCGATATAAGTTCGATTTACGCTACAGGGAAACGAATTAACGAGATAGTTCATCTTAGGCTATTAATTGTGATCGCATGTGGTGGTATTATTTCTATCTATGCAGCCCACTTTCTTAGCGCTAAAACACACTATAGGCTTTTTTTACAACAAAGGAGACGGCTCAAGGGCAACAAAAATAGTGCAAAAAAAGGCCCGGTACTCGCCGCTCCCATAACAGACAAAAGTAAAGAGTAGCCAAAAGAGAGGTCAATTTCGGGTGGAGATGTGAGGTAGGGAGGATAGGCTACTAGTGTTTTGATGAAAAGTCGAGCTGTCATACTATTGAGATAATCTATTATTAATAATCATCATCTCGTAGTCGTGTAAAACCATCGCGCCCTTCATTTCAGTATTTTCCAACTCTTCTGGCGCTCCCGAAGTCCCGTTCTTGGTGAGCAACGCCGTGCCGCTGGTCAACTCGAGCAAAACCGAGGACACCTTGATGACCCTCGCGAGGAACACGTGGAGTCTGCAAAACTCTCCCCTCAACTTCGTCATGGGAGTTGCTTTCGACTACGATGCAGATACCCTCGCAGATGAGACCATCAATGCCACGTATGTATAAATTTTTAGTCGTAGTACATTTATGGAGTAATTCCTTTCTTGAAATAGTTTACACAATTTGAATATATACCTCCTTGGTGCCTAGCTACGAATCCCCGGGTCCGGGTTCGAATCCCAGCCCGGGCAGTCGGTGTGCAGTTCACCCAGGTGTTCATCCTCCTTACTGGGCTGGCTGATAAATGTGTAGTACCTGGGGAAAACTGGGGAAGGTAAACTGTGGTAACCCGGATGTCACACTTGCCCTGTGTCCCGGAGTAATGGTCCACTAATGGATACCTCCCACCACAGGCTCAGTTGCCAATGCGACGGAGATGTGCACCGAGACCATGTGCAGCTTAGCGTAGGCCCCCAGCTTTTAATTTCTAAGTAGGCACTGCTGCCCACCATTACATCAATAATGCGACCCTTCAAAATCATCATCCGTCTGGAAGTAGATAAATCTATGGGAAAGGGTTCAATTCAGCCTTTCCTTTGCTCACCGGATCCAATACTTTCAACGTTTGTAAGAAAATGATCCAAGGTTAAGGTTTTGATCAGAGTAGTCTTCACTCATATCGTATTTTACTTAATTTTCTCAAAGATTTCCGGGGTTTACACACACACATTTGGGAAAGGGCTCAGTTCAGCCTTCGTTTGCTCACCGGATCCAATACTTTCAACGTTTGTAAGAAAATGATCCAAGGTTAAGGTTTTGATCAGAGTGGTCTTCATTCATATCGTATTTACCTGAATTTCTTAAAGATTTCGGGGTTTACACACACGCATTTGATAAGGTTTCATAGAAGGTGCTACATGTGGGTATTTCGATGGTTAGTTTTATGAGTATAGTAATAGTTTAATAAGGCTCCTACGCCATGCACAAATGTAAAATAACACTCACGAAAACCAGACTAAACTTCTTTGTGGCCTTTGGGAATGTTGTGAGAGCTGAGAATACTGGCCTTTGGGAATTTCATGGAAGGTCTCTCCCCTTAGGAAACTGGCGGTCCCTTCCCATTTCTTCGTTGTGGTCACCCGCTGCAGGCAAATGGTACCCTCTATCACTAATTGCACGAATGCAGATCTCGACTCCCAGGCCTTCATCCTCCCGCAGTTCCAGACCGCCAGCAATGACTGTTTGGTACGTATATGCTACGCCTAACTTTAATATTTTTTATCATTTTATTAGTTGACTTGGTGGACTTGGGGCTATATCGTGGGAGAAACTTTTGTTGTATACCTAATGATCATAATTTTCTTAGTTAGGAATTCCAGTTAAAGTAAAATGCTTTGAGGTTGATATTGTTCACACCTATTTGTATTACTTAACGAGATTGTGATAATATAAGCTAGTAATGCTCCTTGATTTTATTACTAGAGTTTGAATATAAAGGAAGACAGGCAGTTACTATAAATGAAAGGAAGGGAAGGAAGAAAATAATAATATGCAAGCCATAAATATCATGTCAGAAAGGAAAAAAAAGGAGAGAGAGAGAGAGAGAGAGAGAGAGAGAGAGAGAGAGAGAGAGAGAGAGAACCACCAATATTCTAAAAGTTCTAACCCATACCCACCTTAACATCCACCCCACCCATCCACACACAGACGGGGATGAAGTACGCCACCTTCCACCTGTCTACGGTACAGGATGTGGAGCAGCTGACGGGCCTCACCTTCTTCCCCTCCCTCGAGCCTGAGACCCGCCTACAGCTCGCCCTCGGGATCCACACCTACGTTTGGCGATAGGTTGGGTATTTAGTGTGGCGAGAATGGCCTAAGAGAGAGTCATTGATAAGGGTGAGTTTGGACATAAGCTCCTCGGATGGCATTTTATTTTGCATTAGTCTGCCGCTCTTCCACCACACTGTCTTTACCCTTATTATTATTATTATTGCTACTATTGCTACTACTACTACTACTACTACTACTACTACTACTACTTCTACTATCATATAAAAAAATACCATAATAATTCTAGCACACTACTATCATCTTCATCTGCATCATCTTATTTTTCTTTCATCGCTGTATGCTCATATTTCTCTTACTGGACATGCTAGAGGGAGTAACTAATTAAGACACTGTTCATATATTTTTCCTCTGGCATTAATGTTGCATAGCTTAATTACTTTTGGCGTTGTTCAATATTTTTTAGGCCCATGTCACAAGCTCTCCCCTCCTAATTAAGCTATTCCCTTGAGATCATTTCCAACAAGATCACTTACGCCATTTCAGTGAGTCACGCTTACGGGTTAACGAGTACATCTCACATACGGATTGCCTCTCTTAGTAGTAGTATATGGAGCGAATAGTTCAAAATAAGGTTGTGTGTTGTTAAACGTAGGTGGAAATCAGTGTAGAAGCTGCCATTTGTCGTCCCATATTCTCAAACACGCTCAAGTATGATCTGGCTTTTTGTAGAGGTTGTGGGCATTTCCAAGGGTAGTTTTATGAGCCTGGTGGTAGTTTGACAAGGCTTCTGCACCATGAATGTGAAAAAGCACTCATGAGAACCGGCCTGACTTATCTCCTTTGTGGCCGCTGGAAGTATTTTGTTGTGACAGGTGAGTGTCTGAGAATATGGGCCATTGACATATCTTTTAATTAAATAAGGGAGAGCTTGGAATCAGCCTGTTAAAAAATAGTGTATAAGCATTTGTCACATTGCTGTCTTGAAGTACCACAAGTGTGCACGGCCAAACCATGTAAGTGCAATTTTGAGAGTATAATTTATTACTGCATAGAATATCACATAATTATAAAGTTCAATGTTTCCAAGGTTATTCATCAGGACAGCTGGCTAATAATTAGTGGTTTGTTAGCAATGTCCTGCCTTAAATAGATAATGTTCATAAATTCTATAAGTAATTTGTGGAGGTGTATCTTATAAACGATTCCACTCACTATCCAAAGTGAGTTGTTACAATTCATGAAAATGGTGAAGAAATGCATTTTTATTTATAGAACTAAGTAATTAACCTGCACCGAGCCATGTGTTTTCCTCTTTTAGCACAATATATGTATCTGATGCGTGTGACAGAGTTTGGAGGGTAAAGCTGTCTATCATTATATAACTCGATGCTCACACTTCTCATCATCAGACACAAGGCATAGTAGTTAAAATTACACATCACTTGTGCATCCGACATTTAAATTGTTCATATCAAGTATATAATCTCTCCACAGTGGCCCATTATGGTTTGATGTGAGGCCAATTCTTTTAATTTTGGATAATGAAAGGACAAAATGATCATTGGTCATGTAATAATCCATACATAAACAATAAATTTTTAACTAATTTATAAAATGTACAAAATTTTTAACCAATTTCATCTGTGAGGCTCCCAACAAACCATCTGAGGCCGACACACCTCCATGGGAACCAAACCATGCTTCACCACACACCTCAGCCACACAATGTGATGCCCAGAGTCATCATTACCATAAAGTTCCTGTGGTGCAGGAATATTAGAATGTATACATAAAAAAGGAAGGAGTGGGGGATAATGAAGATAAAATGGCACAATTGTACCCCATTATGAAAGCCATAATGACACCATATCACCTTATTTAAGAAATACATTGTAATCCTCCTGTATTATAGGAACTTTATGCAAATGATAAATCTAGGCATCACAACAATACACACATCACTAAAGTAATTCATTGTGTACTGACACTTCTCACTAAGTTTTTTTTTACTCAAAAATATATTAACACAGATTTTCTTTCAGTCATGTTATTATGTGAACACAATGCATAGTTCAGATTTTTAAGGCATATTATTATGTACAACAGAGAAGGTCATATCAGACAGAGCTGAAATTGTCATAATCTGGAATTTGAATCAGTGAAAATTTGGTTATTTAATCATTTGTTCATAATGCTTCAAAAATAATTTATATTCTCTAAAAATAATCAGCAGGGACATGGGACAGCAGTCATACAGAGCAAAAGTATTTGAAAATTACATGACTGAACACTTAAAAGAATACAGAAGTGGAACATAGATTTCTGAGCATTCTCCCCAAGCAGACATATTGAATAATTCAGCACACACACACACACACACACACACACACACATACCTCTGGAAGCTGTGGTCATAACATTAATAACATGTGTGCAGATGATGGCACAGGTGTTGTCATTCACTACCATTCAACCCTTGCTATGTAATCATGACCCCTCAACCCCTCCTCCCCTTCCCCCACCACAACACACACAAAAAAAAGCTTCTCCAGAGACAACAATGAATGCATATTCATATAAATATAGTGTCTGATATGAACCAACATATACAGGCTATTTCTGAGTAATGTGTAGCACAATTTAGAAGATACAATTACGATATATACATGCAATTAGAAAAATAAACCCTAAGAACTTCATCTGACCCTCTCAACAGCAGCCCCAAATTAAGAATGATTTATCTGTTAACATATGATGGACACAAGCCAAAGCAGGTGCTGTGTGGGGCTTCCTTAAGATGACTTATACACCCAAGTTGTCAATATGTAATATATCTAACAACTTCTACTTGAAAATACTGAAGTACTGATTAAAACATATTCCAGCATAGTACATACTATAACCGTTGTTACAACTAAAATGTTAACAAGCCCTCAGTTTAGTTGCCTTAACACTGCCCAACATTAAAGAAACACTACCTATCTGATTAACTTGCTGCTTGATTAAATGGATTGCGCACTAAAATGGACATGAAAGTCCTTAACAGCTGAGCCTCATTTGTAAGGTATTATTATTACTATATTGATCAGAGGAGCTGAAAGCTGAGTAAGTGAACCAGCCTATTGTGTGTACATTCTAAAAGGGTGTGGCATTTAAGTATTCATTCACAACATACTGAAGGTTGCTAACTACAAAAATACAAAACTTAGCTTACTTTAGCTTTTGGAGGTTTCAAAAAGCCAATCTTTCTCAAGTGTCTGACAATGAAAGGCGTGGCGGTAAGTGTCACAGCGATGCGGGCCGGAGCGAACACCTTGTGCACGGCGTAGGCCACAACAAAGGTGGCAGCCCCGGCGGCTCTCCTTGTGTTCACCTCCACTGTGCTAGAGTCATCAGCTGTTGTTGTTGGTCCTGTTGCCTCTGAGCTGCCTGAGTCCTGTTCAAGGCCTCCTGCTGCTGAAGGTTCTGGCAGCAATGGTGTGGCTGGAGCTCCCTCGCCCACCTGGCCCAAGCTGATGCCCAGACTCTTGATGATGCCCGTCATGTCTACTCCACTGGGGAGGGAGACAAAGGATTCATGTGAGAAATAACAAAAAACACTGAAAATATCCTGCTCCCTCACTTTGATTATTTACATGCAATATTGCAAACTAGAACCTTACTATTTCAGTGCAATGGAAATGTGCAACTCGGATATACACACATGTAGCTACTATGTGTCTGTAGATTCCCTTAATGTTTGTATGTGGTTTGGTGAATGTTACTGGTACCAGACATAGGAAAAAGTCAACACAAGCAACATAACATGCACATCTCACCTAGAGACCAGGAGGTAGCAAATCCCTAGGGAAGCCAGAGAGATTGAGACATGGAATACAACGACCGTCGCACCGTATTCTTTAACTGCTCGCTGCAGCTTCTGTTTAGAGGTCAGCTGGGGCTCAGGAGTATCTGATGTCTTGTTTTGAGTGTCCTGACTTTGTTGAGTGCTGCTGAGGGTGCTCGTGTGGAAAAACTTACACCCAGGAGACAGCCTGATTAAGTGTTCACTAGCACTGGCTTTGTTAGATAACAGACGGACATTGTTAGCAGTGTTCAAGAGCCGGATGGAATGCACAGAGTCTACACTACCAGCACCACCACCAAGGAGGGGGTTAGATCCAGACACTCGTGGCACAGCAGCACGTCCAACAGGCACACTCAGCCCCAAAAGACCAAAGGTTCGACTGGCAGTACCTGAGTTCTTTTTGGACGAGATTTTAGAGTGATGAAAGGTTTGAAGGTCACCAGAGATATACTTCTCATCCTGAGCCCACTGGCCGCCTGGCATGTTCAGGTGGACTGGGGCCTTGCCAGAGATCTCATAAGGTTTTGGAACATTTGTCTGCATGACCTGAAAGAGAGAAATAGATGAGATACAAAGTGCTTAGACCCAACCATACTTTATGTGAAATAAGTGCATATATAAATGAAGATTTCAATGACTTAATGTAACTGACAGAGGTTAAAAAAATAAACAAAAGTGATCCTTACAGATGAAAGAGAAACTGTGATGCGAGTATCATATTTGTCAGAATGGGAATCGACTGGCTGTGAGTTGCTGTTGAAGGAAGCTCCCTGTGACACCTGGCTGCCCATGAACCTTGACCCAAAGACTCCACCAACTTGATTCAGCTTGGAGGACACATCTCGGTTGCGGCGTGGAGAGAATCGAGCCTTAAAAAGAAAAAAAAAAGAAAGAAAAAAAAGAGCGATGTTAATGTTGGTTAATTTCTCCTCAGCAAGATAAATACAAAATGCATATTTAAACATGCACACGCACACACACAAAATTAGAAAAACCTATAGGCTGTTGACACAAATAAGCGTGGCATTTCATTACATGGACAAAGAGATGATAAAGAAATTGATAATGGCTCTGATCTGTCCCAGGTTGGGGCTGCTGTCTTTAGAAGGAAAAAAGAGAGGTGACGTGATTACAGTGTTCAGTGTTGAGGGGAATAGAGAGATATGATACAAAAGATCTATTTATGTGGGCTAAGGGGTCAACAAGAGGCCATGGAAAGAAACTGTAAAAAATACATGATTCTTAACCCGGTAGCAGCGGGGATCATGTTTCTTAATGGTCCCTCCAAGCGAGAAAAATGAGAAAAAATCACCCCTCACACAAACCATTTTATAATATATATCAAAGCATTTGTGATCAGATTATGTATCATCTATTTTTTGGGGGTTTATATCATGGCAAAAACTTGGCCTGTCACTGGTACACGGTGAAGCCACAAATTTGGCCCGTTGCTGCTACCAGATTAAAGGATATAAAAAATACAGTTCATCCTGGACAATGAGATCTTCAAGTCTAAATAGTTAAATGAATTCAAAGATATATTTAATCAATGAGACTTGGAGATGGGACCCCATGAGTGTGGCCTATTTCCTATATATTGCAACAGGGTGAATAAAACACACACCTTCTCTGAGGCCTGGAGCTCCGCAACATTGGGAGGCAAGGCGATGTGGGCCGCCCCTGGCATGGGGGCTGACACAATCACTTGGTGCATCTTCTTCTTCTGCTGCGTCTGTTGCTTCAGCTGCGGTGTCTCTGTAGGTGGAAATGTCTCGGGTTATACACCTACATGATTACCTTAATTAAGCTATTACTTATGCATCCTAAAGTGATACATAAATTTCCGATCTACTTGTTATTTTTTTAGTTAGAGGAGACATAGCATGGGGAAAAAAGGTTACAAGATAGTGATCCATATGAAGCAAGACCAAGGAAGTTATTTTGGTTGTTTTTATTTTTTCTGTTCATAAGGCTCTTGACCCTTAGTTTTGATGTCCGCATCCAGACAATTCTACCCATGAGAGATCAGCTAACAAGACAGCCTCCGAGGTGAACCTAGCTTATGATTCAAACATAGGTGGGAAAAAATGTGTAATGTCAAAGTGGGTATGTTGGAAGAACAAAGAAGTCATGGCCTTTCAGATGTGCTTGAGACGTGCCATTTCCAACATCTTGATTGAAAGGGTAGGCTTGTTTTCAGGTACATAAAACTGCACTTAGCAAAATATTCTTCACCACTTATTCAGATTATTATCAAACATACTTATTTCCACTCAATTTATCATTACTGTAAAGTTCTGACAATGATAAACTGGGTATTATGTACAATTTTTCCATCGTCACTGCACACCTTCCTTGTACTTTCATTGTTCAGAGGGTACACTCAATACCGTGATCTCTCCGGTTATGTTTGCTCTTCTATGCACTCACACACACATTACACTTGCACTTCATTTCACTTCAAGCAGTCACTTGTTGTATATACTCGGCAATTTTTTGGTTTCAGTACTTGCTGTGTAGATATTATCCATTGTCCAAAGCTCTGTCAACCAACATACACCAAAGTTTCAAGGGGTGGGTGTTACGTAGGTTTCAGTGTTTGCTGTGTAGGTATTTTCAATTACCCTAAGTTCCCCGCCCCTGCACTGTCCACATTGTTGTCCCATATACAGTGTGTATGATGCCATCATTCATGTGGGGGGGTCTCCACAGCAGCTGGGGACAGGTGGAGGAGCTCTCATCTTCTCTCCTCCTCTCTCTCTCTCATCTCCTCCTCTTCATCACCTTCTAAATTTTACTCTTCTCTCTCTTCTTCTTCTATCTTCTATCTTTCTGCTGACTGCTCTTCTGAACTTGCTACTCTTGCCTCCCCCCCTCCCCCCCCCCCTGGCCCTTTTTCTCCCGCTCTGCTCACTCATCCCTATACCCCTTCCTTATGCTGCTGTTACACCAGCTTCTCTTCTCTTCTTTCATCCCTCACCCTCATAAACCTATCTTCCTTCCTTCATCCTTGTATTTCCTCCCTCCTGCCTCACGACTTGAACTCTGCAAGAGGAGGTTTCAAGAGGAACCTCTCTGAAACTGACCTTATCTCTTTTCACCTCTTTTCTTTTTTTCTTTTAGTAGCGGCTTTTTTTTTTTTTTTTTTTTTTTTTTTTTTGTTTGTTTTGTTTTTGTTTAATAAAAAAAAAAAAAAAAAAAAAAGTTGACCAGTATACACCAAAGTTTCCAGGGTGGGTGTTATTCCTAAATGGTGAGTCTCTTATACTGTACCCCAAGACAGGATGGCACTCATGGGGAAACAGTGAGAGGGAATAAAAGTTGAAATGGCCTCAGTGCTCATCTGTCACATAGGTCCTTCTTGAGTCTGAGGCGAGAAATACCCCATTAACCCGGGACACAGGGGCAATCTGACATCCAGGTTACCACAGTTTATCTTCACCCAGTATCCATTTATCAACTAGCCCAAAAGAGAGTGATGCCTGTGATTCAGTGTTTTTTGAGTGTTTAATTGCAGTAACTTCCAAAGGTCAAGCACATAAGCACCATAGATTAGGGCCACATAAGATACGGAAGTCAGTTAGGTTAGTGTGAAATGTCATGTTACACTTTTAAAACATTCCCTTCATGACAGGCAGAGGGATGTTTTATTCCACTTGAAAGGACAAAAAATGCTCTGCTAGATGTCCTTAATGTTTCCCTAAAGCAGTGGTTCTGAACTATATCCCTCCTAGGTATCCCCAGAAGTATTACTGAAGAAATGTATCTATACCCTCTGCCAGAATATGAGGAAAAATTGGATGGGACCAGATTTTAACTTCATCTTCATTAATGTATAAACTAGCCCTGTATATGTGGATGAAAGTGGAAGTCTCCTCAAGCAACTATGAATAAATCGGTCCAAGATGACTAAGATTTTGCACAACCTAAAACTTGAAGACTCCATGCAGTATTCCGAGAACTGCCTCTTACCCCGACCTTTCCCTCAGGAGGTACTACCCTATATTGAGAACCACTGCCCTTGAAGAAGAACCTTGAATATAACTTGCTAGACACATAAGAGGCATGACAAACAAAACTAAAGCATTTTGACAACTACACCATGCCCTAAAATTCCCCTCAGGAGGTACCCTATATTGAAAACCACTACCCTTGAAAAATAACCTTGAATATAACTCGCTACACATACTAATAAGACATGACAAACAAAACTAAAGCATTCTGAAAACTACACCATGCCCTAAAATTCCCCTCAGGAGGTACCCTATATTGAAAACCACTACCCTTGAAGAATCACCAGAAGTCCTCATCCCAAGCCACATAAGAACATAAGGTTATTTTTTTACTGAACATAGAGACATGACAAGCAGAACGGTGAAGTATAATAACTACCGTACACCATATGGCCCATACCTAAAGTACCCTATATTGAGAACAAAGCCCTTGAGAGATAACCTTGCATACATCCCCATCCCAGGACACATCAGAACATAATTAGAAGGATGACAAGCAAAACGGTAAAGGATTATGATAACAGTTACTATACCATACGGTCCATACCATAACATTTCCTTAGGTACCCCATATTGAGAACAAAGCCCTTGAGAAATACCCTTGCATACATCCCCATCCCAGGACACATCAGAACATAATTAGAGGTATGAAAAGGAAAACAGTAAAGGATTATGATACTATACCATACAGCCCATACCCTAACATTTCCTTAGGTACCCCATATTGAGAACAAAGCCCTTGAGAGATACCCTTGCATACATCCCCATCCCAGGACACATAAGAACACATAGGAGACATAACAAGCAAAAAAGTTAAGAGCCCCGTTAGAAATACAACCTCCCAACATCACCTCCTCCATCTCACCTGGCTGAGTGCACAGGTGTGTCTACTTACCTGAGGTTAGTGCGTGCATGTTCCTCGACCCAGTGGCCAGAGTTCTTCCCCCCTGCAGCCCTTTAAGTGTCACCACCATAGCCATCTTGCTGTCCGTAAGCTTCAGTGCCACACAAGCTAATGGTCCCTCGCTACCTGCTGCAGTGCCTCAGGTGTGGGGGAAGGAGTGCCACCTCTCGCCTGCTGACTGGTAGAAGGTGTCTTGTCTAATTTTAATGATTCTGTGTAACTTTCACCGTTCTGCGTCTTGGTTTCAGGTGTTAGTGAACCTGAATTAAATGGTAGTTGTGTTTATGGGAGTGTCTATTGAGTGGTTTGTGTGTGTGACTTAAAAAGGACAAATTGGGCTCTCGTGGTTGTGGGAGAATCACCTGCGGGACCTTCTTGTGTAATTCTAGTGTCCTGCGTCTTATTTTCAGGTGTTAGTAAACTTGGATTAAATGGTAGTTATGTTAGTAGTGGTATTTGTTGAGTGGTTTGTGTGTGTGCCGGAAAAAGGACAAACTGGGCTCCCGTGGTAGTGGGAGAAAGGGCTGTCATCTGCGGCGGGTCCTTCTTGTGTAATTCTAGTGTCCTGCGTCTTATTTTCAGGTGTTAGTAAACTTGGATTAAATGGTAGTTATGTTAGTAGTGGTATTTGTTGAGTGGTTCGTGTGTGTGCCGGATAAATGGACGAATTGGGCTTCCGTGGTAGTGGTAGAAAGCCGTGGATGTCACCTTCTGCGGGTCCTTCTTGTGTAATTCTAGTGTCCTGCGTCTTATTTTCAGGTGTTAGTGAACTTGGATTAAATGGTAGTTATGTTAGTAGTGGTATTTGATGGGTGGTTTGTATATGTGCCGGAAAAATGGACGAATTGGGCTTCCGTGGTAGTGGTAGAAAGCCGTGGATGTCACCTTCTGCGGGTCCTTCTTGTGTAATTCTAGTGTCCTGCGTCTTATTTTCAGGTGTTAGTGAACTTGGATTAAATGGTAGTTATGTTAGTAGTGGTATTTGATGGGTGGTTTGTGTGTGTGCCGGAAAAAGGACAAACTGGGCTCCCGTGGTAGTGGTAGAAAGCTGTGGATGTCACCTTCTGCGGGTCCTTCTTGTGTAATTCTAGTGTCCTGCGTCTTATTTTCAGGTGTTAGTGAACTTGAATTAAATGGTAGTTATGTTAGTAGTGGTATTTGATGGGTGGTTTGTATATGTGCCGGATAAATGGACGAATTGGGCTTCCGTGGTAGTGCATGGTAGAAAGCCGTGGATGTCACCTTCTGCGGGTCCTTCTTGTGTAATTCTAGTGTCCTGCGTCTTATTTTCAGGTGTTAGTGACCCTGAATTAAATACCAGTTATGTTATTGGTGGTATATTGTTGGGCAGTTTGTGTGTGTGCCTGAAAAATGGACGAATTGGGCTTCCGTGGTAGTGGTAGAAAGCTGTGGATGTCACCTTCTGCGGGTCCTTCTTGTGTAATTCTAGTGTCCTGCTTCTTCTATTCAGGTGTTAATGAACTTAGAATAAAACCAGTCATGTCAGGGGGAGTTATATTAGTGTGGCTTGCGTGTGTGCCTGAAAAAGGGCGAATTGGTCTTCTGCTGTGGTAGCTGCGGGAAACTTTGAATGTCATCTGCTAGTCCTTCCTTTTCCCTAGTATTTCAGAGTAGCCTGTAGTGACAAGCTTTATTAAAACACTTGACATCAATATCTTGCATGCATGTAATTTATTTTAGGAGCTAGTGGCCAATTTAAAGATGTCTCAGAGCCGATTTCTCCTATTAGGCCATTTATGGACTGTGCCTTAGCAACACGTCACAAGCCGAGACAAGGATGGTGAAGTCTACGGCTATGCATACCGTTAATGGGGACTGCCTTGTGATTTTACAGATTTACTACAACTTACAGACTATACAACCTCTGTGGTCCATACTATTTAGGTCATCTGTCCTTAAACCTAGATAAAATGACATCAAACAGCCATGAAAACGTTGCCTCTGCCCTAGGATTTTTTATTAGTGGGGACTGCCTCTTATTTTACTGATTTAACATCCCTCAGACCATGCAAACTCTGTGGTCCATATTATATAGGTCATCTGTCCTTAAACCTAGATAAAATGACATCAAACAGCCATGAAAACGTTGCCTCTGCCCTAGGATATTTTATTAGTGGGGACTGCCTCTTATTTTACTGATTTAACATCCCTCAGACCATGCAAACTCTGTGGTCCATGTTATATAAGTCTTCTGTCCTTAAACCTAGATAAAATGACATCAAACAGCCACTAAAACGTTGCCTCTGCCCTAGGATTTTTTATTAGTGGGGACTGCCTCTTATTTTACTTATTTAACTTCCATCAGACCATGCAAACTCTGTGGTCCATGTTATATAAGTCTTCTGTCCTTAAACCTAGATAAAATGACATCAAACGGCCATGAAAACGTTGCCTCTGCCCTAGAATTTTTTTTATTAGTGGGGACTGCCTCTTATTTTACTGATTTACTACATCTTACAGACTATACAACCTCTGGTCCATACTATATATAGGTCTTCTGTCCTTCAACCTAGATAAAATGACATCAAACGGCCGCCAAGACGTTGTATCGATCTCTGCCCTTTGATTTTTTTTATTAGTTGGTGGAAGTGGCGATCAAGTTTTTGTAATTAGAAGGCCGCGGGGCATGAACATTTCCAAGCATACATATTTGACAAGGCTTTCGTTGGAGTTTTGGGCATCTTCAGGAGTAGTTTAATGGTTCCTCTGGTAGCTTGACCCTTCCTCTGTGTCATGAACCTAAAAAGTCACTCATTATAACCCGATTGATCTCCTTATCGGCCTTTGGAAATAGTTGATGTGAGGCGTGGACGCGTCTGACATTACCGGATGAATGTTCTTAAATTTTTGTGCTAAGCTAGAACTTTTATCACCATCCTAGTATAGTTATAGGGGCGTTAGATGGACATATGGTAGGTAAGAAACAATAAAGGGAAGAGAAAGGAAGGGACTGGATAGGGATGAAAGGATAGACACGGGAAGGTGATGGAAGGGATTAAAGTGTAATGCCGGGTAGAAGAAATGAAACAGGAAGAGAAGAGAAGGATAACAGGAAGAGATATGGTAAGAAACAGAAGCTATTATGGAAGAGAATGGAAAGGAAAAGATGGGATGGGAAGGAAAGGAAAGGAAGGGGAGGGAAGGTGAAAAATATGTGTAGGAAAATAAAAGGAAACAAGAGAAAGGAGGGATAACAGAGATAGATGGCAGTTAACAAAGTAGAAAAGGAAGAAAGGGGAATGGGAAGGAATTAAAGGAGAGGGAAAGGGGAAAATTCACTGGTAGAAAAACGAAAGGAAGAAAAGGAAGAAAAAGAAAGAGAGGGAACGGAATTAAGCAAAGAAGAAAGGGAAACGAAAAAAAAGTGAGAAGTGAAGAAAAGTTAAACAAGAGCCAAGAATTGAAATAAAAGTGAAAACGAAAAGGAAGAAAGGGGAGAAAAAGAAAGACAGGAAACGAAGCTCAGCAACGAAGAAAGGGAAACGTAAAAAAATCAGAAGTGAAGAAAAGTTAAACAAGAGCCAGGAATTGCAAGAAAAGTGAAAACGAGGCTCTCACACACACACACACACAGACAACGTTACACACCACAGTCCATTTAGTAGTCAACTGAGTCACTAAATGCTATCTTAGGGCACAGCTAGGACATGACCCCTCAGCACATTGGCAGTGGTGAGCATTAGCTTAGCACTAGAGGCAGCGGTGGTGGTGGTGGTGGTGGAAACTTGGCTAAGGAACGCCCCCCTGCAATTCGAGGCGGGGGTTCGATTCCTGGCGCTTCTCCAGGCACATGGTGTTCACGTGTCTCCCTATACACGTGAGAGGACACTACACGTCACGATGGTACAAGGAGGAAAGGATAGGAAAGGGGGAAGGGAAGGGACAGTTTAGGGATGGAAAGGAAAACTGAAAGAAAAAAGGGAAGGGAAGGGACGGGAAGAAGGTAGAGCTAGAGAAAGAGAAGAAAAGGATATAGGATACGAAGAGAAGGGAAGAGTTAATTAAGGATGGAAAGGCAAATTGGAAAAGAGAAGAGGAAGGTAAAAGAAGGAAGTGAAGGAAAGGAAGTTAGGGAAAAAGAAGGAAAGGGCAGAGAATGAAGGGAAATGGAAAGGAACTCAAAGGATGGGACAGAAAAAATAATGGAGGGGGAAGGGAAAGAGAAAACAAAAAATAGAAGGGGGAAAGGTTAGCGTGGGAAAGGAGAGCAAGGGAAAATAACAAATGTAACAAAACTAATAGAACAAAAATGTAAAGCAGTAATTATAGGAAAAGATACTAACTTGCTTGCATACTTAAGTAAACTAAAGCAACTATATTAGTAATCAAATATCAAAACCAGGGTGCAGGGGGTCTTGTCCTATTGTGGGTAGGTGGGGATGGGTGAATGGGGTGTATGGGAACAACGTGAGCCCCTTGGAGACTGTGCTAAAAGAGACACTGGGATGGGGTGTAAGGAAACGGACTGTGTGGGTGGTGGTGGGGGGAGGGGACACGTGTAGGGCCTAGTGATAGCCAAGGTGACAGCCACCTGGCCCGGGGAACCTGTAGGTGTTGCCAATAAGTAAATATAGATTATCTTTGCGCACGTTTTCTGTATGGTGGTTTGGTATGGGTGGAAGGGGGGGTCATTTGTACATGTCCCGTCTGTCTAAGGGTGAGGAATGCTAACTTATGATTTTGCCAGTCTTTGCGGTTTCTACTAGTACTACTACTAGTACTACTACTGTCATGCTATTGCTATTGCTACTACTACTACTACTACTACTACCACTACTACTATTACTACTACTACTGTCATACTACTACTACTACTACTACTACTACTGTTATGCTACTACTACTACTACTACTACTACCTAACTAACTAAATTCCAGTCCCTATACTTCTTCTATAATGAATAAACGAGCCATGAAATAAATTAAACGAGAAAGAACGGTTCCAGATATTGACCTTTCATTGATTTTTGACAAGGAGTATAATAGAGAAGTGCAATATGTCTTTAGTTATATAATTATCTACATGCATTATATATTTTTGTGTGTTCTACTGTTGTATCGATCCTTAGTTGTATAATCACACTCTGTACTGCCTGGGGGTTGGGATGGCATGCTCCTCCCTTATTCTTTGTTGTTTACTTGCAACAATAAACTATCAATCAATCAATCAATCTGTTTATGCTCTTATGGGTATAGGTGAAGTTGTGGGCATAAGCCACAGCTGCGCGGGGGCTTAGTGCTCATCTCCGTCTCATTAGCACTCTACTCTGTCGTGGGTATATGTTAAATCATAAATGAGGTTAGGATCCACCCCCTACAGTTTCTTCCCATATTAAGCTGGTCTGTTAAGTCTTCAAACAGAGTAAATACAGAGATAAAGACTGCATATGGTCTGTTAAGTCTTGAAATAGAATAAAGACAGAGATAAGGACTGCATGAAGTTTGGAAATAACCGACAACTTAACGTATGCTAAAGAGATATCTATTATACCATCCGAAATTGACCTCTCCTGACCTCTCCTGTTTATTTTTTGCAGGAGCAGCGACTAGCGGGATTTTTTGTTATTTTCTTTGTTTATTACCCTTGAGGTGTTTACCGCAAAAAAATAGATATATGTTGTGAGTATTAACGTAAATATGTGTAGTATAGAAGGTTCGTATTATTAAACATTCGGCCCCCAAGCACTTACATTTAACAATTAAGGCTTTCGTAGGAGTTTTGGGCATTTCCAGGGGTAGTTCAATGGCCCTAGAGGTAGTTTGACCCTTCTACTGTACCATGAACCTATTAAAACACTCTCTAGAACCCGATTGATCCCCTCTTTGACCTTTAGAAATAGCTGATGTGAGAACCGAAAGCGTCTTATGATGCCGAACAGGTAATAACGTGGCGTATGATGACCCTTTTCAACACATGACAGGTTGGTGATAAAAATACGTCGGAAAAAAAGAATGTCTACTAATGTTCTGGCACGTGACACACAAAACGTCACCCTCAGCACTTGAAAAAAAAAGTGAAAGAAAAAAATGAGAGAGTAACCGCTTCCGCAAAGTTTATTAATGAGCGTCACAAACGTTTTTTTTTATATATATATTTTTTTTCGTAGTGTTCACGTGATCATAATATTATTCTTTCTGTTGGTTTTATATAATTATTTTAAGTTTGCTGTTATTATTATTTTATTATTGTTCTTGTTCTTGTTCATCTTCTTTTTCTTTTCTTCTTCTCTTCTTTTTTTTTCTTCTTCTACTTATTCTTCTTACTATTACTACTACTACTACTACTACCACTACTACTACTGCTACTGCTATTATTATTATTATTTTTTATTTTTTTATTATTATTATTTTTTTTTTTTTATCTTTTTATTTTTTTTAGTCGACGTACTTCGAGAGTCTTAACAGTGGTTAGGCGCGAGAGGTGAACGCCCTTGCTATTGCTACTCTCTCTCTCTCTCTCTCTCTCTCTCTCTCTCTCTGTAGCTTTGAGGAGGTTTCGGGGCTGTAAGATGAGGTTGGAGACTAAGGTTGAGGTTGAGAGGTAGGAAAATTAATAAGGTTTGAGGTATTTAAGGGCGAGGTTGTAAAGGGAGATTATAAGGTTTGATGGGGTTTAAATAAAAGAAGGTTTGAGATATTGGCTTTGTCCTTCCCCCTCCTCTTCCTCCTCCCCGTCCACTGTCCCCTTTCCCCCTCCCCCCTACTTATTTTTACACCTTGTTCTGCAACTCTCTCTCTCTCTCTCTCTCTCTCTCTCTCTCTCTCTCTCTCTCTCTCTCTCTCTCTCTCTCTCCCGCTGTTTCTTCTCTATTTCTTTTTTTCCTATTTTCCTTCATTTCTTCTTCTTTTCTTTCTCTTGTTCTTTATATCTCTCTCCCACAGTTTGATCTCTTTTTCCTTTCTTTCATGTTCTCTCTCTCTCTCTCTCTCTCTCTGCGGCAACATTTCAGACTGCCTCTTCACATCTGCTCTTTTCCGGATCCCACAAAGAACCTCGTCTCTGTGCTGTGTTCCCAAGGTAGTCAGTCGTGTATGTAGGTACCCCCTTGACACGCTTCACCAGAAATATTAGGGTAGGATTGTCAGACGTTTTCGGCTCTCACATCAGTTACTCCAAAGGCCGAAAAGGAGATCAATCGGGCCCTAATGAATGTTTATTTGGGTTCATATGTACAGAGGAAGGGTCAAACTACCACCAGGGTCATAGAAATACCCAAGGAAATGGCTTAAACTCTTGTGAAAGCCGTGTTAAATATGTGAGACTTGGGCGCCGAAATATTTATAAATGATGCCCTGAATACGTGTCCTCGCCTCGCCCACCTTTTTGCTTGCACATCGCCTTGTCGGCCTTCAGAAGGGGTAGTATATTACAGTGCTCCCAAGTTTTCTACCCCGGCAAGGTGCATGACAACAGGGATGGCGAATAATCTTGAATTCAGGGTAGCCATTTCGTGTGAGCGCCCTTCGGTGGAGTGGATTGCGTCCCTGACTACGAAGCTGCGGGGTTTGGTTCGAATCCCGACCTGTGTTCATTCTTTCTTTGGGATGGCCGGTAAATGGGTAAGTAGGGAGACCTAGGGAAGGTAAACTGTGGTAATCCGGATGTTGCATTGTCCCCGTGTCGGGTTAATGGTTCTCTCCCACCGCAGGTTTTAAAGGGCCAACGAGACGGAGAGGAGCACCGCCGCCACGCGCAGTTATGGCGTATGCTCTCAACTTTACCGTTTCTCGCGGGGTTATTGCTTCCATTATGTTTTATTTTGGTCTCTGGATGAAATGCAGTATTTAATAACTTTCGAAAAATTATGAAACTTCAATATAATGTAAAAAGTTTATGAGGGCAGCCAAGCACATCG
The DNA here is from genome assembly GCF_024679095.1 of Eriocheir sinensis. NCBI lineage: Eukaryota > Metazoa > Arthropoda > Malacostraca > Decapoda > Varunidae > Eriocheir > Eriocheir sinensis. The sequence goes on along the minus strand of NC_066509.1, from coordinate 3,184,386 downwards.
AATTTTGGCAGCAGAGAAAGTGTGTGTGTGTTGGGGGGTCAGGTTAGGTTAGATCTGGTTTGGTTTGATTCTTTAAGTTTAAGTGTTCAAGTGTTCTCCCCAGCACGATGCATAACAATTGGGATGGCGTGCATGACTTAATTGGGGCAGTGCACGGAAGCCTGTCGTGGCCGTACCCGTGCACCTTCTATCCTTTCCTGTGTGCCGGGGAGCCTTGGCACGCCGCCTAATCGGTCAAACCCAGACACCTGACTCACGGTGCCTCGTGGCCGTCCTCACGCAGCGGTGCCTGCCCCCACCCGCCCGCGGCTCTTGGCACTGGTGGCCCGCGCACGCCGGCTTAGCATGAAGGATCGCTGGGGACGGGATTTAGTTATTGTATTTTCAACACCAAACTCTGCCGTTCAAAACAGGGCCCCGTCCTTCTGATGGTTTTCACTCTAGCGCAGGCTCGATCTAGGGCGTAGGCTTATTGTTTTAGGCAGGGGCGGGCAGTAGTTTTGCCAAAAGAGGAGGCCTGGGGGCCTTAGCCTCCTTAGGAATCCTCACAGTCTCCCAATGAACATGAGTCAGCGGTGAGGTGGTGGACCGTTTCGAGTGCTGCCCTCCACCTGTACCGCCTCCGTGGTGCAGTGGTTAGCACGCCTAGCTACAAATCCGCGGGTTTGCATACCGGCCCGGGCAGTCGATGCGTAGCCCACCCAGCTGTTCATCCTCTCGGTTCACGCTATACACGGCTGCCGAATTTGCCAAGTGTCTCATGTAGATGCTGTTCTATTTTGTTATTATCATTATTTTGCTTTAATTTTTTTTATAATAAAAGTCATCATTATAATCAGTCATTTTAAGGAACCAGGCTCCCATGACCACACAGTGAGATTTATCATTTAGTTGTCTTATTATGAATTGCTTTCATGACTCTTGCACATTATTACTGCAGTGCCATTCTTGTATATATATGTATGTATGCACATCTATATATCAAATCTGTATCTGTAAAATCAGCAGTGCCTCAAGCATGTATGAAGATGATTCAACCTTAGCATGGGATGGCTTGTCACAGAAGTTAGGTGCAATGAAACACTTCATATATAAATTGATTTGGAAATTACTATCCCCTGTTTATTTTTGACACTCCAGATTCAGACAAAAAATAGAACATAACCTTATGAAATTCATCTTTAATATGAGACAGATCTTTACAGTTGTATTCTCTAGTGGACAAGATAACAATGAGTTGAAGGGGATTACCAAGACCTCTCATCACCAATTTAAGTAATTGTTCAGCATATCTTTGAGTGAAATTCATGATAAAGTTTCCCTAACGGAGATTTCAATAAAATCTGTAAAACTTTCCCCATCATAGGCAAATGTTTTGTTAAAAGAGGCTGGGTAAAGTGGCACACCCTGATGATTCTGGTGACCAAGGATAAAGGAAAAAAATGTCATTTGGATGTTTGCAGCATGAGTTATTTTGAAGCTGTACCTAGAAAATTAGGTACTAAGGAATTTGTAAAAAACAAAAGAAGGCCACAGCATGTTGTAGAGTTTTAAATGCTGAGATATATCACAGTTGCTGCATTCTTATGAATGCATAACTTTCTAGAGAAAAAATATGACAATGGAATTTGTTACATTACATAAGTAATATACTGTATAATTTGTTTTCTACCACCTAATTACCATTACGCATTTGTGAAAATAAGCTTCATGCACTTGGGAATGGACAAATTAAATAAGTCTGATATTCAACAGTAGTAATATACTACTGAATCATTTGTTCCCTAACACTAGAGTTACTGGCGCTGCTGCTGAGCCTCTCGCCGGGCAGCATCCTGCAGCAGCTGTGTGTCCACCTCGTCCACCGGCAGCTGCACATAGCGCACCACGGATCCACGGATGAAACAGTTCTTCACTGACAGCTGTGGGTGAGACACGGGTGCTCAAGTGAAAAGACTTCACTATATACAGAGGTAGCAACATTGAGACATCCCTGAGATTGTATACTCATTTTATTTTTTCTCATAAGCACGTGAGCAAAGGTATCCATACTGTGGAAAGATTATGTATAATTGGAAGCTCACACAGGTAAAAATTTGTCATGTACTGAAGCACATCACCATGAAATTAGGTACGTTTGAATATCTGTTTAAGATGAGTGTTTCTGAGTGACCATATGAAAATCAACTCACAACCATTTTTGTATTTATCTGAGCCAGCCACTGCCACTCACCATGTGTGGGTATTTCTCGGTGTCCGTCACGTTGATGTCCGTCAGCTTGATGTTGAGGTACTGGTCGACGGAGTGAAGTGTGCCACATATGCTGGAAAATATTCAAAGGTAAGAGGGAATGTTTTCAGTTTAAAATACATAAATGATTTAAGTTAATGTGATCTATATTTTAGGAAGATAAATGAATTTAATTGTAACAATCAACAAGGATAAAAGAATATCAGCTCCACACTTCTCACCTCAAGTCATTTTTCAGCTCCACAACAACATCCTTCCCAATTAGGGACTTGAAGAATGAATAGAATAACTGAAAGGAAGAAAAGTTGGGTTAGTCCTTCATGAACATTTACTTTTATTATATATTATTGAGCAAATTGAGAGATTTAATAACCAAATCTTACAAGCTTACACTAGCAAAAAGATTACATTACACTTGTTCATCCTTCTGTTATCTATAGTGTCCGTGCTACACCTCAGACATAAAGAGAATAATACAATCCACTTAAACAGATCAGAGGTATATTGCGTTGATTTTATTGCAAGCAGGTCTACTTTCAATTTTCCACAGTAAACAAAATTCACCATGAATATATATAGTAACACAATCCCACCAAACAGAGTAACCTAACCCCCCAAGGTAACAAATGGGTGGTGATGATGGTGAAGGTAGTGGTGGTGGTGATGGTGATGGTGGTGGAGGTAGTGGTGGTGGTGATGGTGGTGGAGGTAGTGGTGGTGGTGGTAGGAATTTATAAGAGGGTTTGAATATAATTACGAATCACAGTATGGTCTGGATATAGATAGCAGTGTAAACATAAGTAAACAGAAGAGATTGTTTGATTATTAGTCCAAAGAATTCCTCTCCAAGACAAACAAGATAGCCGACTCCTTTGTTGGGTGAAGGTAGTGGTGGTGGTGGTGATGGTGGTGGAGGTAGTGGTGGTGGTGGTGGTGGTAGGAATTTATAAGAGGGTTTGAATATAATTACGAATCACAGTATGGTCTGGATATAGATAGCAGTGTAAACATAAGTAAACAGAAGAGGTTGCTTGATTACTAGTCCAAAGAATTCCTCTCCAAGACAAACAAGATAGCCGACTCCTTTGTTGTGAAGGTAGTGGAGGTGGTGGTGATGGTGGTGGAGGTAGTGGTGGTGGTGGTGATGGTGGTGGAGGTAGTAGTGGTGGTGGTGGTGGCAAGAATTTATAAGAGGGTTTGAATATAATTACGAATCACAGTATGGTCTGGATATAGATAGCAGTGTAAACATAAGTAAACAGAAGAGGTTGCTTGATTACTAGTCCAAAGAATTCCCCTCCAAGACAAACAAGATAGCTGACTCTTGTAAAAAAAAAAAAAATAGTACACTCCCCCAAGGTAACAAAAGGGTTAGATTTGATTACTATTGACCTTGTGGGAGCTCCATGAGGAAACACAGCAGTAATTACTACCTTAATATTACTCCAAAGTGTCCCTTCCTTCTTCCTATCCTGCGTTCTTGGTTCACCTGGACAAGCTTAATTAACACACCTGGCCGATCACCTGTACCCAGCGCCCCTCTTCCCCCTCCCTCCCCCGTCACCCAAGAATGGCCTTCACCCCGTGGTTAAGCCTCCCCCGGTGTGTACGTGTAGGCCTAAGGGGTAATGGTGACGTACAGACTCAGCTTTTACTCATTTCCCCATACTCACCATCGTGCCTGTTCCTTCCCGCGCAGCGTCTTGTTATGAGTGGATTCGGCGCGCCCCGTCTCGGCCCCCCCTTGGTCCTGGTCTGGGTTCTAATACATTTCCTGCTATACAATGCGATGGACTAAGAGAAATACGTGGAAATAGAACATTGAGGGGGAGACCACACTGGTAAAAGGGTATCTTGTTTATCCCACCTAGTGAAAAGGAAGGAAAATGTAAAGTAGGCCTATCCAGTTCGGCAGACATTTCACACCTCACTAACACCCACTTTCCTGACGCCATCAATCGTTATTAAGAAAAACTGAGGTCACCGTCGTCTTACTGAGCCAATTCTGCGTCATATTATACACGGAGAAAATATAACACTGAGGGCGGGACCACGGAGAAAAGAGCGCTCGTTTATCGGCCCCAATTAGTGAAAAGGAAGGAGAAAAATGTAGGCTAAAGTTTATGTGGAGAAACTGTGGAAAATAAGAAAAAGAAAGAGTGAGTGATTGATTGATTGATAGTTTATTGTTGCAAGTAAAGAGTGAATTAGCTCTAACTATCCCAGAACCTAAATTGAAACTACCTTTTATTGCGCCGCAGCTGCAGAGGCAATAGCGCTCCTACATCAGTATATCGGCAGAATCAGTTTGGGAGATATATATGGTCACCCCTTTTGGCAAGCACTTAACGTTAACACATCTAATTAACGATTCCTGCCACCACCATTCACTATTAAGAAAAACTGAGGCCATCTTCGTAAATCAACACACAATAATGGGTACCCCTGTGGCATTCGAGATCTGCTTATATACTTAAGTACCAATATCCTCGTTCACCTTCCCTGCAGGTAAATTTCCACCTGTCGAATTATTTTCCAGAAGATTAACTGTTTCCTCCATCTCTCGATAGTTGGCCACCATATAGAGAATTTGTTCATCTGTGTGATATTATTTGTGCAAAGTCTCATTATTCCCATGTGATATGCGTCCTATCATTCCACTGTGTCGTAATTATATATTGTCTATTTCCATTTAATTATGACCACTTTTTTTTCTTCTCATTGGGCTCAGGTGTGTGTGTGTGTGTGTGTGTGTGTGTGTGTGTGTGTGAATCATTAATGAAGGCTTATTGTGATTAACATGAGGAAAATTATAAGAACAACCCGATAACAATTAACTGTGCACTGCCTCGGAGCTGACTCGATCGACTCCTGTGTAACGGAAAAAGCTCATGAACACTTTTTGGCTGTACCTTATGGGTGGAGCGAAGGGGAATAGAGGAAACAAAGCAACAGGGATTAATAAAGGTCCAGGAAAGGGCAATATATTAAAGAAAGAGCAAGAAATGTAACGGATAAATAGTAAAAGAAAATATAGTCTCAAAGCTTCGAACTCATTCAGATGCGATGTTCGAGCGTAGCGCAGTTCACAACACATGGCGGTCTCCTATTGGTTGGCTGACTCGCCTCCTCCACCAAGGCCCTCTACCCTCTCTCACACCCTCCCACACCACCATGGACACCTGCACCACCTCCTCACAGCTCACAGGTCAGTCACGTATATATCATTGCCTTCTCTGACGTTACCGAGAACATCCTGGGGGTCCGCTGTCATATTTATAAGACTGTTCATCTTGCTAGGTAATTGGATGGTACCAAGGAGTTCCAAGGATTTTCTAGACTCCTTATGGCCATCCTTTGCGGTTAGGCTTGAATTCCACGGCCACTTATCATATCAGTTCTAATTATGTAGCTTCCAATACGTACTCCGTCCTCCTATACTACCGTCGCCTCAGTTCGTATGAGTGAAAAACCTCTCATAGGAGTTGTTGAGATTTTGTGATTCCATTGATAGTCCTTCTTACCCCTCGTTATGGGTGACCTCACTGTCCACCACACCCGATATGAATCCGCGGGCATGTGTTCGAATCCCACCTTGGGCAATCGGCGCGCAGTTCTAGATATTCATCCTCCCTTTCGGGCTGTAAATGGGTAGCCTACATGGGGAAACCTGAGGAAGGTAAAGTGCGGTAACCAGAATGTTCCACTTGCCCTGTGTCCCGGGGTAATGGTTCTCGGGCGGAGTGGAAAAATTTGGGCGGCTTTTCCGATACCCTACGCCCCTGTCCACCCAACAGTGAATGGGTACCAGGTATTAATCGGGGGTTGTGTCCCGTCTCCTGGGCTCCGTTCCCTTCTAAAATTCCTTCCCCTCCTGTCTCTCTCCGGCATTTGACCACAGATGTTGCGCCGACTAAACGAAACTTTCCAACTTCCCTGGGTAACGGTTTCTTTCTCAGCACATGCTTTAAGGAGAGGGATGGAGATGAGCACCTCGGCCACGCCTAGCTGTAGCATACGCCTCCAAGTCCAGCAAGTTTACTTTTAGACTTGTTGGACACCATCCCCCAGCTCGGGGAGTTCCCTTGCGAACTCCCGTACCGGCAATACTTTTCAGAGTCTTATCAGCTCCCCTCCTCTCATTTGTTTATAACATTTATAACATTTATTTTAATGTATTTATTCATATTTTAGATAAATCATTTAGTTGTCAAATACACAATGGTAAAGGACTATCGCCACTGGCTTCAAGTTGTTTAATGAAACTTTGCATGTTTTTGTTTAATTCAGGAAGCATTTTGGAAATGTTTATTGAAGTCACACATTCACAGCAATTTTTTTTTCAACCAAAACTTTCATATCTTAACTTTGATGCCTATTATTTTAAACATTTTCTTTGTAAATTGTCTGTCTACCTCTAGTTTGAATTATTTATGTATGAAATTGTTCCAGGAGGTGTGCAATGCATGGCTGCCGGTAGGGTCCTGTGTTGAAGTGCTGCTGTTGGTTGACAACTTTCACCTGTCTGTGAGACTGAAGATGAACCACACACTACTAACCTAACCTTCAGAGGCTGCTCTCCAGGGGAAGCACAAGGAGGAAGATAAAATTCAGCATCCCAGTGAATAATGGAGTGAGTGACCGCCACTGCCTTGAATACTTTACTGGTGCACTGGTCGGCATATGCACGAAAAAGCAAGAACAGAAACTTGGCCATACCATTTTTTTCTGTAGCCAAGACCTTGAATTTCAGAAGGTAAGCTTTAATGTTGTATTAATCAGGGTATAAGAAAATTCTAAAAGATATTTTTAATTTATTTTGTGAATACGCATAGTTGTTCAAAATGCATACTTTGTTACACTGTAGATGCATATTCATAGTAGGTTCCTATGCACAGAATTATGAAGATTTTTTATCAGTTCTTGATCATATTACTGTGCCATACACTATGAAACTGCTGTCATGTCATGGAGGGGAGGAGAGAGGCTCTGTTCATGATAATTAATGGCTTGTCACTCCTGAAACAAGTCTTGTAGCTGTGGTGTGGTAAAACTCTTTGAAGTGGCTTTGACCACATGACTAGAGGAATAACTCACTGTAGTAGATGAAGGAATAATCCTTACCACATCTGTTGCTGTTAGAACAATTTCAGTATGATTCTAGTTTGACCTGAAGAAACCTTTGGAAGAAGTGTATTGATGAGGGAAAGATGAAACGTAGCCATTTTATGGTCACATCCTCAAAGACTTCATATAATAATGGAAATCAGTCATTTGAAGGTATATAAAATAAATTGACCTAAAATTAATAAATATATTCATAGCAATGAACTTAACCATATCATTTAAACATTAAATTCATTATCATTTAAACATTAAACACATTATGAGATCAAATGAAAATATGTAATCACTTAACAAAAGTTCCTAGTGAATAATATTGAGAGGAGTTCAACATTAACTGTGACAAGACTCGAGGTGCGTGACGTAGTTGTCCATGCAGAGGAATTGTTCCTCACACAGGGGACAGTGAACTTCTATCTGAGCCAGACTGAAAGTTTCATCTACAATGGGCCCAGAGAGGCCGGGGAGTCCTGTGTCTAACTCCATCATTGATGAGAAGTGTTCACTCAGACATACTTCTGAGCTGGGTTTCACATTATCTATCTGCTCAGTCGCTGACATGTTACTAATGCAGGCCTCAGGCGTGGCTGCTGACTGTGATATGAGCTGTATCAAGCCACAGTCTTCTCTACTATGTCTCAAATCTGGTTTAGGCAAGAGTTGACTGTGAACCACTGACTCAGAAAGGTCTGCCTCTGTGGGCTCCACTTTTAGGCCGAGGACATTTCTGGGCTCTTGTGGCACTATTATGTTATCACTCCCTAAGACACCAGACTCTTGGCCACTGGGGCTGTCCAGGACTTGTGCACAAAGGTTTGCTGAGACTGATTCCTTAGACTGAGTGGCTGCTTTTTCTGTATCAGTGGCAGGGTCTGTCAAGGAATGATGTGTGCAGAGTGCCACATAAGAATCATCATCTATTTTGAACAACAGCAGAGACTTTCCATCACTATCACAGGCTGGAACTGAACATTTAGCAGCATTTGATAATATTATACACGATTGCTCTTCGGAGAAATTTCTTGAATGCTCCTCCGGCATGTCAGAATTTGCTACTAACTCATAATCTAGTTTACTGTCTAGTTGTGAACCAGAATAGCTTTCTTCTGTGTCAGTTTCTGTTGGCTGTAGAACACCGAGCGGCTCACTGGACAAGAAACTCTCACTAGATGGTGACTGTAAATCTTTACTCTGAGATTCTATCTGTATAGGAAAACTTGTTGAAATAGTCCTACTAATATCAGGTAAAACATTGATGGTGTTCGGTTCACTGGACACAACACATATAACATTGACTGAAGTTGTGGCGGGTGACACACTCATGCCTGCAGACGCATTCCCACAGCCTGTGCTCAGCTCCAGTATTTGGGGAGACACTGTGGTACCGAGGGTCTGTACAGTATTGTTGACAACTCCACTACTATGTTTATGTTTTGATGGGGACTTCTTCTGATGTTTGTTTTTCTCTCTTTTCTTTACAGCACCACTTGTTGTGTTTCCAGTGCTTGATGAGTCTCCTTTACCTTTCTTTTGAGGAGAGCTCCCTGAGGATGTAGTCAGGTGCTTCTTCCTGTGTGCATAGTAAGTGTGTCTGTATGCTGTGGCGTATCCACACACCTCACAACGGAAGGGCTTCTCACCTAAAAAGAGACAAACAATTAGTGGTATATTTCCTGAAAGATTTGGATCAATTAGAGTTACTTCTTGTTGGCTGATCAGCGCTCCCTAAAACACAGTTCTATATCATGCTCAAACTTTGCTCACAGCTTCCTCTGCCTGTAAAAAAGTTTCAAAAATTCTAGTTCCATGTCATTTTGGATCTTTTTTAGGATCACAAAATGAATACCACATCTGTTGCATCAGTGCCCAAATAATTTTTACATTTTAACTATCCACTCTTCCACAACTGAAATAATTGCTGCTCTGAAAAGCTTCCCCAGGGTCAATAAAATTTTCAATGTAGCATCAGAGAGCTCAAAGGTAAAGTTGGGGGCACACTATATAACTGTGTGTGACCTTCGTGCTGTGTTCATCTGTCTCTTTGGCCCTTGAATATGTGGTGGTGAGAGCCTAGGACACGGGGGTAGTATGAAGATTGTTTACCCATGTTTCTCCAGCTACACTTTTATTGACCAGGGGCCTGATTCATCACACCATTTATGAGACCTCGATGTCAAGTCTTCTGGTAACTCTGTCCACTACAAGCTCTCTTTATGATTAGGTGGCTCCAATGGCAATGAATGCCTAAACACAAGGAGCAATCGTAGTAGATAGACTTACCCATTGAGAGGTCTCATGAATCGGACCCAGTCTGAAAGGGAGGACAAACAGCTGGGTGAGTGGCAAACTGATTCTCTGGGGTGGGATTCAAACAGAGACTTGCAGATTTGTAGACAGACATGCTAACCACTGAACCACAAAAGTATGTAAATAAATGATTAAAATTAAGTGCACTGAATAACACTGAATAAAAGTTTCGTATTCTATATGGCCTGAAAAAATGCGGACATCTGAATGAAATTTTTAGGCCATTGTATTTCTAGTAGCGTAAGCACTTTAAACTTGATCTTTTTAAGACAGTTTGATGTGCTCCACAGGAATAACGCGGCTACTCTCCCGGCCGGTGGCGTCCTCCCCTCTTCTTCTCTTCTTTAAACCTCTTAAGACTGTCTGCGCCGACGGAACACGGGGTTAAAGCTTGTAAAGCCTTCTATATCTCAGGAACAAGATATATATGACTTTGCAAGCTTAATTTAGTCATGCTGGGCACATCAAACTGTTTTAAAGAGCAATTTAAAGAGCATACAGTACTAAAAAATACAATGCCTTATTTTTCAGGCCATTATACTACATTTTATGTAAAACTGTACTCTGTCATGTGTAAATTTCTTAATAAATGTGCATTTAAAAAATGTTTTAACTTTTTACCTGCAAGATGTGTTAAAGAGCTCCATGTACAGTGGAAACACTAGGGGCAGCAAGGGCAATGAGTTAGTGTGTAGGTCAGTCCTACCCACACTCACCTCTGTGGGTACTCTCGTGGTAGTTGAGCTGGTCCTTGGTCTTGTAACACTTGCCACAGAAGGAGCACTGGAAGGGCCTGTAGCTGGAGTGGGCGACCCGCCGGTGTTTGTTGAGGTGTGACACGCTCAGGTAAGTCTTGCCGCAGTCGATGCACATGTACGGTCTGATCCCTGCGGGTGACACAATGGCTTGAGTATGGAACTTCTTAAGAGCCGGCAAACAACAAGCTGGGCAGACTGATTGCCACGATAAATGAACCAAGGATACATTTAGTTTTAACCTTTAGGAACAAATTTCATCTTTGTCTACCACCCTTTGTTGATCATGCAGTTAAATTCTTGTGTGAAGTCAATAAATTTAAAGGAAGAAGATTACTTGATGTCTTGCTGCATTCCAGCATTACAAGATATGTTAGGTAAGCATCAACAACTAAGCCTGCTGAGGACATGCCGAACAGGAGCTCCTTCCTGACCTGAGTGTGTGCGTCTGTGTTTGTACATGTAGGACTCGGTGGAGAAGGTTTGGCCACACTCGTCACATGGGAACCTCTGCTTCAGATGGTACCTGTGGAGGACACACACAAAGTTACATTGAAGACTTGCATCAAAACATGTTAACTAAAGTTGTCAGTCAAGTGGCACAAAAATTGACTGATTGGAGTGTCAAGTCATACGGCACTGATGGATGACAGTAGAAAAAAAGTATCTACCAATAGTGAGACTTCATGAGGGCGTCGGTGGAGAACACTTTGTTGCAGCCTTTGTGCAGGCAGGGAATGGTCTTGGGCTTGTGGACCGATATCAAGTGAAGGCGCAGCGTGTGGTGATCTGGGGAAATAAAAAATCACACCTTGGTAACTTGTCTTAATAACAACGTAAAGTAGGCTAAGATTTAGATAGAGGTCCATCAGTTATTAACCCATCCGCTGCGATTGGCACGGATTTGGCTTTCAGTGGTAGCCCAGTAACATATACTCCCAGGTCTTTCTCTGCCTCTGTGGTGGATAGTGGAGTGTTTCCCATGTGGTATTGGTGTGCTGGATATCCTCTCCCAAGGTGCAGGACTTTACATTTTTCTTCATTGAATTGTAGCACCCACTTTTTGCTCCATTCCTGTAGCTTGGTGAGGTCTGACTGTAGGAAATCCGCAGTCAAGGGGTTGAGACGTGAATGTCCCAAAATATTTTGAAGTAATACACTAGTACTAGGAAATTTCAGAATGGGTAAATACAAGAAACAAGTGGGGAGATTACTTTCAGAATTTGCAGAAAGAAAATCTGTGTATGTATATCAAGAGATGGGAAATGAGCATCATGCATTTGAGAAAAGACAGAGTTGAATGTGTTTTAATTAAGAATACTAAGAATAAAAAAAACTGACAATAGACTACCAAAGTAAGAGTGGCAACCTAGAAACTGTAGATGTCAGGGAAAATAAAGAACAAGGTAGAGAGATGAAACATAAGTAAAGCATTCCCCTGAGCAGGATGAAGTAATTACACTAAGATAAGGCAGCGAGAGAGAGAGGTAGAGAATACTGGGAATGGCCTTTGTATGTATTGCAGTAGACAAGCAAATAATGGCTGAAGATTATGATGATTCCTGGGAATTAAAAACGGAAGTTACTTAACATCAGACAGAGAGGTGGAATATACTGGGAAAGGCCTTTGTATGTGCAGCAGCGGACAAGAACTAATGACTGACGATTATGATGAGTCCTGGGAAATAAAAACAGCTTACCTACGAAGGACTTGAAGCAGAGTTCACACGAGTACTTTATCTCCGAGGCAGCCCGGTGCACACGGCGTACGTGGTTCATGTATGAGCCTCGCACACTGAACGTTTGGCCGCACACACATGTGAAGTTTGGCGTAGCAGAGTGGATGGCTGCGTGGGTCTTGAGGGAGCTGAAGCAGATGATTATTATTACTATTATTATTATTATTATTATTATTATTATTATTATTATTATTATTATTATTATTATTATTATTATTATTATTATTACTATTACTACTATTACTACTATTACTACTACTACTACTGAGATCCATGAAAGGGCGTAAAAGAAAACAAAAAGTGATATAGACCCAAACTTTGATGAGCAAACATAGATAAGAAAAATAAAAGACAGTGACAGGAAAGTAAGAGAAGAAGAATTAAAAAGGGGGGACAAAAAGACCTAATAAGATAACGAATGGGTGTTAACCTTAATAATAATAATAAAAAAAAAAGAAAATAAGATAAAACTCACAACCTGCAAACGAGGCTTTTCCCACACTCGTCATTCCTCACTTAAATATGTAGTGCACGTTTTTAAGAAAGATTAACATATTATGGCCAAAACAACATCAATGACAGTAAAAGGATCACACTCACAACTTGAAGACGAAGCTTTTTCCACAAACGCCGCACACATTGTTCCGCTCCTTGATGTGTTTGGCGATGATGTGTCTGCGGCGACTCTCCCGGGTGGCCAGGCGACGCCCACATAGCTCACAGGTGAACGGCTTGTCTATGGGATGGCAAAGAACATGTCAAGCTGCTGGCAACTGGAGTAACCTAGAATACTATATAGCACAACCAAGGTATTTCTGGTCACTCAATTGTTTGTTTCGCAGGAGCAGTACTTAACAGGCTTACTTGTTACACACATTAATGGCAAAGATGTGAATGTTGTCTATCAAACACTCAAAGAAGATAGTTCATTAATATTTTTTTTACATGAAAGGAGGCAGCGCAAGGGTGAAAAAAAAGGAAACAAAGAGAGTATATGGATGGCAGATGTCTGTACCTTTGGTTGGAGGAAAAGCCTGGTAGGAGACAAACTTTGGCTTGGAAACTCCTTGGGTAGACCTGGGCTTTCGGGGGCCAAGGGAGGTGCCAACGGTGTCATTGCCGCTGCAAACATTGAACATTTGAACATTTATTTATAGCTTACAGTTATACAATACTAGTTTTTACATAGTACCATAACACAAGACAAGTTAGGGGACCAGATCCTATACAAGTCTGTAGCTAATATTGATGAGAACACTTGAAGCTATCACAGACAAGCATGCATTCTAAACTTAACACCTGCCACTCTCCTCACCTTGCTGTGTCCAGAGGCACTTGTGGGTCATCTACAAGTTCATCCTCCTCCTCATCCAAAAGGTTGTCTGGCAGCTCCCTCCCGACACTCTCCTGCCCACTCCAGAGACCGGCCGACTCATTCCCAGTGCTGTCCCTTAGTACCGACCACAAGCTGGGGGAACGTGAGCCAAGTCCGCCCTCCCCGGCCAGGTACTCCTCAAGGTATATGACATCCTCTGTTTCCAGGCTCCCCACACAGCTGATCAGGTCGTCTATGTTGCCCAAGCTCTGGAGGAAAGGTTTGGGTTTATCTAGCACATCTTTTTACAGCAATGGGAAGGGAAATGGATCAGCAAGTAGCAGGCTTTTTATTTCCACACTCTTGTTGTTGCCCTTGAGCCATCTCCTTTGTTGTGAAAATAAATAAATAATAATATATAAATAAAAACTGACGACAAAAAAGGTTGCTAAGCACTGTTCCAGCAAAAATTAGTCAGTACAAGAGGTCAAGAAATGAGGGTCAGTTTTGGCTGGAGAGGTGTCTTGATATTCCATACCTACAAGCACTCATCTCTCTACAGTGTGAGTTTACTATATGAAACTAAGGTTACTTTAGTTATCTGATCTTCTCTAGTGATATAAAAACTGGCATGACAGTTACTGTATATTCATAAAGCTGTAGGGTACAATGTACAATAAAGGATTTACTCTCACCTCTTGCCAGTCAGCACCTGAAGCCATGGTACTGAAAGAAAAATATTGCAATTAGATACTGGAAACATTTATAGGTAAAGATTCGTTTTAGGTCCGTGCCAGTATCTCATTACCTACCTTATGAAACATCAGTATCTCTTCATATATCTTTTCTACAAACCTTCAACAGTCATGGAAACGCTTTGAAAATCCAATTCAAGGACTTGTTTTTACTCTTGAAAATAGGGAATAATGTTTACGAAAGCGCGTCACCTCCTCTGGCGGTGGCCGCGGTGACGCTGCCCCCATATATATATACGTGACTTATTTCAGCGAGGAGGTATTTCTTGCAACACCGGCTGCACTGTCGCCAGAGGAGGCGACGCGCTTCCATAAACATTATCCCCTTTTTTCAAAAGTTAAAAAAAAGTCCTTGCATTGGATTTTCAAAGCGTTTCCATGACTGTTGAAGGTTTATAGAAAAGATATATGAAGAGCTACAGATGTTTCATAAGGTAGGTAATGAGATACTGGCACGGTCCTAAAACGAATCTTAACCCATTTATATTAGCATAGTAAATGAAAATAAATTAATACATAAATATTTAACTTTGTTAATATATTTTGCAGCATTCTGTAATGTCATGCCTGTAGGAAAAGCTCTTCCTTGAGAGTGCTTCAAAGAAGGAAGGCACTTAAGCCCTCGCAAAGCCACAAGGAAAGTTGATTGAAGAGCCGCCACTTTGACTGCTAAACAGACAATGGTGCATTGCAGAAAATACCATGAGGATTTATCAATAACAGACAAACTTAGCAAACCTAACATAATCTCCTAACAAGCGGGGGGGCTCTCCCCTCAGCCCCCTACTCTTAATATAACCAAACTTAACTTTATCTCCTAACATGGATGAAGGGCTTTGACTATGGCCTTGCTTTGACCCCCTTGCCCCTGTAATCTTAACCAAACGTAACATCTTGACATATGAAGACATGAAACTATACACTGAGCCAATAATGATGCGAGAACACAAAGTAATAAACTGTATAGCGAACTGCTCCCTTAACCCGGTAACAGCGACGGGCCAAATTATAGCCCTGACATAACCCCCCCAAAATAGATGATGCATAAACTGATCACAAATGCATTGACACATATAATGATTTACGTGAGTGATAATTTTTTCTCATTAATTCGCTTAGAGGGTCCTTTAAGAAACATGACCCCCGCAGCTACCGGGTTAATGCTAGACAGGGAAATTGGATGAAACTGAAACGAGGGAATGAAACTTACGGCTCGGGATTTCCTGCTCACTGTTTCCTTAGAGCCTGATGACCAGCTGTGAGGGGGACCATGCCTCGTGTCACTCCTCCTCCTTGTACCTCTGAATATATGACACAGACGAGGAGACAGAACAGGCCTCTCCCCGCCCTCTCTGGCTTTGAATCCCTTCCTAGGTCAGTGTCTTCTTGATCCTTGAGTGTCGTATTTAAGTATTCGCTGCTCATTTGCGTGTTTCAGCTTCCCTGTTTCTCGCTATGGTCAATTATTGGACCTCTTCTTATTCACCCTTTGTTTGTTTACACTCTGCTTGGTCTCGGTCTTGGCCTGGGGAGTGATGTTTTTGTTACGGTTCATTACGGTAACCAGAAATTATGACAGGACAATGGGCAGAATCTATCTCTATATCTGTATCTATCTATTATACATATCTACGCATCTATTCTATCTATCCATCGATATATCTGTCTGTAATATCTGTATACGTCCATCTATCCATCCATCCACCCGTCTATCTATCTATCTGTATCTATATCGCTATCTAGTTTTCGAATACATGAATATATAATAAAGATGATCAGTTACTATTTTGATTGTGGGCGCAAAAACAATTAAGTTCAGAATTGGCGTGTCCCTCCCTTCTCCTTCGTTGTTTACTTGCAACGCTAAACAATCAATCAAGTTCAGAATGTCCAATCAAAATGCTAAATAAAATAAATATAACGACAAATTCAATACCATTCTTAAACTATACGATGTTAAACTATACAAGCAATACAACCTTAAACTCTACATATTTGGATTTCGAGTTTCATGAAGCAGCGAGACGTGTTCGGAACGAGGTGTCGAGCTAATGAACCCTGGAACGAATGGCCTCATTAACAAAATAAACAATTAAGTCAACGGTCTGTGGGTCTGTGTGTGTGTCTGTGTGCCTTTATCGGAGGAGGGAGTGAGATAAGAAGGAAGAAAAGGTGATTATGAGAGAATGTCGAAAACCACAAAAATTCCACCATTACCGAGACTCTAGCGGTTCTTGTGTGTGTGTGTGTGTGTGTGTGTGTGTGTGTGTGTGTGTGTGTGTGTGTGTGTTAACTACCACCTACCACCACTACTGCTGCCTCTTTTTCCACCACCATCTCCTCATCTTCCATCTCCTTCCCTTTTCCCTCTCCGTCTACTTCCTCTTCTCCCTTTTCCTCTTCTCTCTTCCTTTTCTTCCTCTTCTTCCTCTCCTCTACTTCCTTTTCCTCTTCTTCCATCTCCTTCCCTTCTCCCTCTCCCTCTACTTTCTCTTCTCCCTCTTTTCTCTCTTCCTCTTCTCCCTTTTCCTCTTCTCTCTCTTCCTTTTCTTCCTCTTCCGTTTCCTCTTCTTCCTTTTCCTCTTCTCTCTTCCTTTTCTTCCTCTTCTTCCTCTCCTCTACTTCCTTTTTCCTCTTCTTCCTTCCTCTTCTTCCTCTTCCTTTTCTTCCTCTTCCTTTTCTTCCTCTTCCTCTTCTTCCTCTTCCTCTTCCTCCTCTTCCTCTTCTTCTTCTTCCTCTACTTCATTTTCCTCTACTTCCTCTTTCTCCTCCTTCTTCTCCTTCTCTCCTCCTCTTCCTCTTCCTCCTCCTCCTCCTCCTCTTCTTCTTCCTTTCCAGACTGATCAGACGAACTAAATGGACTGACAAAAAAAAAAAAAGCAAAAAACAACAAAAAAAAAGGAAATAAAACAAATCCATTAAGAAACAGAGAAACAAACAACAAAAAAACCTCAAAAGTGATAAAAATCTGTCCTCCAGTCGCAGTTTTTAAGGCGTTTCAAATCCTCAGGTGGAGAAAAAAAGGTAATTCAAGGTGAGATGACCAATTAGGGAGAGAGGTAGCAGGTGTGGGGGAGGAGGGTGGAGGCGAAGGGGAGGGAGGGTAGAGAGTAGGGGGGTGGAGGGGAAGGGGAGGGGGTAGAGGGGGTAGTGGAATAAGGGATAGAGGGTAGGAGGGGTAGAGGGGTAGAGGGAGAGGGGGAGGGGACAGGTGATCCGCGGGAGATAAAGAGAAGCAGCATCCACAGGTAGGCATCCGGTAATTGGAGGGGAAATACTGATGAGAGAGAGAGAGAGAGAGAGAGAGAGAGAGAGAGAGAGAGAGAGAGAGAGAGAGAGAGAGAGAGAGAGAGAGAGAGAGAGAGAGAGAATAAAGATAAGCAAATGAAAATGAAATAGATACAATCATTATCAAAGAAATCGGGGTCGAAATAGAATAACAAAAAAACTATAATTAAACATTTCACATAATTGTATTTTGAGTGAACGAAACAGCAGAGCGATATTTTTCTTTCCGTGTTAAGGTAGTCACACACAGTTCTCCTCTTCCTCCTCTTTTATCTCCTTTATCAACTCCTCCTTCTCTATCTCCTTCTCTTCCAAATATCCTACAGGAACAATTACTCACTCCAGCGACGTCTTAGTACCAAGCGTTCATCTCCATCTCTGGGCACCACCACCACCACCACACCTCACCCTCAACTAGACTCCATTTCCTGAGGTCCAGTGGCATTGACTAACCCCGCCGCCGCCTTCCATGCACCGGCCGCCGCTGACACTGCTTCGAGACACACCAACACACGACCTGACGCTGTTCCATGACACACCAATACACCCAGGCGCTGTTCCGAGGCATACTAACTCACGGCTGCAACACTCGGCAACACTCGACATGCGCGCCTCACCACCCTCCTGGAAAAACAAAAAGAAACACATAAGAAACCTGAAATGATAAACGTATGCGCGGAAACATGAGACAAGGGAGTGTTACAAGGCCTGGCTGACTCTTTGGGGGTGCAACTGTAAAGAATAGCCTTCCAAAACACACGTACCAACACAAATAATGAACTCTGGTAGATTACATGAAGGAAAAGAGAGTTAGAAGACCCAAGTGACTCTCTGAAGGAGCAAATATACAAGAAACAACCTCTAGAAAGCAAGGGAAGGAAAAAATATAGATACTTGAAGACTTCGGGCTGAAAACTTAAGACAAAGGAACGTTATAAGACCCAAGTGACTCTCTGAAGGCGCAAATATACAAGAAACAACCTCTAGACAGCAAGGGAAAGGAAAAAATATAGATACTTGAAGACTTCGGGCTGAAAACTTAAGACAAAGGAACGTTATAAGACCCAAGTGACTCTCTGAAGACGCAAATATACAAGAAACAACCTCTAGAAACCAAGGGAAAGGAAAAAATATAGATACTTGAAGACTTCGGGCTGAAAACTTAAGACAAAGGAACGTTATAAGACCCAAGTGACTCTCTGAAGGCGCAAATATACAAGAAACAACCTCTAGAAACCAAGGGAAGGAAAAATTATAGATACTTGAAGACTTCGGGCTGAAAACTTAAGACAAAGGAACGTCACAAGACTCAACTGACTCTCTGGAGGGGCAAATAGAAGAAATAAACGTCTATGAAGCAAGAGAAAGCAACTATGATGAATGCTTGAAGACTTCGGGGCCGCAGAACCTGAGACGCGGAATGTTACAAGGGCCCGTCTGTCACTCTTCCCTGGTGCAACAATAAACGCTGTAATTGTTCTCCCCGGCGCCTCACAATAGCAAGCTCCGTGTCCAATCTTGTTCACATGGTGGTTCAGGATCTTGGCTTGGGTTGGGTTAGCTTGCTCGAGGCCGTATACCTGAAGAACTGCATTGCAAGGCCCTCCTCCTCCTCCTCCTCCTACTCCTTCTCTTCTTTCCTCGCTTGCACGTCATGTTTTACTACCGAGGACATGTGAAGAAGAGAAAGCCGAAGTAGAAGGGGAAATAATAAACAGCAGACGAAGGTGTAAGGGAAGAAGGGAGAACCGCAGAGGAAGAAGAAAGGGAAAGAAAGAGAAGAGCAGACGAAGGAGAAAGGAGAACAGGAGACAAAGGAGAGAGGGAAGAAGGGAGAACGCTGACGAAGGAGAAAAGGAAAGAAAAACGGGCTGAAAGAGCAATAGACGAAAGGGGAAGAAGTAAGAAACGAGAAGCTAATGAAGGAGAGGCAGACGAAGTAGAGGAAGAAAGAGAAAAGGAAGAAGTAACAGAGGAGCAGAAGAGAACGTAGGAAGTATTTAACAGATGAAGGAAGAAGAGGGAAGAAGGGAAGACTGGGTGAAGAAGAGGAAGAAGGAAAGAGGAAAAAAAGGAGAACAGGGTGAAGAAATAACAGACGAAGAAGAAGAGAGAGAGAGAGAGAGAGAGAGAGAGAGAGAGAGAGAGAGAGAGAGAGAGAGAGAGAGAGAGAGAGAGAGAGAGAGAGAGAGAGAGAGAGAGAGAGATAATCAAGAAATGACCAAACGAAGAAGCGTCATACGAAGGAGAGAGAGGAAATAAAAAAGACGATAAACACAAATAACCAGAACTTTACCAAACCGCACCACTGTAAAATAAAGAAAATAACAAGGCTACATCGACCACAAACAGTGAATTAGTAGGCTACCAGGATATGCTCGAATACTTGTTTAAATAAATTTCAAAACGCAAACGTTCTGTATATTCAAGTTTCCCCTTCTTCCTCGCTCACCATCTTAGCCGTAATTATTTCCCAGCAGGATCCAAATCGACGCTAACTCAAGGCCACTCACTGTAAAAAAAGAAAGAGAGAGAAAGGAGAGAGAAAAAAAATAGGCGTGTCCGGCCCGAGGCGACGTGAATGAAACATGGCAAGAACTCCCCGTAGACTTAAACATCACATTCTCAACCACTTCGGTTCTCACACTCCCACATTTGCTAAGACTTCCGTAGAGGTTGTTATGTTAGTATTGCCATGGAGGGTCGTTATATGAGCCTAGTGATAGTTTGTCAATGCCTCTGCACCATGAATGTCGAAAATATATTCATGAGAAGCCGGTTAATCCCTTTTTGTGGACTTTGGATATATTTTGTAGTTGTGGGACCGAAAGCGTTGCAGAAATATACGGTCCAAAAACTGAATGAAGGAATGTCGCAAAAGAGTTACTGAATGAGAATATAGAGAAAAGCGATGCAATAGTGAGTTTGATGCTACGAAATGGATGATGGAGATGCTTATAAGAACACTATCGGAGAATATATATGGGCTACACCACTCCCTAAAACACCTTCCTTAATATAGTAAACATGTGAAGAGGAGAAAAAATACTAGGCTATTCAGAAATTAGTTAGCGGAAAATGGAGTTTGAGAATTAATGTTACCTTGGGCGGTTCTTCACTTTTAATATCTTTGCTTGGTTCTTTAAGGAGTATTAAGTGCTTTGAGGTGCGTACTAATTGGAAGGATGCGTACAGTTTGGGGGTATGCATAAAAGGGGAAAGAAAGGAGAAATGGGAAAGCGAGAAGGAGAGTGACGCGCAAGGCTGAGAAAGATAAATAAGAGAGAGAGAGAGCAGACGACTAAGCATGTGTTTCGTCATATATATTTAAGCCTACTTGGATTTTTTATTATTATTATTATTTATACTAACAATAAATTATGCTTCGTTTTAAATAAATTCTCATACATAAGCATTTCTATTTTTCGACTTTCCTTTGTTTTCCTTTGTTATTTATTTATTTCATTCCTCAGTTTCTTTTCCTTCTTTTCTTCTGATTTTCTTTTTCTCTCTCGTTCTTTCTTTCTTTTTCCTCTCTGTGTTCTCTTCCTCCTCCTCCTTCTTTCCTTCTTTCTAATTCTCTGCGTGATTTGCTTCCTTCCTCTTTTCCTTTCCATTTTCTTTCTTTCTTTTCTTCTTTTTCTCTTTCTCGTTCTCCTCCTCTTCTTTCTCACTCTCCAATCCCTTCCCATTATCCTATACCTTCTTTTCCTTTGTTTTTCCATTTCTTCCTTCCTTTTCCTCCTCCTTTTCCTTCTTTCTTCTCCTTCATTCCAAATCCTTTCCACGATTCGATACTTCTATTCCTTCCTTTCTCCATTTCTTCCTCCTCCTTCTCCTCCTTCATCATCTTTCCCTTCGCCTTCCTTCTTAATCCCTCTCCATGCATCTATACCTTCTCTTCCTTTCTTTTTACATTCCTTCCTCCTCCTCCTCCTCCTCCTCCTCCTCCTCCTCTTCCTCCTCCTCCTCCTCCTCGTCCTAATCCGCCGCGGTGACCCTCGCATTAACTCGTAGCCTCCCGCTGTTTTTCCTCGGACGCTTAATTGTGTGTCGTAAGCCGTCGACTTGTTTAGTTCGGCGTCGAGTACGAAGAATATCCGGAACCACCACTCCTCCTCCTCCTCCTCTTCCTCTTCTTCCTCCTTTTCTTCTTGGGTCTGTTCTTCATCCTTCTCTTCTTCTTCCTTCCTATTCTTCCGTCTTCTTCTTCTCTTCGTCTTCCTCTTCCTGATCGCTGAACGGAGATGAAACTAAGGAGGAAAGACCAAAACCTCGACTTCTTTTGTTACTGCTTCTTCTTCTTCTTCTTCTTCTTCTTCTTCTTCTTCTTCTTCTTCTTCTTCTTCTTCTTCTTCTTCTCTTCCTCCTCCTCCTCTTGATCATTCAACAGAGACGAATCCAAGGAGTGAAGAATCAAAACCTCGACTTCATGTTCTTCTTCTACTACCACTACTACTACTACTACTACTACTACTACTACTACTGCTGGCCCGCGTGACGCCCCCCCTCGCGCCTTCATAACTCCATCAGCGTCGGAGGCAGCGGCACTACAATTATAGGATGGTTTACGAGCTCGCTGAGACGCCGCCTCCGCCACCAGCGCCACCGCCACCGCCCTTATACCGTCGACTTGTTATGTTGTTGAAGAAGAAGGAGAAGGAGGTGGAGGAGGAGGCAGAGGACGAAGAAGAAGAAGATGAAGAAGATTTAGACGTAGACGAAAGCGAAGACGAAGAAGAACAATAAGAGAGAGAAAAGAAGAAGAAGACGAAAATAAAGAAGAAGAAAATGGAGATGAAGACGAAAACGAAGATGACGAAAAAGAAGAGAGGAAAAACATCGTAGGAAAGAGAGAGAAAGAGAGAAAGAGAATCATGAAAAAGAAAGAATGAAGTAAAAAAGAGAGAGAAATAAAGAAAAAAGAATGAAAACACAGAAAAAAGAAGAAAGAGGAGAAAACGAGGAAACGAAAGAGAGAGAGAGGGACAGAAGGACACAGCGAATGAGAGAGAGAGAAAGAGATAGAGAGAGAGGGAGAGAGAGAGACGCTGAGTGGTAGCAAGTCCATAAATCATCTGAGGAGACTTAAGGTTCTGTATTTCTGGTCCCTTTTTAGCGGAGTCTGTATTTAAGGATGAGGAAGATGAATTTCAGTTTGCCTCCAGGAAGGACCCCGCTAATGGGACGTGTGTTCAAGGGGGTCTTTCTCTGCCCCTTCCTTCCTTCCTTCCTTCCTTTCCTTTTTTCTTCCCTCCTTTCTTGCAGCCTTTCTTCCTTCCTTCCTTCTGTTCTCTTTGTGTTTCTCTCCTCTCTTCCTTCCTTCCTTTCTTCCTTTCTTCCTTCCTTCCTTCCTTCCTTTCTTCCTTCCTTCCTTCCTTTCTTTCTTCACTTCTATCTTGCAGCCTTTCTTCCTTCCTTCCTTCCTTCCTTCCTTCCGTTCTCTTTCTGTTTCTCTCCTCTCTTCCTTCCTTCCTTTCTTCCTTTCTTCCTTTCTTCCTTCCTTTCTTCCTTCCTTCCTTCCGTTCTCTTTCTGTTTCTCTCCTCTCTTCCTTCCTTCCGTTCTCTTTCTGTTTCTCTCCTCTTCCTTCCTTCCTTCATTTCTTCCTCTCTTCCTTCCTTCCTTTCTTCCTTTCTTCCTTTCTTCCTTTCTTTCTTCACTTCTACCTTGCAGCCTTCCTTCCTTCCTTCCTTCCGTTCTCTTTCTGTTTCTCTCCTCTCTTCCTTCCTTCCTTTCTTCCTTCCTTCCTTCCTTGCAACCTACCGCTTCTCTCTCTCTCTCTCTCTCTCTCTCTCTCTCTCTCTCTCTCTCTCTCTCTCTCTCTCTCTCTCTCGTACGCGGCCTCATTCCAGCAATACAACATCCATTATTAAACGCAGCGAGATTATGCAGAAGACGTGAGGGTAATAGACTTGGAGAGGGGAAAGGAGGGGGAGGGGGAGGAGGAGGGGGAGGAGGAGGGGGAGGAGGAGGGGGGGGGGATTAGTGAAAGGCGTGGGTGTGGGAAGAAGGAGGAGCGAGGGAAGGGGAAAGGAGGTGTGGGCGGGGAGATGGGCGGGGAGTGGAAAAGGGCAAGGATCTGACCGAGTGGGTAAGTGGATGATGAGTGGAAGGGGGCGTGGTCAGCGTGTGTGTGTGTGTGTGTGTGTGTGTGTGTGTGTGTAGGAGAGAGTGTGAGCGAGAGAGAGAGAGAGAGAGAGAGAGAGAGAGAGAGAGAGAGAGAGAGAGAGAGAGAGAGAGTCTATCTTGCATATATTTTGTGAACGGAAAAAGAAAAGAAATGAAAAGAAGGCAGAGAAAGAAGAAAGAAAGGAAGGAGAAAGAAGAAGATGAAGAAGAGGAAGGAGAGGAAGAGGAGGAGGAAGAATAAAGGAAGAGGAAGGAAAACAAGGGGAAAGAAAAGGCTCCAGAAAACGAAAAGGAAGAACCAGAAAGAAAAGAAAAAAAAGGAAGAAGAGGAGGAGACTAGATAATGCAGAATAAAAAAAAAGGAAAAAATAAAAAAATAAAATAAAATAAATGAAGGAAAAGAAAATTAGAAGGAAATATGACCAGTAAGAAAGAAAGAAAGAAAGAAAAATAAAAAGAGAAAAGGAAAGAAGAAAACAAAAGAAGGAAAGAAAAGAAAATGAAAAAAGAATGAAAAAGAAAGAAAAAAAGAAAGAAAAGAATGAAGGAATGAAAGAAACAGAAAGTGAGAGAGAGAGAGAGAGAGAGAGAGAGAGAGAGAGAGAGAGAGAGAGAGACGGATGCTGGTCAGGGAGATGAATGATGCTGGGTGTGGGAGAGGAAGGTGAAAGGTGGGAGAGAAAGAGAGAGAAGGAGAGAGAGAGAAAGAGAGAGAGAGAGAGAACAGGAGGTTGTTTTAGGCATGTAAGGAAGGTGTGGAGAGAGAGAGATGGAGAGAGAGAGAGAGAGAGGGAGAGGGCGAATAAAAGGAAGGGCTGGGTAGCCATAAATAACCGAAGCCTTACCGAGAAGAGCGTAAATCAGAGGAAAACTGAATAAACAGAGAGAAATTGATAGATATGAAGAGAGAGAGAGAGAGAGAGAGATGGTGGGCGGAGAGAGAGAGGGAGGGAGGGAGGAGCAGATGGAGATGATAAAACAGTGAGATGCAGAAGTAAAAGAAAATTGAATTAACTATAAAAACGAGAGATAGGCAGAAAGAGGCGATTGCAAGATGGCTGAAGGAAGGAGGGAGGGAGAGAGGGAAAGAAGGAGGGAAGGAGAGGAGGGAAGAGAGAAAGAGGGAGAAGAAGAGGAAGAAGGAGGAGAGAAAGAAGAAAGAGGTCTGGGTGATGGAGAAGAAGGATGGAAGAAGAGAGAGAGAGGAAGAGGAAGAGGAGGAGGAAGAGCAAGGGAGGAGAGAGAGTGAGAGAGAGTGTGGGAAAAGGAAGAAAAAGAAGGGAGAGAAAAAGGTGGAGGAGAGAAGGAGGACTTGATGGTGTTGGAGGAACGTGGGAAGAGAGAGAAAGGAATAAAAGAAGGAAGAAGAAGAAGGAAAGGAAGGAAGGAAGGAAGGAAGAGGAGATAGAGAGGGAGAGTAGGAGAAAAGGAGGAGAACTGAGAGAGGAAGAGGAAAGAAGAGAAAGAGATAGAGAAAGAGAGAGGAGGAGAAAAGAAGGACTGAATAAGGAAGAGGAAAGAAGAGGAAGAGATAGAGAAGGAGAGAAGAGGAGGAGAAGGAATAGAGATAACGACGATAGATAGACAGATAGACAGAGAGATAGAGAGAAAGAGAGAGAGAGAGAGGCGTAGAACGGAAGACCTCAACACCCCCTCTCCTCCCCTCCCTCCCCCCTCCCCTACGCCCCCACCCATGATGGTATCGGCTTGGCACAGTTACGCCCCCTCCCCCCCCATCCTCCCTCCTCCCCCACCCCCCCCTATCATCGTCAGCATCAGGAGAGGTCAGAGGATTACCTTCAGAACGGGCAGCTTGTTCACACGTCCGTCATCTTCGTCCTTCTCTGATCTTTTCTTTATTTTCTTTTTCTCTTTTTTTTTATCGAGTTTTTGTGTTTTCCTCTTTCTTTTCTTTCTTTTTTTCCTTTTTCTTTTGTCTTTTCTTTATCGTCCCTTCATTTTCTTTTCTTATTTCTTTGATTTTTCTGAATTTTCTTAGTCTTTTTTTCTTTTCCGTTTTTATCCTTTTCCATTCTCTCCTTTTTCCTTCCTTTTCCTTTCCTTTCCTTTTTCCTCTTTTCTCTTCTCCTTACGTTCAATTCTTTTTCTTCTCATTTTTTCATTTCTCGTCGTTTTCCCGTGAGTTGAAATTGATTTATTTTTGTACACACACACTCACGCACACACACACACACACACACACACACACACACACACACACACACACACACACACACACATTCTATATTTTTCGTGATTTTCTTTCTTTCTTCTTCTTCTTCTTCGTCTTCTTCTTCTGTTCCATCATTTATTTCTTCTTCTTCTTCTTCTTCTTCTTCTTCTTCTTCTTCTATTTCTTATTCTTCTTCGCCATGTCATTTAATTCTTCCTCTTCTTCTTCTTCTTTTTCTTCTTCTTCTTCTGTTCCATCATTTATTTCTTCTCCTTCTTCTTTTTCTTTTTCTTCTTTTTCTTCCTCTTTTTCTTTTTCTTCTTCCATGACCAGCATTTTTGAGCCGCCCTTTTCATAATTTATTAACCTTTTTTTTTGTCTTCTCCTGTTTTGGATTTTGCATTTCGCTTTCTGAGTATTTTTTTTCCATCGTAGCGGGACTCCTTCGTTTTTCTTTTCTCTTTCTTTTTCCTTCTTTTCCTTCTTTTTCTTTTCGTGTTTTCCCCTTTTCGTTTTTTTCTCTTCCTTCTTTTTCTTTCTTTCCCTTCTTCTTCTTCTATCTTTTCCTTCCTTTCATCTCCTTCACCTCCTTATACTCTCCTCCTTTCCCTTTTTCTCAGCTTCTTTTCCCCTTCTTTTCCTTTCCTTTCCTGCTTTCCTTCATTTCTATTCTTCTTTCCTTTTCCCTTTCTTTCCCTCCCTTCTCTTCTTTTCATTTCCTTTCATATCCTTTTATTTCCTTTCCTCTCCTTCTCTTCCTTTCCTTTCTCTTCATATCCTTTTATTTCCTTTCCTCTCCTTCTCTTCCTTTCAATTTATCTTCTCTCCTTTATTTCCTTCTTTTCCCTTCCCTTTTCTTCCTTTCAATTAAGCTTCTCTCCTTTATTTCCTTCTTTTCCCTTCCCTTTCCCTTCTCTTCCTTTTCCTTCATATAACTTCCTTTCCCTTCCTCTGTTTTCCCTCCTTTCCCTCCTTTCTTCGCTTTTCCTTCTTTGATGTCGTTTAGTGAATGCATGAAGACAATGAAATTCACATAGAAGAAAAATAAAATAATCCCATAAACTCCTTCAACAAAAAAGAATACTTAGTCATTTTAATTGCTCTTATTTTTTTTTTTTGTCAACACGCACACCCCCACACCCACTAACACATCCCTCCCTCTCACCCTCTCCCATCCACTCCCCCACACGAAGTAATAGCCCCCTCACCTCCCCACACCCATTTTGTCACTTACCCTCCACCCACACACCCACAAAACGCCCCCACCCCCAACCCTTCCCTCCACCACCATCACCACCTTCACCAACAATGGCAGTAACAATAGGTCAAGGTATTCTAAGTGGTAAGTTACGATAAGTTCAGTTCGGTCACACACCACAACAATTCCTTCTCCCGTGGGCTTCAGCGGTGACCTTGGAGGAGGAGGAGGAGGAGGAGGAGGAGGAGGAGGAAAATAATCAGAAGCGATCCTCGACTTGCTCTCTCACAGTTTTGGTCGACATAAAAAAATGACTTGAGGGCTCTTTCGTGTCTATAAAGGTACGTGTGAGTGTGTGTGTGTGTGTGTGTGTGTGTGTGTGTGTGTGTGTGTGTGTGACCTTTTCCTAAGCAAGTTTTTACGGTGTTCGTGATAAAATATATATAAAAAATCACATAGTCACCCCCGAACGAGTGAGTTATTTTGAATATATATAAAACTTAAGTGATTCCGATCGATTTCCCGTTTCTTATACCCCCCCTTCTCTCTCTCTCTCTCTCTCTCTCTCTCTCTCTCTCTCTCTCTCTCTCTCGCCGGCTACTTTATAATTACACTCGCTATTAAATTATAACCAGATCGCGATAGCATAAAAAGATATCCAACCCTCATTGTTTCGAATCAAATCTAATGCGTTCGAGGTTCTTTTTATTTCCAAGCCACGACGAGGAGGAGGAGGAGGAGGAGGAAGAGTAGAAGGAGGAGGAGGAGGGAGCGTGTGTGCGTGGGTTGAACACGTGCCCGAAGAAAACACTCTCTAAAAAGTTTTCGCAGATAATCTTGAATATAAGTCGGAGAAAAAGCCAAACGTGTGTAAGGTGACGCGAGGATGTGGTTAAGTGCGGCGGAGGGGCGGGAAGGGGCGGGGCGGAGGCGGCGGCGGTGACGGTGGCGAAGGGAGGGAAGGGAAGGGAGGTGGTCTGAGGGCGACGTATTGAGAGTGAGATGAAGATGGTGTGTAAAATATTATGTTTTTTTTTTCTTATTTTTTTTATTCCTCTTTTTTCTTTCGCGTTTTTTTGTGTTTCTGTCTTTCTTTCTATTCTTTTTTTTCTTTTTTGTTTGTCTTCTTTCTTTTCTTTATCTATTGTTTGTTTTTCTTATTTTCTGTATTTCATTTTCTTTCTTTCATTTTTTCTTTGTTTTCTTTCTATTTCTGTCTTTTTTCATTCCTTATTTCTTTTCTTTCTTTCTTCCTTCCTTTCTTTCATTTTTTCTTTCTCTCTTCTGTCTCTTCCTCTCTTTCGCTCTCTCTTTCCTTTCTTTCCTTCTCTCTCTCTCTCTCTCTCTCTCTCTCTCTCTCTCTCTCTCTCTCTCTCTCTCTCTCTCTCAAACTAAAGACAGGTGCAGCGCCGTGGGCCAGGTCGCCTCACAGGTCACATTACAGGTCGCCTCAAGCACAAGATGAGAGAGAGAGAGGGACAGAGAGAGAGACAGGTGGTGAATGGAAGAGGGGGGAGGGGGCAGGTGTGTGTGTGTGTGTGTGTGTGTGTGTGTGTGTGTGTGTACCTGAGCTCATTAAGACAGGTAATGTATTCGCTTCTACTACTACTACTACTACTTCTACTACTACTACAACTACTACTACTACTACTTCTACTACTACTACTACTACTACTACAGTGATGATAATAATGATAATATTAACAGTAAATACAAAGTTGAATAATGAAAACAATCTCTCTCTCTCTCTCTCTCTCTCTCTCTCTCTCTCTCTTTTGTATTCTCAGGCGGCAGAAAACAAAGCACTCGAATTATAAAGAAAGAAAAAAAGAAAGAAATAAGGACGAGACACGAACAGGGAATGAAAAGGAAATGTTGAAAGGTGACCAACCCCAATGTTCTCTCTCTCTCTCTCTCTCTCTCTCTCTCTCTCTCTCTCTCTCTCTCTCTCTCTCTCTCTCTCAATTAAATCCAGAGTGCACTTAAAAGGAGCCACGAAGAACACGAGAAGAGGAAGAGGAGGAGGAGGAGGAGGAGGAGGAGGAGGAAGAGGTTGATATTGCAAACACTGGAGGAATGAAGCAATGAGAAGAGACAAAAGTAAAGAAAGAAAGGAAGAAAAAGGAAGAAAGCCAAAGAAGGAGGAGGAGGAGGAGGAGGAGGAGGAAGAGGAGGAGGAGGAGAGAAAAGGTATGAAGAGGAGGAGGAGGAGGGATAATGGAGGAAAGAAAGGCTGTGTAAATGTATTGAGAGAGAGAGAGAGAGAGAGAGAGAGAGAGAGAGAGAGAGAGAGAGAGTAACGAGACAGCAGGTGAGATACTGTCGAGGCGGAGGTAAGTCCCGGCGCTAACAGGCTAAGATATACTCTAAGCCCATCAAGCAGGCCACGGTGAGCAGGCAAGCAGGCAGGTAACCAGGCGAGCGGGGTCTTAAATAAGTTCTCATAAGCGTCTTTCGCGTTCATGTTGCAGAAGACATCAAACTATTACTAGGCTCATAAACTACCCATGGAAATACTAAAACAACCTCTACGGAAGCTTTGCCAAATGTGTGTGGATGTTTGAGCCCCTATTTTTTTTTTTTACAACAAAGGAGACAGCTCAAGGGCACAAAAAAAGGAAACAATAATAAAAAACTCGCTACTCGCTGCTCCTACGAAAAAGAATCAAAAGAGGTGGCCGAAAGAGAGGTCAATTTCGGGAGGAGGAGGAAGGCAGTTGAGTGCTTGGGCCCCGTACACTATTGACGGTTTACTGGTGGGTCTAATCCTTCAGGGGAGGGCTCGCGGACTTGGTATCGTTGCTTGGGTGATGGTCCTGATCTGAAAGCGGTAGCAGAGAGCAAGATGTTATGGCTATGTTACGGGAGGTTAGAACTAGTAAACAATAACCAATAAGCGGCGCGGAGACCGTCACCCAAGCAATGATGCCAAATCCGTGAGTCCACCCCTGAAGGATTAGGCTCGCCAGCTCTCGTGAAACCGGCTTTTTTTATAGGTTGCGCGTCCCCTCACTTGGTATTACTGTGATTCAACCAATAAACCAAGGATGGCCACAGTGTTGAGTCGACAGCGTGACGGCGCCGCGTTCAGGACGACGCGAGTTCAATCCCCGCCCGGTGCCACCAAGCTGGGATTTTTCAGCCGCCGCCGAGTGGCTTAAAACTACCCATATGCTGTCCAGAAGACCACCTATCAACCAGGACTCTAGATTCTAGGATTAAAGATGAGCTCCGGGAGGGCAGCATGAGCCAATGCAAGATGGCGCCACTATAAACACTTGGATGCGCCACAACGGGCTGGGCCGACCATCAGACCCCTCCAAAAACAAGCCTCCCGGCGCTACAGGCGAAGATGTAAAAAAAACAAAACAACAACAACAACAACAACAACAGTGTGAGCCCCCGAAATGTTTAAGGATACGGGCCTTAGTAAGAGACGCTCCAGTAGGTCTTGGAAGGAGGGAAAAAGGTCAATATGCAGCAGGAGCCCTTTAATTTAAGCAGGCTCATGAGATAACGCAAGCAGGGGGTCACGCTTCGAGGGATAATGAGGGGCTGCTTAGTAGGTGTTAAGATAGTGAACGGGGCGCCTCGAAATTGCCTCCAAAACAACAACAACAAAAACAACAGCAATACCAAGAGACCTCAGTATACTTCTTCCCTATTATTATCATTGTTACTAATACTGTTTTTTTATTTTTATTTTTTTTTATTTTTTATTTTTTACATCAGAGACGAGACAGTGCAAGGGCGTAAAAAATGAAAATAATAATGAAAAAAAAAAAAAGCCGGCTACTTAATGCTCCTACTACTACTACTATTACTACTACTACTACTACTACTAGGGCCGTACCATCAAGGAGCCTTAGCATAACCTTTCTTAGCAAGCTTCCATACGTAGCTAGCTTCCAAAGGCATCTAATATGAATGAAAAAAAGAAGAAGCAGGACTGAGGTAGAATAAGCAGCAGGAGCAGAGAGAAGCGAGAGCAGGAGGAAGCGGGAACGGCAGGAAGAGGAGGAGGAGGAGGAGGAGGAGGAGGAGGAGAAGACATAAACAGAAGCAGGAAGAGGAGGAAGCAGGAGTAAGGAACAGCATAAGTAGGAAGAGCAGGAGGAGGAAGGATGAACAAAACGAGGCAGAAACAGCAGGAGAAGGAGGAGGCACAAGCAGGGGAGGCAGAAGGAGGCAAGAAAAAAGAACCGAAGTAGGAGGAGCAGAAGAAGCAGAGAGTGGTCGAAAACAGCAGTACTAAAAGCAGGAAGAAGCAGGATGATCAGAATGAAGCAGGAACAGGAGGAGAAAGAGGAGGAATAGGAAAAAACAGCACAGGAAGGAGGAAGAGCTGGAGAAGCAGAAAACAGGAGAAGCAGAAGAAAGGAAGAGTAGGAAGAACAGAAGACAGAACGAAGCAAGAACAGGAGGAGGAGGAGGAGGAAGCAGGAGGAAGCAAAAGGGTAAGCAGTAATAAAAACAGCAGGAGGAAGCAGAAAGAGAAGCAGAAGCAGGAACAGCAGAAGGCAAAATCAGCAGGAGGAGGTCGACGAGGAAGCTAAGCGGTAATAAAAACAACAGCAGGAGGAAGCAGAAAGAGAAGCATAAGCAGAAAGAGGTGGAGGAAGCAAAACCAGCAGTAGGAGGAAGCAGAAACAGCAGGAGCGAGAAGGAGAAGCAGGAGGCAACAGGAGGAGGTCGACAAGGAAGCCAAGCCAAGCGGTCCCTGGTGGTGATCTCTACACTCGATACAGCCAAATAAATTTCTCCAGGGCTTAAGAGAGCGCGGCGGGTACTTAGTGAGGCTTTGTTTAGGTTGCCGGCCACCAGGCGTCCCTCCCTCCGTCCTATAAGTAATAATGATTGCGCGGTTCGGCCTCTGAGCGGGGGCAGGAACGTGCTATCCCACCCCGCCGCTGGAGGTCGCGTCGGCGGGCGGAGGCTGCGGGCGTTGGGTCTTGAGGGTCCGCGCGGGGGTGCCCTTGAGTGTGGTACTAGTGGGAGCGTTAGCAGCTTCCCTTGTTGATGTATTGGGGATAATAGCGAGGTGGCGGCCTTCCCGGACAACCCTTACGATATATGGAGTCGGCACCTCCCTCTCCCTCACTCTCTAGCGTTCTTTTGCTCCTTCTCTGTGGTGGAATTCTCAGCGTCTTCTTCCTCGACCTCTTCCGCCTCCTCCTCCTCATTCTTCTTCTCTTTTCCAGTTTCCAGGTTCTATTTCCTGCTAGAAGTGTCCGAGTGAGCGCGAAGAGGGAGAAAGATAAGAGAGAAAGGAGGGGAGAAAGAGAGAGGATGTAAAGACGAAAGGAATCTGTACCAAGTCAACGTTTCAACTGGAGCTTCAGAGACACGAGAATGAGACCTCTTGCTCTTCTCCTCCTCCTCCTCAATCTTCTTCTCAATCCCAGTTTCCAGGTTTAGTTACTATCAGAAGAAGTGAGAAAAGAGAGAAGAGAGAGGGAAAGAAAAGAGAAAGGAGGGGAGAAAGAGAGAGAGGAAGTAAAGACGAAAGGAATCTGTACCAAGTCAACGTTTCAACAGGAGCTTCAGAGAGACACAAGAATGAGACCTCTTGCTCTTCTCCTTCTCCTCCTCCTCAATCTTCTCTTCTTTTCCAGTTTCCAGGTTAATTTACTATCAGAAGAAGTGAGGAGAGAGAGAAGAGAGAGGGAAAGAAAAGAGAAAGGAGGGATGAAAGAGAGAGAAGAAGTAAAGACGAAAGGAATCTGTACCAAGTCAACGTTTCAACTGGAGCTTCAGAGACACGAGAATGAGACCTCTTGCTCTTCTCCTTCTCCTCAATCTTCTCTTCTTTTCCAGTTTCCAGGTTAATTTACTATCAGAAGAAGTGAGAAGAGAGAGAAGAGAGAGGGAAAGAAAAGAGAAAGGAGGGGAGAAAGAGAGAGAGGAAGTAAAGACGAAAGGAATCTGTACCGAGTCAACGTTTCAACTGGAGCTTCAGAGACACGAGAATGAGACCTCTTGCTCTTCTCCTCCTCCTCCTCAATCTTCTTCTCAATCCCAGTTTCCAGGTTAATTTACTATCAGAAGAAGTGAGGAAAGAGAGAAGAGAGAGAAAAGAGAGAGAGCACAAAGATACGAACCTAAACCAAGTCAACGATTCAACCCAAAAGAGACGGAAGGAGAACAAGAAGGCCTCGAAGATAACATTGTCTCAGGACCTCACCAACGCTGCGTCGCCCTCAACCAGTCATTAATCAGAGCGCGGGAGTGACGGGCCAATAGGAGGAGCCAACCAGTTCTCGCCTTAGCCAATCAGAGGGCGAGGAGGAGCAGAGGAAGCAGGCTGGGAAAGTGGAGTGAGAGGCGTGTCTCGTCCACCTTTCCTCCACCTTTCTCTCCACCTGCTAAAGCTTTAATTAGAAGAACCTTTTGGGAGAGAAGAAGTGGAGTCGTGAGAGAGAGGAGAAAGGGAGGGAAGAGGAAGGAGTGGAGGAAAGGGAGAGACGGAAGAGGAAGAAAAATAAGGAAGGATGAAGTAAAAGGGGTGAAGAAAAGACGAGGAAGAAGACAAACTTATGAAGAAGAAAAAGTTTGAAAGAAGACGAGGAAGGGAAGAGGAATGAATGAATGACGGAATAGAGAAAGGAGAAAGGAGGTACAAGGATAAAAAGAAAGAAAGAAATGGAGGTAGAAAAGATTGAAAAGGAGAATGAAGGAGAAAAAGGAAGGAAAGGGAAGGGAAAAGTAGGGATATAGAGGAGGTAGAAAGGAAGGAAGAGAGAGAGAGAGTCATGAAGGAGAAAGAGGAAGGAAGGAAGGAAGGAAGGAGGGATGAAGGGAAGGATAAAAAAAGAGAAGGAGATGAAAGGAGAGAAAGAGAACGAGAGAGACAGGTGAGGAATGGATTAAAAAAAGGAATAAAAAGAGAAAAATACAATAAATATGAAAAATGAAGAGAATATGAAAAAGAAGAAGACAAAATCAAAGAACATAGGAAGAGGAGGAAGAAGAGAGAGGGAATGACGAAACGAGAAAGAGAGAAAGAGAGGGAATGATAAAGAAAGTGAGAGAAGAGGAAGAAGGAGAATAAGGATGTAGAAGAAGGGAGAGGAGAGGAAGACAGATGGGAAGGAGGAGGAGGAGGAGAAGGAGGAGGAGGAAAGAGACGAATGTGAGGAAAGAAAGGAGAGAGAAAATAAAAGAGAAAAAAACAAAAAAAACGTGTGTGAGAGAGAGAGAGAGAGAACAGGTCAACGGGCGGTAACCAACAGTGAGGGGAGAGACGGAGGAGGAGGAGGAGGAGGAGGAGGAGGAGGAGGAGGAGGAGGAGGAGGGAGAGAAGTAGAATCATTCTCATCCTCCTCCTCATTATCATTATTATTATTATTATTATTATTATTATTATTATTATTATAAGAAGGAGGAGGAGGAAAAGGAGGAGGAGGAGGAAGTGGAGGAGGAGGAGGATCAGGAAAACGAAGAAAATGAAGGAGGAAGAAGAGAGAAGCAGCAGGAGGAGGAGGAGGAGGAGGAGGAAACAAGACAAGCCAGAGAGAGCAAGGAGAGTCAGTTGGGAGGAGGAGGGGGTCGGGGGTCGGTAGCAGGACGGGGCCGGAACGGGATGGGGTCGGGGTGGGATCGGGGCACGGTCGGGGGCGGGGCGGCGCGCGTCGTGATAGGTCAGCGCGCAGACTGTCTCCGCTGCCCACCTCCCCGGCTACTTTTTCTCCCGCTCTCCCTCCCGCGCCAAGGCTTTTAATTTCTCCCGTGCGTGGGAAAGACATAAAAAGGGTGCGCGCGTTCGGCCGGGGAGGGCGCTGGCGGCCGCGATCCAAATGTCAAACGGCTGCGGCGATCACGACAGCCTTACTACACGACTTTGGGGGGGTGGGGTGGAGGGGGGGGGGGCTGGAGGGGGTGAGGGGTCGTGGTTCTTGAGTAGACATCCGTTGGAGCCCTGACAGCGTGGTTTTCCTAAGTCTCCCCTTCCCCCTTTTGGTTCTTTCATGTCCTTCTTTCCTTTTTCTTTCTTTTCTTTCTGGTGTTTTCTTTCTCTCTCTCCCTCCTTGCTTTTCTTTCTTTCTTCTACTGTGTTCCTCCTTCTACCTCTTCCCCCTCTTTTGGTTCTTTTATATCTTTCTTTTTCTTCTTTCATTTCCTTCTTTCCTTTTGCTTTTTGGTGTTTTCTTTCTCTCTCTTCTTCTCTCTCCTTTCCTTTCTTTCTTCCTTGTACTGTGTTCCTTCTTCTACCTTTTCCTCTCTCTTTCTTTCTCTCCGTCTTTTCTCTCTTCTCTCTCTCCCTTCCTTCATTTCTTTCCTTTCCTTCCTCTCTCTCTTCCTAGGTCAAACTGTTCTTTCCTCCTTCTTTTCCTTCTTTTCTCTCCTCCTCTTCATCTTTTCTCCATTCTTCCTTCCTCTCTTCTCCTAGCTCAAACTATTCTTTTTTCTCCTCCTCTTCCTCCTCTTCTCTTATTCTCTCTTTTCTTCCTCTTCTTCTCCCCTTCTTCTTCTTCTCCTTTTCTTCCTCTTCTTCTCTTCTTCCTCTTCTTCTTCTCTTTCTATTATTCTCTCTCTTTCCTTCTTCCTTCCTTCTACTCTACTCCAAGCTCAAACTGTTCTCTTCTTCTGGTTCTCCTCCTCCTCCTCCTCCTCCTATTCTTCTTCCTCTTCTCCTTCTCTTTCTCTTATTCTCTCTCCTTCCTTCTTCCTTCCTTCTACTCTACTCCAAGCTCAAACTGTTCTCTTCCTCTGGTTACTCTTCCTCCTCCTCCTCCTCCTCCTCCTTCTCCTCCTCCTCTTCCTGTTCTTCTTCCTCTTCTTCGTGTTCTTCCTCTTGCTCATCCTCTTGTTATTGCTATTTGCTTACTCGTCCTAGTGGTTTTATTTCTCCTCTTCCTCTTCTTCCTCTTCCTCCTCTTTCTCATTTTCTCACTTATTCCAATTCATTTTTTTTTTATATTTTTATTTATTGTTATTTTCCTCATTTTTCTCTTCTCATTCCTCCTCTTCCTCCTCCTCTTCCTCCTGATCTGTTCTTTCTTCTTCTTCTTCTTCCTCTTCCATTTATTATCTCCCTTTCTTATATTCCTCTTCCTCTCTCCACTACTGTTTCTCCTCCTCCTCCTCCTCCTCCTCCTCCTCCTCCTCCTCCTCTTCCTCCTCCTCCTACGCCGCCTCCTACTTTCTCGGCCTCCATTTCTCCTCCTCCTCCTCCTCCTCCTCCTCCTCCTCCTCGTCTATTCTCACCTCATTCCACGACCCCCTCCCCCCCCTCCCCCCCTCCCCCCACCTTTCCACACCTCATTTCATGCTCTCCCTTATTTAACCTTTCCCCTTCCCCCCATCCTCCTCCCCCTCTTCCCCCCCTCTTTCCTCCCCATCTCCCCCCCCCTTCCCCTTTTATTGTCTCCCCTTCACAGCTCCGTATCTCCCCGATTTACACATTCTCTCCCTCCCCTCCCCCCCCATTATCTCCTCCTCCTCCTTCTTCTTCTTCCTCCTCAACACACGCCCCTCCTTCCTCCTTGACCCACCTCTCTCTCTCTCTCTCTCTCTCTCTCTCTCTCTCTCTCTCTCTCTCTCTCTCTCTCTCTCTCCCTGCCCCCATACCTTCCTTCCTCCCTTCCCACCTGTTCCATCATCCCCTCTCCCATTTTTTCTCTCCTTCCTCTCTCCATTTTTTCTCTCTCCCTCTCTCTGTGTGTGTTTCCTTATGTTCAAGAATATATTTATTGATCAAGAATGTTTTAGAATGTCTCTTATGAATGTGGTTTAGGTTGAAGAATATGGTTAAAAGGATAATGTGTTTTTCAAAGGTTCAAGTCTTCTAATATGGCTGAGAAGGTTTTGTATTTACGTTCCAATAATTATTTTCTTCGCGTTTATTATTCGTTGTATCGCTGCGGACTATTTTCATTACGTCATTGCGCTTTCCGTAGATTTATGACTTATTTGCAACTTCTACTAATTCTCGGTGCGCTGAAAGGCCTACCGATGAAGTGTTGAGTGTTATCCTTTTTAAAACCTTCCTTGTGTTTTTCCCGAGTCTCCCTCTTCCTATCTCTCTTTCCTTCCTTATCTCTTCCTTTCTCTATCTCTACTCTGTCTTGTCTTCCTATCTTCTCCTCCTGTTATTCTCTCTCTCTCTCTCTCCCTCTTCCTATCTCTCTCCTTCCTTATCTCCTCCTTTCTCTGTCTCTACCCTGCCTTGTCTTCCTATCTTCTCCTGTTCTCTCTCTCTCTCTCTCTCTCTCTCTCTCTCTCTCTCTCTCTCTCTCTCTCTCTCTCTCTCTCTCTCTCTCTTTTCCCTTGTTATCTCTTTCCTTCGCTTTCTTTTTCTTTTCTAACTTTATCTTGTCTCGGTATTTCTTTATTTCTTTATCTCTCCATCCGTATCTTTATCTCGTCTCCCCATCTCCTTCATTCTCTATCTTTCCTTGCCTATCTTTTCAATTTTCTATCTTTATCTTCTTTCCCTTTCCATCTCTTTCTCTTGTCTCGCTATCTCCTTCCTTTCCTCTGTTTCCTTCCCCATTTTCTTCTTTCCCTATTTCTATCTTCATCTCGTTTAACTATGTCTTACCGTCTCTCTATTTTTCCTCTCCTATCTCTTTCTATCTCCATCTCTTCCTCTATCTTCTCTATCTCTCTCTCTCTCCTCAATCTTTCTTTTCCTCTCTCTTTCCTTTCAAATATCTATCTTCATCTCATCTCTCTATCTTTCCTTTCCTATCTCTTTTTATCTCCATCTCTACCTCTATCTTGTCTGGCTATCTCTTTCCTCAATCTTCCTTTTCCTCTCTCTAACTCTTCCACTCTCTCTCTCTCTCTCTCTCTCTCCGTCCCAGTCTTTTCCCTTCTATATATCTCTGTTTCCTCTCCTATCTCTTTCTATCTCCATCTCTACCGCTATCTTGTCAGGCTATCTCTTTCCTCAATCTTTCTTTTCCCCTCTCTCTCTCTCTCTCTCTCTCTCCGTCCCAGTCTTTTCCCCTTCCGTATATCTCTTTCGCCATCTCGTCTCACTATGTCTTTCCGTCTCTCTATCTTTCCTTTCTTATCTCTTTCTATCTCCATCTCTACCGCTATCTCTTTCCTCAATCTTTCTTTTCCCCTCTCTCTCTCTCTCTCTCCTCCCACTCTTTCCCCTTCCATATATCTCTTTCGCCATCTCGTCTCACTATATCACTCCGCAACGCCTCCATTAATTAAACGTTTCTTGCTGATCTCTTAAACCTTTCCCCTTATTCGTCCCGGCTTATTTTCCCTCAGCGGCTGCCGTTGTCTCAGTGCGCACCGGCCGACCCTCCATCTACGTCACCGTCAATATTTGCTGTGAGGCGTACGAGCGTATTTGATTCTGGAAGTGGTGTTGGGGCGCGCTCGGGGGGTAAGAGGAGAGGGGTGGAGGAGGAGGAGAGGGCGGCTGGGAAAGGGGAAGGTTGGGGGATTGGAGTGGGGGGATGCTGGTGATGGGTTGAGATGGGCGCTGGGATGCTGGGAAGGTATGGGAAAGGGTGGAGGGAGGGTAGGGGATGAGGATGGGGTGTGGAGTGGTTGGGAATGGTGGGGATGGGTGGAGAAGGGTGACAGGGTGCTGGAAATGGGTGAAAGGGTTAGTGATGGGTAGGGAAGAGCGGCGGGGTACTGGACAAAGGGGTGAAGGGTTTGATGATGGGTTGGTGATGGGCGGGGATGGGCGGCGGGGTACTGGACAAGGGGGGTGAAGGGTTGGTGATGGGCGGGGATGGGCGGCGGCCTCGTCCTCGTCTTAAGGTGATGGGAACTCGAGGCCGCACGAGACTGAGAGGTTATGGGACGCCTCGAGAGCAGAAGTCTGAGTAAACAGGGCGCTGAAGGTCGAGTGAGGGAGAGAGGGAAAGAGATGAAGAGAGGAGAGGAGTGAAGGGAGGAGAAGAGGGAGATGAGGGAAATGAAAGGGGAGGAGAGAGAAGGAGAGGAGAGGATAACAGAGGAAGGGAGGGAAGAGTAGTTCAGAGGAAGAAAGAAGGGAAGAGGGAGAGAAGAGGGAGAGAAGTAGAAAAGGGAGAAAAAGGGAGAGATGCAATAAAGGGAAAGAATAGAAAGGAAGAGCGATAAAAAGGGAGTGAGAATGAAGGAAAAGGAGAAAGAAAGGAGAAGAATGGAAACAGAGAAAGAGGAAAAAGAAGGAAAGAAGAAGCATTTGGAAGATGGGAGGAATTAGCAAAGGGAAAAAAAAGGAGAGAGAGAGAGAGAGGGGAACAGAAGACGGGAGAAGAGAGAAGAGAGAGGAGAGAGAGAGAGAGAG
Organism: Eriocheir sinensis; assembly: GCF_024679095.1. Lineage (NCBI taxonomy): Eukaryota > Metazoa > Arthropoda > Malacostraca > Decapoda > Varunidae > Eriocheir > Eriocheir sinensis. Next base: position 3,145,101 of record NC_066509.1, on the reverse strand, counting down.
AGAGAGAGAGAGAGAGAGAGACACGACCTATTTGCCCAATGCTCTCCTTGCTTCCCTGACATTTCCATCGTTTGCTTGAGTCACCCCGGAAAGAAAAAATCAAGGACGTCATGTGTGTCTTACTGCTAACAATGATGTATATTTAATTACGACCCTTGGACCCAGACGCTTTTGAATCCAACACCAACTATTTCACAAGGCTCTCATGAGTGCTCTTCGCGTTAATGGTGCAGAGGGAAGGCTTGTCAAACTATCCCTTGGCTCATAAAACTAACCTTGTCATTTCTTCTTTTCTCGTCTCCCTCCTTTGTTTTTCCTTCTCTTCTTTATTCTTTTAATTTTTCTCCCTCCTTGCTATCCTTTCTCTCCTTCTGTTCCTATCTTCTATTCTTCCTTTATCACCAAGGGTCATAAAACTACCCCTTCCATTTCTTCTTTTCTCGTCTCCGTCTTTGTTTTTCTTTCTCTCCTTTACTCTTTCCATTCTTCTCCCTCTTTGCTATCCTTTCTCTCCTTCTGTTCCTATCTTCTATTCTTCCTTTATCACCAAGGGTCATAAAACTACCCCTTCCATTTCTTCTTTTCTCGTCTCCCTCTTTGTTTTTCTTTCTCTCCTTTACTCTTTCCATTCTTCTCCCTCCTTGCTATTCTTTCTCTCTCTCCTTCTGTCCCATTCCCCTATTTTTTCTTTATCCCAAGGTTCATAAAACTACCCCTGTCATTTCTTCTTCTCTCCTCTCCCTCCTTTGTTTTCCTTCTCTTCTTTATTCTTTTCATTTTTCTCCCTCTTTGCTATCCTTTCTCTCCTTCTGTTCCTATCTTCTATTCTTTCTTTATCACCAAGGCTCATAAAACTACCCCTTCCATTTCTTCTTCTTCTCTCCTCCTCCTCCTTTTTTTCCTTCTCTCCTTACCTCAGTTTCTTTCATTCTTTTTCTTCCTTTTACTTCTTTTCTTTCCCTTTCTTCCTTTCCTCGTCTTCGTCTTCTTCTTATTCTTTTTCTCCTCCTTCTTCTCCTTCTTCTTCTCTTCCTCTTCCCGATCCCGATTCTCTTAATTAAAAGGTAAATCTATATCAACACACCTGCAGCAGGATCAGTTTAAAAAGCCCCGACACCTTTTTCTCTTTTTTCGCTTCGCATTATATATATTTTTACGCTCAAGGTTAATGGCTAAGGCGAACTGAGTATATATTACTCTCTCTCTCTCTCTCTCTCTCTCTCTCTCTCTCTCTCTCTCTCTCTCTCTCTCTCTCTCTCTCTCTCTCTCTCTAAAGTAAGAGAGAGAGAGGGAAGTAGGGAGACCAGAGGAGGATTACAGAAGGGAGAGAAGAATGATAGAGGGGGGGGGGGGGAGAAAAAGGGTGGAGAAGAAGGGAGATGAAAGAAAGGGGAGGGCAGGTAAGGTAAGGTAAGGGGGAGATGATTTAGGTCCAGTTCCCTCCCACGATGACTTGGGGAGAATGGGGTGATTAATTCGCCTCTTCTAGTTCCTGGTGGGGGAGATAAGCCGTGGGTGACGATGTAATAGTAGTAGTAGAGGTAGTAGTAGTAGTAGTAGTAGTAGTAGTAGTAGTAGTGATGGGTAGTGATGGGAACTGGTGATGGGTATTGGTGATGGGTGCATGACACGTATTAGTGAATGGTAACGGATTGTTATTATGGCACTGGTGATGGGTGATGGGTAGTGATGGGTGTTAGTGATGGGTGACTGTGTGTGAGAAATGGGATATACCACGACTAATTGTTACTATATCGGTGGTGATGGGTGACGCAGTTGGTGATGGGTATAGTGATGGGTGTAGGTGACGGGCGCAACAGGTGAGTCTGGTGTCCGCCTCTCACTCAGGTAAACAATTTGTCCTCCGCCGCCTCACCTGTCCCCTCATTAGCGCCGCCCTGAATCACCTGCTGGTTACCCCTCGTTAGGCTGATGGCAGATAGACGAGAGAGAGAGAGAGAGAGAGGAAAAGCGCTGGGTAGTATTTTTAAAGAGAAGAAAATAAAGAGAGAAAACTTGTAAAAATAAACCAACCGAAGAGATGAGAGAGAGAGAAAAAAAACCCCGCAGAAATAGCAGCAGTAGTAGTAGTAGTAGTAGTGGTGGTAGTAGTAGTAGTAGTAGTAGTAGTAGTAGTAGTGGTTGTAGTAGAAGTAGTAGTAGTAGTGATGTTTGAAATAGAAGAAGTTAAAAATAAAATATGACAACCGCTCAATAGGCAATGGTCGAACGCTCTCTCTCTCTCTCTCTCTCTCTCTCTCTCTCTGATAAGATGGGATTAATACGCCCATTTTGTTCCCTTCATCTTGGACAGGGAAAGTTTCATATCGTAACCTCCCCTTCCTTCACCCCTTCACCCCTTCACCCCCTTCACCCAGTTCCCACTACCCCCTTCCTCCCCTTCACCGCCCTCTCTTACCACCCCCTCCCTCCCTTCACTCCCCTTCCCGTCTTTCCCTCCCTCCTCCCCTTCACCGCTATCCCTACCACCCTCCCCTTCCCTTCCCTCCCTTCACCGCCCTTCTTACCTCCCCTCCCTTCCCTCTATTTTTTATCTCCCCTTTTCTCCCTCCCCCTCCCCTCTTTCACCCTCTTTCTTACCTCCCCCTTTCCTCCCTTCCCTCCCCTTCCCTCATGGCCTAGTTTAAACTCCCCTTCCCCTTCTTCCCCTTTCTCCCCATTCCCATTTCCTTTACCTTCTTTTCTCCCTTTAATAATTTACCTTCCTTTCCTCCCTTTCCTTCCTTCTCTCCCTCCTCTCTCTCTCTCTCTCTCTCTCTCTCTCTCTCTCTCTCGCTCTCTCTCTCTCTCTCTTTCAACTCCTCATGTCCCCTCCCCTCCTCCCCTTCCCTCCCCTCCCCCCTCAATATGTTACCGATGTCAGAAGTAAAAATATTTCTGCCTGAGAGAGAGAGAGAGAAAACAAACAAACAAGGGTCCAAACCTCATAGCGAGTCACACACACACACACACACACACACACACACACGCACGCACGCACACACACAAGTCATGTTTAGTACGCGTTCTGACATTAACACGTATACAGAATATTCTTGAGAGCTAATTAATGCATAACGAGAGAGAGAGAGAGAGAGAGAGAGAGAGAGAGAGAGCGCACCACTTCTCACGGTGAAACTAATGTCTGGGGCTCAACTAACCGAACCCCAAACATTACTTGCCTCATATAATTATTCAACATATTAATAGGAGGGAGGGAGAGAGGGAGAGAGAGAGGGAAGGAGAGGGAGAGAGAAGGGTCAGATAAAGGAAACATGAGGAGGAGAAGGAAGAGAGTGCATGGGTTGGGTTGGAAAGATTGAGGGAAGGAAGAGATGAAGGAAAGACGAAGGAGAGCAAGAGGAATGAAGGAAGGAAGGAAGAACGGAGGGAAGGACTGAGGGTGAAGGAAGAGAAGGAAGGAAGGGTAAAGATGGAGGAAGGAATAGGGAAAAGAAAGAATGAAGAGAGAGGAAGAGGGGGAAAGGAGGAAAGAAAATGAGGAGGGATGGAGAGAGGAAAAGGAATGGAGGAAGAAAAGGGAAACGGATGGAGAGAGAGAGAGAGAGAGAGAGAGAGAAACAAAATTTAAACAAGGACAAGAAGGCAATAGGAATTCACACACACACACACACACACACACACACACACACACACACACGACCCCTCCCCCCTCACACACAGCCCCCACCCCCCAACTCACAACCCTCAACCACACCCTAACCCCAAACTGCCTCACATAACCCCCTCCCCCCATACAACCCCTACCCCACCAACCCCTTCCCACCCCCCACCCTCCACACTTTCATTGATCGACTCCCCTCCTCCACACCCAAACTTCGCTACGTCATCCTGAATAAATTATGCAAGCGGCGATTTTATCAATATAATGAACCTTCGCTGCCCGCTCGGCCGTGTGACGACGCCGTGTATATCAGGGACAGCGTTGCCAGATTGTCGTATTGAGACTCTTCGGGTCGTATCATAAGACATTCCGTCGCCCAAGAACACATATTTGACAAGGCTTTCGTAGGAGTTGTGGGTATTTCCAGGAGTAGTTTTATGACCCTGGTGTTAGTTTGACCCTTCCTCTGTACCGTCAACCTAAGGAAACACTCATTAGAACCCGAGTGACCCCTTCTTTGACCTTTAGAAATAGTTGATGTGAGAAGCGAAAGTATCTTATAATACCGACCTTATATTTAACGACTTTCGACCCCAAATCTGTCTCCTGGTCCCCAATAACGAGATTCATTTATATTCACTGGTAAATGCTATGCTCTGAGTACGACATTCATTTAGATTTATCGTTAAAATAGTTAATTCCTGATGTGTCTTGGCAAAAGTTAGGCGTCAGAAACCGGTAAATGCTATACTCTGAGTACGATAATCTGGCAACGGTGATTAGGGAGGATACGACGGGCCGGATGCGCGTGGTTGGACCTTATTCCCAGACGTTCTTGGCTCGGCTCCCACGACAACAATTTCCAAAGGCCTTAAAGGAGATTAGTCGGGTTCTCATGAGTGGTTTTCACGTTCATGGTGCAGAGGGCTAAAAGTTAAATTGTGCTCCTTTATCATACACCTCTCCTCCCGAAACTGACCTCTCTTTCGGCCACCTCTTTTGATTCATTTTTGTAGGAGCAGCGAATAGCCGGCTTATATTTTATTATTGTTTCCCTTTTTTGTGCCCTTGAACTGTCTCCTTTGTTGTTAAAAAAAAAATAATGAAACCAAATTGTCGAATCCGTTTTGGCGTTGGTGGGTCCATTTCTCCCCTCTGGTCTGCCACACAGTCCCAACACCTATTTCTTCCTCTCATGTGTTACCTATACCTTACATATGAGAGGAAGAGATAGGTGTTGGGAGTGTGTAAGAATGAAAGGGAAAAGACCAGAAACCAACGCCAGACCGGCCTCGACATATTTGGTTTACTTAATTTTAGTTTAGTTTAGTTTTAGTTTTGGTTAGTTTAGTTTAGCTTAGTTTACTTAATCCTCAAAAAAGTACCCAAAATATCGCTTATTACAAATGGATTACCTCTTTTTTGTATGTACTGTCTGTAGGGTCGGTAGGCTGTTTTGAGGGGTCTCTTCGACGGTCCCTACGTGTTAGTGGCGCAGGCGAATTTAATTTATAGTGGCTGCCGTGATGTATGGCTCTTGCCTGGCCCATGCTGCCCCTGGGTGCTCCACATGACCGAAGTCGCTGAAGTGAGGGTAGAAGTAGTAGTAGAAGTAGTAGTAGTAGTAGTAGTAGTAGTAGAAGTAGTAGTAGTGTTAGGGTTGATTGAAGGTCTGGGCAGCATGTGGGTAGTCTTCCGCCACTTACGATAGTTTGAAAATGTAGCGTGTTTTTATGGGGCTCGAACCCAATCCACGCTAGTTCCTCGGGCTCACCACGTCTGCACGCTGACCACTCGGCCACCGCCTCTGCAGTTTAAGCCTTCGTAAATTCATATTCCTGACAAATTTCACCTTCAGAAGTTTTTATTGGTCACCGTAATTTTATTTTATCTTATTCGACCCTTGAAAAAGTACACACAATATCTTTTTACTGCCGGTCTTCCTCCAAACCAGTTTAGTTCCGCGTAAATTCATATCCCGGACAAATTTTTACCTGCGCAAGTTTTTATGAGTCACGATGTTTTTGTTTGATCTCATTCAGCCCTCGAGAGAGTACCCACAGTGTCTTTTATGTATAAGTTTATAATATAAGTTTAAACTACACTCATTTATTGCAGTTAATCTTTAAAAGTACAGTTTCTTCATCCTAATCATTTATATTCTTTTATCAAATCTACACTCATTTATTTTGCTAATTCCCCTCAAACTATCTTCCATATCTTTTTTTTTTTACAGATTATTCTCCTCCTAACCATTTAAATTCACCGTAAATTAATATCCCGGACAAATTTTTACCTGCACAAGTTTTTTTTATGAGTCACGATGTTTTTTATTTGATCTCATTCAACCCTCGAGAGAGAACACAGCATCTCTTTTATGTATAATTTTCCTTCCTAACCAGTTTACTTTAACATAAGTCTAAACTACACTCATTAATTTTAGTTACTCTTCAAACAGTCCAGTTAATCTCCGTCTTATCCATTTATATTTATTAATAAACATATGGGTGTGTAGCTTCAAGTCAAAGTGGACTAAACTGTCTGAGAAGAAAAACGACGGTAAAAGAGAGATGATAACTACTTTTTGAGGGTTCGATGAAATAAAATACTTCTCGTGACTAAATAAAACAGTTAAGGATTTGCGCGGAATATGACTTTACGCGGAGGTTTAAAACTGGTTAGGAGGAAAATAAACGTTAATTCTCAAAAAAAAAAAAAAAAAAAAAAATCTTCCACATCTCTATTACAGTTCACTTTCCTTCCTCACCATTTAAATTCACCGCAAATTCATATGCCGGACAAATTTCACATGCGTTCGTTCTTTATATTTATTAACCTACACTCACTTATTTTAGTTAATTTAGTATATTCACGGTTAACCCATAAAAAAAAACCCATTTCTCTTTTTTACAGCTGAGCTTCTTCTTAATCATTCTAATCCATTTCAAGTTTAATCTCCACGTATTTCTTTTACTTGACCCTCAAAAAAGTATCTTCCATATCTCTCTTTTACAGCTAATCTTCCTCTTAATCATTCTAATCCATTTCAAGTTTAATCTCCACGTATTTATTTTACTTAACCCTCAAAAAAGTATCTTCCATATCTCTCTTTTACAGCTGTTCTTCTTCTTAACCATTCTAATCCACTTCAAGTTTAATCTCCAGCTATTTCTTTTACTTAACCATCAAAAAAGTATCTTCCATATCTCTTTTTTTACAGCTGAGCTTCTTCTTAAACTTTCTAATCCATTTCAAGTTTAATCTCCACGTATTTATTTTACTTAACCATCAAAAAAGTATCTTCCATATCTCTTTTTTTTACAGCTGAGCTTCTTCTTAAACTTTCTAATCCACTTCAAGTTTAATCTCCAGCTATTTCTTTAACTTAACCCTCAAAAAAGTATCTTCCATATCTCTTTTTCTACAGCTGAGCTTCTTCTTAAACTTTCTAATCCATTTCAAGTTTAATCTCCACGTATTTATTTTACTTAACCCTCAAAAAAGTATCTTCCATATCTCTTTTTTTTACAGCTGAGCTTCTTCTTAAACTTTCTAATCCATTTAAAGTTTAATCTCCACGTATTTATTTTACTTAACCCTCAAAAAAGTATCTTCCATATCTCTTTTTCTACAGCTGATCTTCCTTTTAACTATTCTAATGCATTCCAAGTTCCTCGTATTTCTGTAACTTAACCATAAAAAAAGTACCCACAATATCTCCTTTTACGTTTATTTTCCTCCTAACCAGTTTAAAACCTTCGTAAAATCATGTCCCGCAAAATTTTTTAACCGTTTCATTTAGTCACGAGAACTGTTTTATTTTATCGAACCCTCAAAAAGTAGTTATCATATCTCTCTTACAGTCGTTTTTCTTCTCAGCCAGTCTAATCCACTCTAACGTTAAGCTACACACCCATATTTTATTTATTTATTCAGGAAAAGGAACAGTTTATCTCCCTCTTAATCCTGTTGACTTTTGTGGGAGCAGTGAGTAGCGGGCTTTTTTTTTCATTATTGTGTCCTTTTATTTTTTTGCCCTTGAGTTGTTTCCTCTTATGTAAAAAAATAAATATCCATCGTAAGTTTGATATATTCTCATTCACTTAATTTAAACCTCGAAAATCTACCTTCCGTATCTCCTTTTTACATTTTAATTTCCTCATAACGTTTTAATTCCACGTAAATTCATATTCCGAACCAATTTTCACATTTTAATCATTTATATACACATCGTGAGTTTAATATATTCACATTCACTTAATATAAACCTTGAAAATCTACATTCCATATCTCCTTTTTACAATTTCATTTCCTCATAATCTTTTAATTCCACGTAAATTCATATTCCGAACCAATTTTCACATTTTAATCATTTATATACCCATCGTGAGTTTAATATATTCGCATTCACTTAATTTAAACCTCGAAAATCTACCTTCCATATCTCCTTTTTACAATTTAATTTCCTCATAATCTTTTAATTCCGCGTAAATTCATATTCCGAACCAATTTTCACATTTTAATCATTTATATATCCATCGTGAGTTTGATATATTCACATTCACTTAATCTAAACCTCGAAAATCTACCTTCCATATCTCCTTTTTACAATTTAATTTCCTCATAATCTTTTAATTCCACGTAAATTCATATTCCGAGCCAATTTTCACATTTTAATCATTTATACCCATCGTAAGTTTGATATATTTTCATTCACTTACTATAAACCTTGAAAATCTACCTTCCATATCTCCTTTTTGCAATCTAATTTCCTCATAATCTTTTAATTCCCCGTAAATTTATATTCCGAACTAATTTTTACATCTGTGCTAACTTCTTCTTTATTCCCGTAAGTGGGTCGGCGCGTGCAGGTGAGCCGTGAGCAGGTACGCAGGTGAACGGCGCTAATTAACAAGGTGCGCTCACGTTCAGCCCGCTCGCCCGCTGCCGCCACTTTGGGGAGAAAAATACTGGAATCATGGACTGTGCGAAAAGAGTGTTGTTGTTATTCTTTTGTTTTCGTTTTCATTTAGTATTTTTTTTTTGGTATTTTTAGGGTTAAGGGTTTGTTTGTTTGTTTGTTTGTTTGTTATAGTTGTGAGTGGTTTCGTGTGTGTTATTGTGTGGCTTGTTGTTGTTGTTGTTGTTGTTGTTGTTTTTATTGATATTGTAAAGAAAAATAAACAGCAACGCAGCCCCCCCCACTTACATCGCCCCCCCTCCTATCTCCCCCCCTCCATGCAAACATACCCCCATTCCCCTACATCTTCCCCCTCCTCCCCTTGCCCCGCCCCTCTACCTCCCTCCCCCCTCTTTACCAACACCCCGGTAACTCAAATGCTCCCCACCCCATCATCTTTCCCACTCCATCACCTTCTGCAACCCTTCACCCCCTTCACCCCACTGCCGCCAGCTTCGCCCCGCCCCGCTACCCCATCGCCCCGGAGCTCTCTATTGCCCCGCCGATGCTCCTGTCACCTCTATCGTACCGCCCCGCCCCTCTCTGTTTCTCCTCCATGACAAATAAGAGAGAGAGAGAAAGAGAGGGGAGGGGGGGGGGGGCGGATGGAAGCGTGTGAGTATACAGAGTTTCCAATATCTTTTCTCTCTCTCTTTTTCTCTCGTGTCGTTCTCTTTCTCTCTCTCTCACTCTTTCTCTCTTTCTCTCTCACTTTTCACTTCTCTTGACTCTTTCGTCGGCGCAGTGAGTAGCGTTTTTTAATTTTTTTTTTTATTATTGTTTCTTTTTTTTTTGTCCTTGAACTGTTTCCTTTTCTGTAAATAATAATAAAAAGAATTCTTGCCCTTACAATATCGGCTCCTCCCCTTTCCTTCCCTACCCTCCCTTCCCTTCCTTCTCCCTATTCATTTTCCAGTACTTTTTTTTCTCTCTCTCTCTCTCTCTCTCTCTCTCTCTCTCTCTCTCTCTCTCTCTCTCTCTCTCTCTCTCTCTCTCTCTCTCTCTCTCTCTCTCTCTCTCTCTCTCTCTCTCTCTCTCTCTCTCCTGTCATTCCCTTTCTTTCTTTGCCCTTACCATATCGGCCCCTCCCTTCCCCTCTCTTTCCTCCCCCCTGTCCCTCTCCCCCTCCCCCCCCAGGTCCTGAGATAAGCTAGGGGGTGATCTCGACGCCTTGATAATCCTGTCGCAAATTAAGATGCAGCCCCGATCAATTTGGGGTCCTCACGTTCCTCTCCGCGTGACGCTCACCTGTGATTAATGGTACGCAGGTAAGGTTGGCGCGGCGGCCCTCACCTCACCTCACCTGCCCCAGCCTGCCTGCACTGTCACTCCACCCCCTCCCCCCTTGCTTTGACCCCCTCCCCAGTACTCCCATCCCGTGTCTTTCCTATGTTCACCTGCCCCACCCATGTCCCATTCTTTCTCTCGCTCTCTAGTCTCACCTGTACTGTTATGTCTCTATCTTTCTATCTGTCTGTCTGTCTGTCTGTCTGCCTCATCTTTTTGCACCTGTTGTCTCTGTTTCTGTCTTTGTTTGTGTTTGTTTGTTGTTTGTTTGGTTGATTGGTATGCTTGTGTTTCCATTTGTGTTTGTGTGTCTGTGTTTGTGTGTCTGTCTCTGTCTGTGTATATTTGTTTTTGTTAGTCCAGTCTTCCATCTGTCTGTCTCTGTCTACTTCTGTTTGTCGCTGTCTGTCTCTGTCTGTGTATATTTGTTTCTGTTAGTCCAGTCTTCCATCTGTCTGTCTCTGTCTACTTCTGTTTGTCGCTGTCTGTCTCTCTTTCATCTCTTCTTATTTTCACTTCAGCTTAAACATCTTATTATTGTAACTTCATTTCTCCTCTTCCTCTTCCTCCTCCTTCTCTTCTAAAAACTCACTCTCCTCTTCCTTCTCCTCCTCTTTCCTCTTCCTCACACGCTAACTCCCTCCCACTCCTTTCCTCCCTTCACATATACACTAACCACATCCATATTTTTTTCCTCCATTACACATTATTTTTCTCCTCTAATATATATAAAGCAAATAAGGAAGGTCCAATTTACTCATTACTGTAACGTGATTTTTCCTTCTCTTTCTCCTTCACCTCTTCTAAAAACTTACCCTCCTATTCCTCCTCCTCCTCCTCTTTCCCATCCTCCTCTTCTTTCTCCTCCTTCTCTTCTAAAAACACACCCTCCTCTTCTTCCTCCTCTTTCCTCTTCCTCACACGCTAACTCCCTTCCACTTCTTACTTCCCTTCACACATATACACTACCCACATCCATATTTCTTCCCGCCATTACACATTATTTTTCTCCTCTGACAAACCTAATATATATAAAGCAAATAAGGAAGGTCCCATTTGAAGATAATTCGCCATAATTCTTCTCCCCTCCACCCATTTTACCTCCCCCCCATTTTCCTTCTCTCCCCATTAAGATAGACTCGTTTCAGACTCGTTCCCTCTCTCCCCAACGCCCCTTCCTTTTTTCCCCTCAGTATAAGGAATTGGGGTGGGGAGATGGGGAGGGGGAAGGAGGAGAGGGAGGAAGGAGAAGGATGGGATAAGTGGATGAAGGAGGGGGAGGGAGGAGAGGAATGGGGGAAGTGGATGGGGAATGGGGAAGGAAGGGGAGTGTGTGTTTGTGTTTGTTAGTTAGTTTGTGTGTTTGTGTGTGTGTGTGTGTGTGTGTGTGTGTGTGTGTGTGTGTGTGTGTGTGTGTGTGTGTGTGTGTGTGTGTGTGTGTGCCATTATCATCACCATCATCATCATCAGTTTTCATATGTATTATCTTTCCTTCATCTTCCCTAATGCAAGAGTTGACCAGAGTCTCCATTCTTTCACTCACTCTCTCAGCCTTCATTCTTTCATCCCTGTGCTGTCCAAATCCCTAATGCAAGAGTTAACCAGTGTCTCCATTCTTTCACTCACTCTCTCAATCTTCATTCTTCCATCCCTGTGCTGTCCAAATCCCTAATGCAAGAGTTAACCTGTGTCTCCATTCTTTCACTCACTCTCTCAGCCTTCATTCTTTCATCCCTGTGCTGTCCAAATTCCTAATGCAAGAGTTAACCAGTGTTTCCATTCTTTCACTCACTCTCAATCTTCATTCTTTCATCCCTGTGCTGTCCAAATCCCTAATGCAAGAGTTAACCAGTGTCTCCATTCTTTCACTCACTCTCTCAGCCTTCATTCTTTCATCCCTGTGCTGTCCAAATTCCTAATGCAAGAGTTGACCAGTGTCTTGAGTCTTTCACTTACTCTCTCAGTCCACATTCTTTCATCCCTGTGCTGTCCAAATTCCTAATGCAAGAGTTAACCAGTGTCTTTAGTCTTTCACTTCATTTAACACTCTTCTTTCATCACCACCACCACCACCACCACCACCACCACCTTCAGCCATGTCACTGGTGGAGTGTGGAGGTGAGCGAAGGTGAGGTGGTGGTGAAACAGGTGGAGGTGGTGGTGGTGATGAGGCAGGTAAGGTGGTGATGAGATTTACCTGCATTACATCACCTGAGTTTCATCTCCTCCCCCCTCATCCCCTCCCCTTCCTTCCCCTCCCTTTCTACCCCCTCCCCCTCTCACTCTTGCCGCCTCCCCTTCACCCCTCCCCCTTCCCATCTCTCCTTCCTTTTTACCCCCCTCCCCTTCTCTCACGATCACTCCCCAACATTAATCCCTCCTCCTCCTCCCCTCTTCCCTTCTCCCTCCCATTCCCGCCCTTTCCAAATCTGGCGCTCAATTTGCCCCTGGCCTCTTTCTCCCTTCCCCACCCTTCACCCTGCTCCCGTTTACACTCTCCCTTGCTCCATTTAACTCCCTTTTCTCGGTTTTCTCTTTTCCACACCCTTTCTTTAATTTTTTCCCTCTATATTTCTTCCACCTTTTCTCCCTTTCTTTTCAGCTCACCTTGTCCCCTTTTTATACTCTCCCTTATTCCCTTTAACTCCCTTTTCTCAGTCTATTTAGGTTTCCCAGTCCTGTTCATGCCCTTTTTTAATTTTCTCCCTTTATTTTTTTTCTATTGCAATTTCTCCCTGTCTTTCACCTCTCCTTGCCCCCTTTCCAAACTCTCCCTTACTCCCTTAACCCCAATCCTTTCTACGCCCTTTTTTCATCTTTCTCTCTTTAAATTTCTTCTCTTGTTACCTTTCCTCTCTTTCACCTCGTCCTGTCCCTTTCACTCATTTCAGGCCAGCCCCTCTTCCCCCCCAGCCTCCCCCAGTAAGTGTCAACCGCCCCGACCCCATAGGCTATTTCTCCCCTCCCCCCAGGCTACAGAAAGAATAAGAAGCAAAAATCACCATAGTATCATTTAGCTACACCGTTAAAAAGAGAGAATCAAAACAAACCATCCACCTCACTCAGTCACTCAGCCATCCCGATCACTCTTAACCCCTTCCTCAGAACCTCCCCCCAACTCCAGCGTCAATGCCAACCCCCAACCTGCCTGTCACCCATATCACACCCCCCCACCTCCACCCCAGGCTCCCCCAGATACTCAACACCCCCAGACTGCTTTAACCCCTTCCCCAGCTCCGTTCCTCTTCATCCGAGCGTCTCCTATCCAATGTCAGCTGCCACCCAAAAGCCCACAACTCTCCACGCAACCTTTACACTCTCCCCTCTCTCCCCCTTCAGTCAGTCTACCCCACCGCCCCCTCAGCCCCCCAGTCCAAACCAGCCCTACCCTTATACCCCGTCTCCCTTCCATCCCCCCGCCGTGTCATGAGCTACCCAGTTTGCTTTGTTCCCTCCCGGTGTCACATCACGCATCGATGTTGTACTCTTGCTTCCTGACGCCTTTCGAGTGACCCACGCCGATCTTTCGTGACCTGACCTCCTGTTACTTCTCTCCCCTCCTCCTCCTTCCCTGGGGTTCGTCAGTACAAGGGCAGGTCAGACATGTGGGTGAGAGGCAGATTAATGAGAGAAGAACTTGATCGTGATGGCAGAGTGACTGAGTGAGGTGGATTGTTTGTTTTGTTTCTGTCTTTTTAACGGTGTAGCAAAACGAGACTTGGTTGAGTTTTGCCTTTTCTTCTTCTTTCTGTACTTGTTGCTGTTGCTGTTCTTGTTTGTCTTGTTGTTGTTCTTGCTCTTGTTCTTCTTCTTCTCCTCCTCCTTCTTCTTCTTCTGCTCATAACTACGTCTTATTTTTTTTTTCGATCGCTTTCATCCCTCGTTTCCTTCAACTCATTCTTCTTCCGTCTCGCCATTCTTCACTTCATTCTTCAACGCCCGTTTCTCAGTAGGGATGGGCATTGTTCTCTCCTCCTCCTCCTCCTCTTCTTCCTCCTCCTCCTCCATCTCCCCCTCCTCCTCTGCCATTTCTAATTTTTCTTGTTCTTTCTCAATCTGCAATTCTTTCTTATTCCCACGATCATGCACTTCTTCCTCTTCGTCTTCTTCCTTCTCTTCCTCTTCCTCTTCCTCCTCCTCCTCCTCTAAATTTTGTTGTTCTTTCTCAATCTGCAATTCTTTCTCATTCCCACGATCACTCTTTTTCTCGTCCTCTGCTTCTTTCTCTTCCTCATCCTCTTCCTCCTATTTTTCTTCCTCTTCCTCCTCCTCCTTTCGCTCATTTTCTTCATTATTCTCATCGTCATCGCATTTTTCTAGTCCTCTTCCTCCTCTTCCTCCTCATCTTTCTCATTCTTACAATCATCTTTCCCTTCTAGTTTTCCTCTTCTTCGTCATCCTCTTCATAATTTTTTCTCTCTCCTTCTTTTCCTCAACTTCTTTCCTCTTTATCTTCCTTTCCTCCTCATTCTTCTCATTCCTCATCGTCTTCTTCCTCCTTCTTCTTTCCTTCCTTATTCATATCCTAACTTTCCCCTTTCATCTTCCTCCTCAACCTCCTTCTTCTCTTAATCCTCCTCCTTCTTTATCCTTTCCTTCAGATCCTTCCTCATCGCCTTCCTCCACCTCCTCCTTCCTCCTTTCTCCTCCTCATCCACCTCTTCTATCCCCTCCTCTCCTAACTGACCCCCTACCATCACCCCTCCCCCCACCATCCCCCCTGCCCCCCTTCTCCCCCCCCGCCGCCCACTCTTTTCCCACCAGAACAAGCAGAGTGATGCGCGCTGGAGGGATGTAAAAAGAATGCAGGAAAACAAGTCTCGGACGCGATGCTATACACGTCAAGGCCCTGATGTATTTCCACGGGAGGTGAAGTCTGAGAGGAGGAGAAGGAGGAGGAGGAGGGAGAAGAAGAGAGAAGAGCTGTCCATCATTTTTAATACCGCCTGCCAGTCCAGTCACTCTTCCTCCTCCTCCTCCTCCTCCTCCTCCTCCTCCTCAAGCAATGTGTAGCTAAGGGGCTGGAAGGAGGAAGAGGAGGAGGAGGAGGAGCATCTTAGCCTCATCTCCGGTAAATGTTTCTCCTGACAACTATAATTTCCCACAATAACCTTCACCAAAGACACGCCGTTACGCCCCCCTTCCCCCCTCCCCTCCCCCCCTCCCCCCTCCATTAGCAGCTGACCCTTTCCCCCCCCCCCCTCCCCCCATCAGCACCTGTCCCCTTACCTGCCCCCTCCATCATCTGCTCTTTCCCTTTCCCCTCGTCTATTGCTGCTTATCTTTCTTTCTTCTTTCTTCCCCTTTCTTTCCTCTTCTTTCTCTCCCCTCATCTTTTCCTTTCCTTACCTACCCCTTCCCTCTCCCTTCATCGGCCCCTCCCCTTCCCTCTCCCATCATCTGTCTCTTCCCTTTCTCTTCAATAACTCTTCTTCCCATCACTGTCCTTTACCTCCTATCATCGCCCTTCCTTCCCTTCATTATCCCTTCTTTTTCCTTTTCTGTTCGTTCTCTTCCCTTATCTTCCCTTTTTCTTCCCTTCACCTGTCCAATCTTTCCCTTAACTCTCCCTTCCCTCCCTTCCCTTCTCCTTCTTCCTCCTCTCTCCTCCTCCCTTCCCTTCACCTGTCCAATCTTTCCCTTAACTCTCCCTTCCCTCCCTTCCCTTCTCCTTCTTCCTCCTCTCTCCTCCTCCTTCTCTTCACCTGTCCAATCTTTCCTCTCACTCTCCCTTCCCTCCCTTCACTACCCCTTCCTCCTCACTCCTCCTCCTCCTCCTTCTCTTCACCTGTCTTGCCCTTTCCCCCTTCCCTTACCTGTCCCTCCTCTCACCTCCTCTGCCCTTCCTACCTCTCATCAACAGGTAGCGGTGATGGGCCGGCTTCTTTACCCTCTCTTCTCTTCTCTTCTCTTCCTCCCTTCCTCCCTTTCCTCTCCTCCTATTATCTTCTCCCTTCTTCATCATTAGCTCTTCTTCTCTTCCTCTCTTTCTCTCTTTTTCTGTCTTTCTCCTCCCCTTCCATTGTCTTCCTTCCCTCCTTTCCCTCCCTCCCTTTCTCCCTTCCCGTCTCCCTGTCCTGTCCTCCCGCCCTTCCCGCCCTGTCCAACGCTGTCCAGGGTGCGTAAAACCACCTTAAGTAATTTTACAAAAGCAATTACACTTCGAAGCTCTGAAAAGTGCTCCTCCTCAACCTTGGGCCTTAGGGAAGAGGAGGAGGAGGAGGAGGAGGAGGAGGAGGAGGAGGAGGAGGAGGAGGAAGGTAGAGAGAGAGAGAGAGAGAGAGAGAGAGAGAGAGAGAGAGAGAGAGAGAGAGAGAGAGAGAGAGAGAGAGAGAGAGAGAGAGAGAGAGAGAGAGAAAGTAAGCAAACGATGAAGAATTAAAGATAAAAGGATGAGGAGGAGGAGAAGGAGGAGGAAAAAGAAGAAGAATAAAGAAAATGAAGAAGAAGAAGAAGAGGAGGAGGAGGAGGAGGAGGAGGAGGAGGAAGAGTAAGTGCTTTTTCCTAGTCCAATTTGCGTCTACCATAAACGGACTCTTAATATATATACAAAACAAAACAAAAACAAACAACAACAACAACATCAAGAATACTAAATCAACGCTAACATCCATATGAAGCAAAAGAACGAAAGGAAAAAACAAAAAAAACACATTGAAAAAACATAAAACCCCCCCACCTTTGAACTTACCTCTAGAGACGGGGAGGAACGGAGAGAAGGGGAGATGGACGGAGAACGGAGAGGAAAGAGACAGGGGAGAGACAGTGGCACGTGGGCTTGTTCTTGTGGTTGACGAGGCGAGGATGTGAGACAGGAGAAGACAGGAGGCAGACAGCGACGAAGGGACAGGCGGGCGACGGTCTGGAAACTCTGGAAAAGGAAAGGAAAGGAAAGGAGAGTAAGAAGCAGGAGTCAGGTTGAGGCAGACAGCGAGGAAGGAACAGGCGGGCGACGGTCTGGAAACTCTGGAAAAGGGAAGGAAAGGAAAGGAGAACAAGAAGCCAGGAGTGAGGTTGAGGCAGACAGCGAGGAAGGGACAGGCGGGTGACGGTCTGGAAACTCTGGAAAAGGGAAGGAAAGGAAAGGAGAGTAAGAAGCAGGAGTGAGGTTGAGGCAGACAGCGAGGAAGGGACAGGCGGGCGACGGTCTGGAAACTCTATAAAGGAGAGGAGAGGAGAGCAGGAGTCAGGTTGAGGAGACAGCGAAGTGTGACGCCTGACAACGGCTGACACACGGCTGACAGGACTGACACACACACACACACACACACACACACACACACACACACACACACACACACACACACACACACACACACACACACACACACTCACTCATTCCTGGTCTCACCCTTCACCTCAGATCACACAGCTGGGAGAGTGGCAACAGAGGGAGGGCGTAAGCAATATCTGTTATGCAAAAAAAGGGATGGAGTATTCGTCTACGTTGGAATCTGAAGTATTCGTAATGATATTCAACGACTCTTGTATTCGCTTCATCCCTGCGGTGTAGAAGTAAATATTGTAATCCATTTTTTCTTGCGCGCGACAGACGAGCTTCTGCCTCACATCAACAATTTCCAAAGGCTAAAAAGAAGATCAATCGGGTTCTAGCGAGTGTTTTTTATAGGTTCACCGTACAGAAGAAGGGTCAAACTACCACCAGGGTCATGAAGCTACCCCTGGAAATGCCCCAAACTCCTACGATAGCCTTGTCAAATGTGTGTATGCTTGGGGGAGGTAATAAATATGGGCTCCTGATGTGTGTGTGTGTGTGTGTGTGTGTGTGTGTGTGTGTGTGTGTGTGTGTGTGTAAATATAGGAGCAGTGAGTAGCGGGATTTTTTATTCACATTTGTTATCCTTATTTAATGCCTTTGAACTGACTCCTTTGCTGTAAAAAATAAAAATAAATAAAAATAAATAAATAAATAAAAGCGTGTGCCCAGACAAGCTGCTTCTTCGTAAATCATAGGCGACGTGGTTTTCAGCGACGTGGGTTTTCCTCTGCTAAAAAAAAAAACAAATTTGCATCGGTAGTGGCGGCGGGAGTCACTTCTAAGCCCCTTGTGTCGTGTTCAGGCGCACCTCACCTCACGACCCGAACCTAACCTCTCCCCGCTTCTTCCCGCCCTAACGCGCCTTCCCGTCATCTAAAAACACATTATTTGCACCTCCATTTATTTTACAACCCCTGACAACACCCCTGGACACCTCTTGCAACGGGAACTCGACGCCCAGAAACAAATGCAAGCGAAGTAAAAGGGTTGAATCGGTTTGCGGGCTTAAAGGAGAGAGAGGAAATAGTCTAATGTGTGGATGTTGAGTGGATGGCAGGCGCATTCTCTCCCCTCTCTCTTTTTTCCTCCCTCTCCCTCTCTCTCGTGTTCGTAATGTCTCCGTGCTTCTCAACGCCTTAATGGTCAGTACTCAACCTCCTGACCCATGTTTGATGTACGTGTGGGGCTCTGTGCTTATGTAAGGTGATGGTTCCTTCGTCCATTACGCGTGCTGTCTTCATCGGCTTGAGTGAGGGTCTTCATTTCGGCTCCCAAGCACACGTATTTGACAAGGCTTTCGTAGAGTTTGTGGGCATTTCCAGGAGTAGTTTTATGGCCCTTCTGGTAATTTGAGTGAGGATCTTCATTTCGGCTCCCAAGCACACGTATTTGACAAGGCTTTCGTAGAGTTTGTGGGCATTATCAAGGAGTAGTTTTATGGCTCTTCTGGTAATTTGAGTGAGGGTCTTCATTTCGGCTCCCAAGAACACGTATTTGACAAGGCTTTCGTAGGGTCTGTGGGCATTTTCAAGGAGTAGTGTTATGGCCCTTCTGGTAATTTGAGTGAGGATCTTCATTTCGGCTCCCAAGAACACGTATTTGACAAGGCTTTCGTAGGGTCTGTGGGCATTTTCAAGGAGTAGTGTTATGGCCCTTCTGGTAATTTGAGTGAGGATCTTCATTTCGGCTCCCAAGAACACGTATTTGACAAGGCTTTCGTAGGGTTTGTGGGCATTTCCAAGGAGTAGTTTTATGGCCCTTCTGGTAATTTGAGTGAGGGTCTTCATTTCGGCTCCCAAGCACACGTATTTGACAAGGCTTTCGTAGGGTTTGTGGGCATTTCCAGGAGTAGTTTTATGACCCTTCTGGTAATTTGACCCTTCAGCTTGAGTGAGGGTCTTCATTTCAGCGGCCAGGCACACGTATTTGACAAGGCTTTCGTATGATCTGTGGGCATTTCCAGGAGTAGTTTGATGACCCTTCTGGTAATCTGACCCTTCTTCTGTACCGTGAACCTAAAAGAACACTCATTACAACCCGATAGATCTTCTCTTCGGCCTTCGGAAATAGCTGATGTGACACACGGCCATTGTGAGATCTGAGTTACCACAGTTTACCAAGACAAACAAGAGATTCCGGTCTATATCACAAGCTCTCCCTTTCTCGACCGAGTTCCAATACTACCAGATCGCAAAACAGACCAACCTCACACCATACCTTCCCAGTTTTCCCCAGGTATCCAATTAGTCGACCAGTCCGAAAGGAAGGTTGAACTGCACAGGTAGAGATCCACACCGACTGCCTAGGCCGGGATTCGAACCCACGCCCGCAGATTCGTAGTCACGGACGCTAAACACTGCACCGTGGAGGAGTTTTAATTAAGGCGCCACTATAAAAAAATCCGACCGCGCCACTAATGAGCTCCTGCCAACAACCTAGACGAGGCGAGGGAGGAGGAGATGGAGAAGGGGGAGTGGGGGGAGGGATGGGGGTAGTGGGAGAGAAGGGTGGGGAGTAGAGGGTATAGGGGCGGATAAAGAGAGTTGGGGGGAGGGTAGAGGAAAGATTGAGAGAGAAAGAACGAAATGGAGAGAAATGAAGAAAGAGAGAAGGAAAGACAGCTTAAAAACAGTATAGGGCGGCGGTGGTGGTGGTGGTGGTGTTGGTGTTGGTCAGTTCACGAGAGTCCGAATTGACGGCGGCGGCGGTGACGGGGGGCGAGTCAAGCTTTCCCACGAGGGGCAGGAGGCGCGGCGGGGCTGAGAAAGTTATCAGAGGCATGCCCCCCGCCGCGCCCTCATGATCCACGCAGTATGTTCCAGAGCCCTTCCACCCGCCCGCCCACGCCCGCCCACTGAAGCTCTCTCCCACCCCCGACCCACCCACGCCAGCCCATACCCGCCCATGCTCGCCTTCACCCCCCCCCCCCCGCCCCCCCACGCCCGCCCTTACATATGCAAATACTACCCGTTGCTCCTGCCGCCCCCTTCCCGCTTCCGCCCCGACCCCCGCCCCTTCGCTAGCCCGCCCGCCGTTCCTACACCTCCTACAAGCTACCATACACACACACACACACACACACACACACACACACACGTAGAGATCAGTAAATATATATAAGAAAAACTCGAAATCTCGTATCATTTTGCCCCTAAAGAAAAAAAAAAAATAGAAGAGATTAAAGTAGAAGAAAAAAATAAGTTAGAGAAGAAATAAAAATGATGAGTCTGGGATTTTTTTTTTGTGTGTGTGAATTTGGTGATATCTTTATTGGTGGTGGTGGTGATGGTGGTGGTGGTGATAATAGTGGTGATGATGATAGTGGTGATGATGGTGGTGATGATAATGGTGATGATATTGATGGTTGTGTTATAATATTCCTACACAGAGATTTACAGAACCTTTCATCATCACCACCACCACCACCATCACCACCACCACAACCACCACCACCATCACCATCACCAGCACCACCATTGCCCCCCCCCCCCCCCCAAGCCACCCCCACTATACCACACATAAATCACACCACCGAAGACCACATAATGCACTTCCTCCTCCTCCTCCTCCTCCTCCTCCTCCTCCTCCTCCTCCTCGTGTAAGGGGAATTAACTCATCTCGCTCCATGTTCGGCGGACAATGGCGCTCAGAAGATACACCTGCCTCTATTAATTACGGCCCAGTACCTGAGAGGGGTTTGTATGCAGTGCGTCCTGGCGAGGGATGAGGAAAGAGAGAGGGAGAAAGGGGAATGGGGGGGGGTAGAGAGGAAGGGGGGGGGGTGAGGGTAGGAGAGAAGGAGAGAAGAGGAGAGAAAGAAAGAAGGAAGGAAATGATAAAGAAGAGTGAGAGAAAGAAAAGAGGAAAGAAAGAGAAGAAGGAAGGAGAGAGAAAAGAGAAAAGAAAGAAAGAAGAAAGAAGAGAGAGAGAGAGAGAGAAGAGAGAGAAGAGAGAGAGAGAGAGAGAGAGAGAGAGAGAGAGAGGGGGGGGGGAGGTGGGGGGGGGTAATAATGAGGAGGAAAATGAGTGTGTCAGACTAAGGAGAAAGGAGAGCGTATTCAGAGCACCTGGATCTTACAGGTAAATTATGATTGCTTTTGTTGAACACACACACACACACACACACACACACACACACACACACACACACACACACACACACACACACACACACACACAGACTCGACTCTCTTCCTCCTCTTTCTTCCATTTCCTCCTCCCCTTCCTTCCCCATTCTTCCTCCTTCCTCCCTCATTTCAAACCTGTTTCCTCTCTCCCCTTTATTTTCCCTCCCCATCACAGTCCCCCTTCCTTCCCCCCCCCCCTTTTTTACCGCCTTTTCCTCCCCAGCATCCCATCCCCCATCATTCTCTGCCTTCTTCATTCTACTCTCCCTCATTTTCACCCTCCCTTTCTCTCTCCCCTTTCTCCCTCCACCTACCACTCCACATTCTTCTCTGCCTCCTTCATTTCAAGTCCATTTCCTCTCTCCCCCATTTCTTTCGTCATTTCACCATACATCACATCTCCCCTTTCTTCCCCTTTCCCTTTTTCTTCCCTTTTCCCTTCACCCCAAACATCATTTATATATTCTTTCCTTCCTCCATCACTCTAACTCAATTTCCACCCTACCGTTCATCCGCCATTTCCCCATCACTTCTCCCCTTCCCTCCCCTTCCTTACTCCCTTCTCCCTTTGTTTCTCTTCTCTGTTTCCCTTCACTCCAAACATCATTTATATATTCTTCCCTTCCTCCATCACTCAATCTCAATTTCCATCCTTTCTTTCCTTAATCCCTCCTTTCTTTTTTCTTTCTTTTTTCCTATTTTCTTCCGTTCTTCCTCTCTTTTCTTTCATTCTTTCTTTCTTCCTTTCTTTCCTTCGTACTTTTTCTCTCTCTTTTTCCTCTAACCACCCAGCACCCTCTACCCCCCCTCTCTCTCCATCCCCCCTTTCTACCCCCCATTTCCCCATCACACCTCCCATTCCTCTCCCCTCCCCCTCCTACACCTCCCCCCCCCCTCGTCACAGCTACCTGCACACACCTCTCATTCCAGTCTCATAAACTACATCTCATCAACCAACATCATCCATGGACTATTTCTTAACCCTCTTCACTCCTTCCTCTCCCTCTACCCCCCCTCTCTTCCTTCCTCTCCCCTCTCCCTCCCCTTTTTATTTTGTCTTTTTTTGCCCTTCTTCCCCTTCAAATACTCATTCTATATCAATCCTCCTTCTTCCCAATCCTTCCTTTTTCTCCTCCTCAGCCCTTTACAGACGTTTGAATCCCTTTACATACGTTCTGAATTCCTTACAAGCTCACTTACTCTATTTTAAACTCTATTCAATCCTTTTCTCTATTAATTAATCATCTTCTTTTCCAATCCTTCCCCTTCTCAACCTCCTGAACCTCTTGCAAGCTACTCAACTCCTTTATACAGGTTCTGAATCCCTTACAAGCAGCTCCAGCCTCTTATAGACCAGCTAACTTAACCTTTTTCTCCACTATTCAATTCTTCTTTCGTCTATATTCAATCATCTTCCTCTCTAAATACTCTCAACCCCTTGCAAGTTACTCTCAACCCCCTTACATAGGTTCTGAATCCCTTACAAGCCGCCCCATCCTCTTATAGCCCACCTAACTTAAGCTTTTTCATAAGAACGTAAGGAGTCTACAAGAGGATCCGCTATTCAATTCTCCTTTCTCCTATATTCAATTCCCTTCTCCTCTCAATACTCTGAACCCCCTTACATAGGCTCTGAATCCCTTATAAATCACCTCAGCCTCTCCTACGCCTTCCAATCCTACTGTACCAACTCTTATATTCTCTCCTCCCCTCTATATTTCTTCGATCCCCTTGCAAGCTACTCCCAATCCCCTTACATAGGTTCTGAATCCCTTACAAGCCGCCCCAGCCTCTCCTACACACGCCTGGCCCACCGTGCGCCGCCTCCCCGCGTCCCTCGCCCCCTCCCTCGCCATTTATCGCCTTTATTAATTTGGTCTCAGGAGTGGAAGGTAAGTTATGCGAGTCTCCTCCCACCGCCTGGAAGCCATAACTCAGAGGTGCTTGGAAGGGAACGGAATGGTTACTTTTTTTTTTTCTTGAGCGCTCTCTCTCTCTCTCTCGTGGGGGCGTGAGTAAGGTGGAGAGATGGAAGACTTATTCGCCACCAAACCCGTCACTTGTAAGATCTGAGAGGGCATCATGCATTCTCTCTCTCTCTCTCTCTCTCTCTCTCTCTCTCTCTCTCTCTCATCTTTATCGAGGTTGCTGTAAATTTTATGAGCGGGGGATTTAAATGAGGCGAGAGAGAGAGAGAGAGAGAGAGAGAGAGAGAGAGAGAGAGAGAGAGAGAGAGAGAGAGAGAGAGAGAGAGAGAGAGAGAGAGAGAGAGAGAGAGAGAGAGAGAGAGAGAGAGAGAGAGAGAGAGAGAGAGAGAAGAATAGAATAGAAAAACAAAGAAAACTGATTAATAAAAATAAAAAGAAAGAAGACGAAGAAAAAAACCCAAAAAAAGAAAAATGGAATTGGGAAAAGAGAAACAAGTGAACGAGGAGGAGGAGGAGGAGGAGGAAGAGGAGGAGAGAAGACGGAAGAGAGAAGAGAAGCAGAGTAAAAAAAAAATAAAGAAAATGAGAAAAGACCAAAAAAAAAAAAAAGGGGGGGGGGGAGGAGAGGAAAGGGGCGGAGTTGTGCGCTGAGGCAATAAACTCCCTCACCACCACAAGCCAGAAACTTTCACTACTCAGCTTGCATCAAAAAGTTTCATCGGCTGCATAATTACGTTCACGAATCGGCTCGCACTTGACTTGCGATTTACGGCCAGACTTGATTATGGGAGGGCGGGGCGGCGCGGCTTGGGTGATGAGAGGGCGGGAGGGGCGTGTGAGGGTGTGTGGGTGTGGGTGTGGGTGGGTGAGGTATGATGGAAAGAGAGAAAGAGGAAAGAGAAGGGATTGGAGGAAAGGGAGGATGCTGTGATTGTGTGTGTGTGTGAGATGGGGACGGAGAAAGAGAGAAGGAAGGAGAGATAGGAAGGGAAGGGAAGGGAAGGGATGGAAATGGAAGGTGTGTGTATGGGATGGAGAGAGAGAGGAATGGAATGGAAGGGAAGGGAAGGGAAGGGATGGAAATGGAAGGTGTGTGTGTGGGATGGAGAGAGAGAGAGGAAGGGAAGGGAAGGGAAGGGAAGGGGAGGTCTGTGTGAGGGATGGAGAGAGAGAGAGAGAGAGAGAGAGAGAGAGAGAGAGAGAGAGAGAGAGAGAGAGAGAGAGAGAGAGAGAGAGAGAGAGAGAGAGAGAGAGAGAGAGAGAGAGAGAGAGAGAGAGAGAGAGAGAGAGAGAGAGAGAGAGAGAGAGAGAGAGAGAGAGAGAGAGAGAGTGAGAGAGAGAGAGAGAGACAGAGAGAGAGAGAGAGAGAGAGAGAGAGA
This sequence comes from Eriocheir sinensis, assembly GCF_024679095.1. NCBI lineage: Eukaryota > Metazoa > Arthropoda > Malacostraca > Decapoda > Varunidae > Eriocheir > Eriocheir sinensis. Next base: position 3,120,516 of record NC_066509.1, on the reverse strand, counting down.
GAGAGAGAGAGAGAGAGAGAGAGAGAGAGAGAGAGAGAGAAGAGAGAGAGAGAGAGAGAGAGAGAGAGAGAGAGAGGAAGGGAAGGGAAGGGAAGGGAAAAAAAAGGAAGAAAGGGATGGGAAAGTAAGATGTGTGTAAGGGGAGGGGAGGGGTGATTTTGTGTGTGTGTGTGTGTGTGTGTGTGTGTGTGTGTGTGTGTGTGTGTGTGTGAGGGGCGGCTTGACCCAGATTGATATGTGAATCTAATTACTCAAAGTTGACCTAACCCCAAACCTCCCCCTCCCCCCCTCCCCATCCCCAACCCCCTCCTCCCCTTCCTCCCAACCTACCACCTCCTCCCCTATCCTCCATCACCTCCCCCCTTTCATTCTCCTCCTCCCCCTCTTTTCCCCTATTCCCTACTTCCTCCCCCCTTCCTTCCCCATCCCCCCCTCCCCTTCCCTTCTTCCACTCAACACCTTTTTTGATCAGCCATATAAATCTTTCAACACACACACACACACGCACACACGCACACACACACACACAAAAAAAAAAAAACACTATTAGCTCAAGTCACGAAATGGAACATAAAACTCACCCACTACAAAAAAAAAAGAGATAAACAACAACAACAACAACAACAACAACAACAACAACAACAACAACAACAACAACAACAACAACAATATTACACTCCTAAAAGCTAACTTACAATCATCTATTCTTTCTTTATTTCTCTTTTTTTTTTAACTTTTTCTTGCTTATTATCATTTTCTCTTTCTTGTTCTTTATTCCTTTTTTATTTATTTTTTATTTATCTTCATTTTCTTCCTTTTCTTGTTTTTTATTATTATTTCCTCTTTGTTCTTTTTATTTATCATTATTTTCTTTCTTTTTCCTCTTTATTCTCTTTCTCTTTTTTATCGTCATTATTTTTTTTTGTTTCTCATTCCCTCTTTATTCTTTTTTTATCATTATTTTCCTTCCTGTTCTTTATTTCTCTTTCTTCTTTTTCTTTTTTCATTATTTCCTTACTTATTTTCCTATCTTCTTCTTCTTCTTCTTCTTCATTTTCTTCTTCTTCCTTCTTCTTCTTCTTCTTCTTCTTCTTCTTCTTCTTCTTTCTTTCTTCATTCTCTATTTTTCATCATTCTCTATCTTATTCTTCACTCCCTCTTTATTCATTCTCTCTATCATCATCATTATTTCCTTTCTTTTTCCATCCCTTCTTTAGCACCCAAACCCCAAAACATACAATTACACCCACCACCACTACCACCACCACCACCACCACCACCACCACAACCACCACCACCACCACCATCACCTTACCTTACCTTTACCTGCATATATTAAATTCCTCATTAGCATAACCTCACAAATCCCTTACCAACAGTTTCACATTCATTCGATAACTGCATGGATATAAATTTTAGGCGATGGAGGAGGAGGAGGAAGAAGAAGAAGAAGAGGAGGAGGAGGAGGAGGAGGAGGAGGAGGAGGAAAGGTAGGAAGGTGGGTAGGTAGGAGAAAGGTACATGAGATAGCAAAGATAGTGAGTGAGTGAGTGAGTGAGTAAGTAAGGATGAAAGATTAGGAAGTAGGATGAAGGATTTTAAGGGATGGGAAAAACTGCATAAAGGAGATGAAAAAGGAAGGAAGGAAGGAAGGAAGAAAGAAAGGATGATAGGAAAGAGGAAGGAAGGGAAGGGAAGTGAAGGAAAGGGAAGGAAAGGTAAGGTGAGGTCCGTGAGAGGGATGGAGAAGGAAGAGAAGGAAAGGGAAGGAAAAGGAAAGGAAGAAAGGATGGGAAAGTAAGATGTGTGTGTGAGAGAAGGGAAAGAAGGGGAAGTATATGGAAGGGTAGATGATGAAAGGGTGAAGGAGGGAGGGTGGGGAGAAGGAAGAGGAGAAATAGGAGACAACTGAGGGAGAGGGATAGAAGTGAAGATGACGGAACTAAGGAGCAGAGAAGAGAAAGAAGAAGAGAAGAGAAAGAGAAGAAGAGAGAAAGATACAAGAGAAGAGACGAAAACGAGAGATAGAGAAAATGATAAAACGAAGGAAGACTGAAAAGAATGGAGAGAAGAGGAGATAGAAGGAGATTAGAAAAAAGAAGGAAAGAGGGGAGAGAAGGAAAGGGAAGGAAAAGGAAAGGAAGAGTGGGATGGGAAATTATAGAATGAAGGAAGACTAAAAAGAATGAAGAGAAGAGGAGATAGAAGGAGATTAGAAGAAGGAAGGAAGGAGGGGAGAGAGAAAAAAGAAGAGAAGAGATGAAAGATGAAAAAGGGAGATAGAGAAGATAAACAAAACCTAAAAAAAAAAATATAAAAGGAGGAGAAAAGAAGAAGATATAAAAAAGAAGAGAGAGAAAGAAAAATGATAAAAATAAACAAAAAACAAAAAATCGCGTAAAAAAGGGAAATAAAAAAGGAAAACAGACGAGGAAAAGAAAAAGAAAAAGAAAAAGAAAAACAGACCAAAACGAAACGAGAGAAAGACAGAGAGAGAGACAGAAAAAAAAAATAAAATCCCAGATAGACAAAAAAATGATGACGATGATAGATGGACGATTGGATAAGAGAGGAAAGGAAGAAAAAAAGAGAAAAGAGAGAGAGAGGGAGAGAAAACCGGATAGGAGAGAGAGAGAGAGAGAGAGAGAGAGAGAGAGAGAGAGAGAGAGAGAGAGAGAGAGAGAGAGAGAGAGAGAGAGAGAGAGAGAGAGAGAGAGAGAGAGAGAGAGAGAGAGAGACAAAAAAGGAAATAAAATGGAAGAAGAAAAGCGTCGGTGAAAATATGCAAAATTCGGTGAAAAGAATGTGAGAGAAAAAGCCAAATAAAGTAGGAATCGAAGGAGGAGGAGGAAGAAGAAGGAGGAGGAGGAGGAGGAGGAGCACAAAAAAATAATGATACAGGAACAAAATCCGACGAAAAGTTCAAGAATATAATGAAAAAAAGCGTGAGAGAGAGAGAGAGAGAGAGAGAGAGAGAGAGAGAGAGAGAGAGAGAGAGAGAGAGAGAGAGAGAGAGAGAGAGAGAGAGAGAGAGAGAGAGAGAGAGAGAGAGAGAGAGAGAGAGAGAGAGAGAGAGAGAGAGAGAGAGAGAGAGAGAGAGAGAGAGAGAGAGAGAGAGAGAGAGAGAGAGAGAGAGAGAGAGAGAGAGAGAGAGAGAGAGACCTCGCAAATAAGGAAGAGGAGGAATATAAAGGAAAATACAGAGAAACGAAAGAGAAAAGGAGAAAAACGAAGAGAAAAGGAGAGAAAGAAAAATTAGGAACATAAATCACACTAAAACAACAACAACAACAACAACAAAAAATAACAGAAAATAGAAAAAAAGGAAAGAGGGGAAAGGGAAAAATGCGAAGGAGAAAAAAATAAGAATAGGAGAGAGAGAGAGAGAGAGAGAGAGAGAGAGAGAGAGAGAGAGAGAGAGAGAGAGAGAGAGAGAGAGAGAGAGAGAGAGAGAGAGAGAGAGAGAGAGAGAGAGAGAGAGAGAGAGAGAGAGAGAGA
>NC_066509.1:3102018-3112018 GCF_024679095.1 Eriocheir sinensis | reverse complement strand
AATGAAGAAAATGAACAAGAAAAAGAAGAAAAAGAAGATGAAGAAAATGATGAAGAAGAAGAATTAAGAAGAAGAAAAAGAAGAAGAAGAAGAAGAAGATGAAGAGGAGTCCGGAAGAAGATCCTCCTCCTCCTCCTCCTCCTTTTCCTTCAACTCCTCCTCCTCCTCCTCCAATTGTCCCTCCTCTCCTCCACCTCCTCTTCCTCCTACACAAATCCTTCCTCTTCCTCTTCTTCCACCCCGGCACCACCACCTCCTCTTCCTCTTCCTCCTCCTCCTCCAATTGTCCTTCCTTCCCATGCACTCTCTTCCTCTTAACACATATCCTTCCTCTTCCTCTTCCTCTTCCTCTTTTCCCTCACCACTGTAGCATCTCTCCTCCTCTTCTTCCTCTCCTCCAACACAAATCCTTCCTCTCCCTTTTCCTCCCCCGCGCCACCATCTCCAGCATCCCTCCTCCTCCTCTTCCTCCTCTCCTCCAATAACTGTCCTTCCTCTCCGCCACCACCTCTTCCTCCTACACAAACCCTTCCTCTAACTCTTCTTCTTCCTCCTCCTCCTCCTCCTCTCTCTCGTTCATCACACATTGGAACCTGTTAACCATTTCTTTCCTTGGTCTGTCAGTGTCAGATGTCGACGATAGAGAGAGCGACCGTACAATGCCAGGGAGCTCCATCTTCATGATACTTCATTAGGAGGGTCAATGTTTGTACACACGAAGCCATGCACTGGGACGGGGATTAGGTGGGATGGGACAGGATGGGATGGGAAGGGAAAGGGATGCTGGGGCGCCATTGGGACGGGGATGAGAGGGAAGGGACAGCATGGGTTGGGTTAGGATGGGATGAGAGAGTGTAGGATGCTGCTGGGACGCCATGCACTGGGACGGGGATGAGATGGGAAGGGACAGCATGGGATGGGATGGGAGAGGATAGGATGCTGGGGCGACGAGATGGGATGCTGTACAGATGGAATGGAATAGGAAGGGACAGGATGGGAAGGGATGGGATAGGATTAGAAGGGATGGGATGGGATGGGACAGGATGAGATGGGATGCTGCACAGACGGAATGGAATGAGAAGTGACGGAATGGGAAGGGATGGGATATGATTAGAAGGGATGGGGTGGGATGGGACGTAGGATGCTGGGGCGACGAGATGGTGTGGGGAGTGGGATAGGATGACCCGTACGTGGGATGGGATAGGCTGGACAGTACGAGGAATGGGATGAGATAGGATGGGATAGGATGGGATTTAGGATGCTGTGGTTGGCGAGATGATGGGACGGGATGGGATGGGATTTTTGGGATGTATTTTTTACTAATTTTCTTTTTTTTTTGTTCCTTGTCTTGTTTCCTTTATTTTTGGTTCGTTATTATAAAAAAAGAAAATGACAGAAAATGGAAAAAAAGCAAAGAAATGAGGAACAGAAATAGAAAAAAAGAAAAGATTAAGTGAAAGAAACGAAGAAGGAGAGAAGGGAAAATGAAAACATCTACACACACACACACACACACACACACACACACACACACACACACAAACACACAAACGCACACCCAAAAAAAGCAAAACAAAACAAAAAACAGAACTTGAGAAAAAACAAAACAAGCAACAACAACCAAAACAACAAAACACACACAAACACAAACACCAACAAAAAAGCAAAACTTATGGGTCACCCGCAAGCAACAACACCCCACTCCCCCCTACCCCCCCCACCCCCACCCCCCTTCGTCCTGACCAATGGGAGGGCGTGCTGGGCTAACACTCGGCTTATCAGAAGTTGCTTGTATTGAGTTATGGGTGAAGTGATTAACAGGGGGGGGGAGAGGAGGAGGAGGAGGAGGAGGAGGAGAGAGAGAGAGAGAGAGAGAGAGAGAGAGAGAGATTATAATGACCTTTTCACTATCATTACTACCAACTATCTCGTCTCCATCATCATCATCATCATCATTATTTTTCTTTATTTTTTTTATTTTACCTTGAAATCACACACACGCACAAACACAAGTATTTTCATTATCATTTTCTTCTTCCAGTATCAAGCTCCTCCTCCTCCTCCTCCTCCTCCTTCCTCCTCCTCTTCTTCTTCCTTCTCTTTCCCTTCCTTTCATTCCCTTCTTCCTTCTCTTCTTTCTGTTTCTCCATCTCTCTCTTCTTATCATCTTCCTTGCTCATTCCTACATTCTCTTCCTCCTCCTCCTCCTTCTCTTTCCCTTCCTTTCATTCCCTTCTTCCTTCTCTTCTTTCTGTTTCTCCATCTCTCTCTTCTTATCATCTTCCTTGCTCATTCCTTCATCCTCTTTCTCCTCCTCTTCCTTCTCCTCCTCCTCCTTGTCTTCTTTCTTCCTTTTCTTCCTTTCCTTCCTTCTCTTTACTCATTTCTTTCTCTTTCTTATTCATTCCATCATCCCTTTTCCTTCTTCTTCTTCTTTCTTTCCTTCTCCTCCATTCTTCCTTCCGTTCTTCTCTTCATCCATTTCTTCCTCTTTCTTGCTTAATCACATCCTTTTCCTCCAATCCTCCTCCACTAACTCCTCCTCCTTCTCCTTCCTCTTCTCTCCTCCTTCAGCTTTTCATCTCCCTTACTTATTCTCCTTCATTTCCTTCTCTTCTTTCATTTCTTTGTTGTCCACTCTTACATCCGTCTCCTCCTCCTCCACCACCTCCATTTCGTAGTACAATGACGCAGCAACGTTCAGAACATCGTAAACATTTATATAGCGAAGAAGACCTTACGCTGTACCTCCTTCGTTCCCGTCGGGGCTATAACGTATTGCGTTGGCGGAGGCGATGGTGCAGAAGTCACGTGGTCGGGATGGATGTGATAAACGGCGGGGGTAGAGGAGGAGGAGGAGGAGGAGGAGGAGGAGGAAGAGGACGATGAAGAGAACGAGAAGACGAAGGACAAGAAAATGAGGAAAATGAAGAAGAAATTGATGAAGAGGAAGAGGAGAAGAAGAAGACGAAGAAGAAGAAGAAAGAATTAGAAGAAGAAAATGATAGAGGAAGAAGAGAAAAGAAGAAGAAGAAGAAGAAGAAGAAGAAAGAATTAGAAGAAAAAGAAGAAAATGATCAAGAGGAAGAAAAGAAGAAAAGAAGACGAAGAAAAAGAAGAAAAAAGAAAATAGTAACTGAATGCTGTTTATTTTTTGCTTGTTTGTTTTCCAAGTTGTTTTTTTGTATCTATTTTCCCTCACACACACACACACACACACACACACACACACACACACACACACACACATCATTTAACGCTTGCAGAATAATGTACGAGTCTTGTGTGACTACTTTGTACCTGGAAAATTAGACCCCACTAATGAAGGGAAGGTCAGGTGGGGTCAGGTGAGAGGGCGGGGGGGGGGGGGGGGAAGGGGAGAGGGGGGAAGGAGGAGCGAGTGGAGTGGAAGGCAAGAGGAAGAGGGAGTGAAGTGGAAGATGAGAGAAGAGAAGAAGGGAGAGTGGAAGAAGAGGAAAGGTAAGAGGAGAGGGAAGAAGAAGGAAGAAGAGTGAGAGAAGATGAAGGTAAGAGGAAGGCAAGGGAAAGAGGGAGAAGGGAGGAGAAGAGGGAGTGAAGAGGAAGATGAGAGAAGAGAGGAAGGGAGAAGAGTGGAAGAAGAGGAAAGGAAAGAGGAGAGGGAAGAAGAATGAGGAAGAGTGAGAGAAGAGGAAGGGAAGAGGAAGGCAAGGGAAAGAGGGAGAAGGGAGGAGAAGAGGGAGTGAAGAGGAAGATGAGAGAAGAGAAGAAGGAAGAGTGGAAGAAGAGGATAGGTAAGAGATGAGAGAAAGAAGGGAGGAGAGAAGTGAGAGAAGAGGAAGAGAGAAGAGGAAGGGACTATTATCAGCATTTCTTCTCTTCCCTTCCTTCTTTTTCCCCCTCCCATTATCAAAACCTTTCCTTCCCTTCCTTCTTTCCCTCTCTCCCATAATTAATACGTTCCCTTCCTTCCCTTTCCTTTCCTTCCATCCCTTCCTCCCATTACACAAGCTTCCCTTCCCTAACCTTCCTTCCTCTAACCTCCCCATCCTTTCCTATCCCCTCCCATCCTCTCCCATCTCTTCTCATCCCCTCCCTTTCCCTTCCTTTCCCTTCCTTTACCCTCTCTCCCTTCTGTTCCTTCCCAATTCTTCCCTCACATTCCCTTTTCCTTCATATTCCTACCCATCCCTTCCCTTCCCTACCCTTACCTTCCCTCCTTTCTCTACCTTCCCTTACCTATCCTTTCTCTCCCTTCCCTTACCCATCGTTTCTCTCCCTTCCCATACCCATCCCTTCTCTCCCTTCTCTTACCCATCCCTTCTCTCCCTTCCCTTCCCTTCCTTGACCACTCCTAAACTTCTCTTCCCCTTCCATTCCCTTCCCTTTACTCCCTCCCCTTCTCTTTCCCTTCCAATTTCCCAACCATCCCTTCCCTTCCCTCCCCTATCTTCCTTCCCTTACCCATCCCTGCCCTTCCTTGCCCACCCCTAAACTACCCTTCCCATTACTCCCTCTAACCTCCCCTTCTCTTCCCCTTCCAATATCCCAACCATCCCTTCCCTTCCCTACCCTCCCCTCTCTTCCTTCCCATACCTTCCCCTCCCATCCCTTCCCTTCCCATTACTCCCTCTAACCTCCCCTTCTCTTTCCCTTCCTATATCCCAACCATCCCTTCCCTTCCCTACCCTCCCCTCTCTTCCTTCCCATACTTTCCCCTCCTATCCCTTCCCTTCCCTATAGTGTGAGGTCCCCCATGTTTCAATGCGGGACAGACACACTCATCGCCTGGTCCTCCCTCCCTCTCCGCCTTGTTGCTCTTCTTACTGAACTTAGAGGAGACGGAGCGCGGCCAGTCAGCTGATGTTTGTTTTGGTTGGTGGGTTGACGGGGTGGTTCCTTTCTGGGTCTGTTGTTGTTGTTGTTGTTGTTGTTGTTGTTGTTAGTACGAATATTGTTTTTGTTATCACTGTTTTCGTTGTTCGTATAATTATATTGTTGTTGTTCTTGTTGATGTTATTTTGTATGTTATTGTTTCATTTTTATTTTACTTTTTTTTTAATTTTTCTTTTTTTTTGTCTGGCTAATCTTCTTTTTCTTTACTTCTATAATTCTTTTTTTTTGTTTTCTTTATTCCTCCTCCTCCTCCTCCTCCTCCTTCTTCTTCTCCTTCTTCTTCCTCTCCTTCATTTTCTCTTTCTTTCTTTCTCTTTTTCCTTTCTTCTTCTTTCTCTTCTTCTTCATCTTTTTCCTCCTCCTCTTCATCTTCTTCCTCTTCTTCTTCCTCCTCTTCCTCTTCTTCTTCTTCTTCTCGCTATCTTTATCCCATTATATATATATTTTTCTCTCTTTCTAATTATCCTTCAAAGCTCTCTTGTGGATAATCTTCTTATCCAATTAACGTGTCATGTTCTCTCTCTCTCTCTCTCTCTCTCTCTCTCTCTCTCTCTCTCTCTCTCTCTCTCTCTCTCTCTCTCTCTCTCTCTCTCACATACACAAATTTTTCTTCTTCTTCTTCTTCTTCTTCTTCTTCTTCTTCTCCTTCTTCTTCTTCTTCTTCTCTTAACCTTCCCATCCTCCAATTCTTGTTACTCTTTCTCTTCTCAAATCCTCTTCTTTTCCTCCTCTTCTTCTTCTTTTCCTCCTCCTCCTCCTCCTCCTCCTCCTCCTCTTCCTCCTCCTCCTCCTCACGCAACTTATCTCCCCTTCAGTTCTTCTTCTTTTCTCTGATTTTTCCCTTCCAATCTTCCTTAAACACCCCTCCTCCTCCTCCTCCTCCTCTTCCTCCTCCTCCTCCTCCTCACGTCGCTCAGTGGTTCTCGCGAAGTTCCCTCAGTGGCAGAAGACATGCAGGAGGAGGAGGAGGAGGAGGTCAGGGAGGAGAGGTCACCCCCCCCCCCCTTTGACCCCGCCGCCGCTGAGGTCAACCTGCTTCCAAACTCGTCTTTCAGTTATCACCACCACCATCACCACCATCACCACCACCACCATCACCACCATCACCACCACCACCACCACCACCATCACCACCATCACCACCATCACCACCACCACCACCACCACCACCATCACCACCACCACCACCACCACCACCACCACCACCACCACCACCACCACCACCATCACCACCACCACCATCACCACCACCACCACCATCACCACCATCACCACCACCACCACCACCACCACCACCATCACCACCATCACCACCACCACCACCACCATCACCACCACCACCACCATCACCACCACCACCACCACCACCACCACCACCATCACCACCATCACCACCAACTATTTCAGCTATTTCTCCCCTAACACTGATTTTTTTTCTTTTTTTTTCTCTCTCTCTCTCTCTCTCTCTCTCTCTCTCTCTCTCTCTCTCTCTCTCCTCTCTCTCCTCTCTCTCTCTCTCTCTCTCTCTCTCTCTCTCTCTCTCCTCTCTCTCTTCTCCTTCCTCTCTCTCTCTCTCCCTTCCCTCCCTCTCCTTTCCTTTCTCCTTCCTTCCTTCTTCCTGTCCCTTCCCATCCTTCATCCTTCCCTTCCTCTCTTCCTCCCTTCCCTTCCTTCCCCATCCTTCCTTTTCTGTCCCTTCCCATCCTTCATCCTTCCCTTCCTCTCTTCCTCCCTTCCCTTACCCAAACCCTTCCCAATATAGTGAGATACCCCCTTCCTTCATCCCCTCCCTACCCCACCTTACCCAAACCCTTCCCAATACAGTGAGATACCCCCTTCCTCCATACCCTCCCTACCCCACCTTACCCAAACCCATCCCAATATACAGTGTGAGATTCCCCCGTTAAAGAACCCGCTCCGACCACAGTTAGGCAAAGACAAACAGAGTCTCGTAAACCGCTCTTTTTATACCCTTCGTTAAGAGCCAAAGCGACGCTGATTAGAGGTGGAAGTCCTGCTGCTCCACCGCTCCACCACCACCCACACATACTTTTTTTTTTTTACAGTGGAGGAAACAATTTAAGGGCAAAAAAAAAAGGAAAAATAATGAAAAAAAAAAAAACCATTACTCACTGCCCCAATACTGACACCACTCGTAGGTAGGTTAGGTAAGTAAGGTAGTTAGGTAGGTAGGTAGGTAGGAAGGAAAGGAGAAAAGAAAGGGAGGGAAGGGAAGGAAAGGGAGGTTAGGGAAGGGAAGATAGGAAGAGGGAAGGAAGGGAAGGGAGAGAGGGAGGAAGGTTGGTAAGGAGGGAGGGAGGTAGGAAGGAAAGGAGAAAAGAAAGGGAGGGAAGGGAAGGAAAGGGAGGTTAGGGAAGGGAAGATAGGAAGAGAGAAGGAAGGGAAGGGAGAGAGGGAGGAAGGTTGGTAAGTAGGGAGGGAGAGAGGGAGAGAGGGAAGGAAGGAAAAATATTTGTAAGTAGGTAGGTTTAAAGATAAGCAGGTAGAGACACACAGGTAGATAGGTAGACTAGCAGGCAGGTGGGAAAGCAGACAGGTAGAAAGCACACACACACACACACACGCACACACACAACCCCCCCCCGACACACAAGTTATTTAATCCTCTCTCCTTTTTTTTCGGACAAACTTGAATGCGGTTTAATGAGGAAACAAAAATATAAGCGATCGTTCGTTGGACTTAGAGAGAGAGAGAGAGAGAGAGAGAGAGAGAGAGAGAGAGAGAGAGAGAGAGAGAGAGAGAGGATGCTCTTCTCTCTCTCTCTCTCTCTCTCTCATGTTCTTCTTCCCCAAACACATTCTGTAATCTCTTAAGCCTGATATAAAGTTACCCCCGGGAGCCCATTAACACTAACCACTCCCTCTATTATCCACCAATGACATACACGATTATCCCTTACTTCACCTCCCTTCCTTTCACACCTTCCTTACTCTCCTTGCAATGACCGAAGTGACCATTGCAAAACCACCACCACCACCACCACCACCATCACCACCACCACCGAGAGAAGGAAAAAACTATACCAAGGACTAAGGGAAAAGTTGGAAAGTTTCGTGTAGTCGGCGCAACATCTGTGGTCATATGCCGGAGAGAGACAGAAGGGGAAGGAATTATAGGCGAAGGAAACAGATCCCAGGAGACGGGACACAACCCCCGATTAATACCTGGTACCCATTCACTGCGGGTGGACTGGGGCGTAGGGTATCGGAAAAGCCGCCCAAATTTTTCCAAGGACCAAAGAACGTGTGTTAATCAAGACAAAGAAGGTCAGAAAGGTAAGGTTCATAATTAAAGGGAAAGAACTATAGTACAATAGAAAGGCCCAAGAACATGAACTTTAAGAGAAGGTCAGAGATGAAAGGTTGAAGGTAGAGAAAGAAAAAAGAGGAAAGGTAAGGCTCTCATTTAAAGGGAGAGAAACAGAAGCAACAGGAAGGCCAAAGAACACGAGTATTACGATAAGGTCAGGGAGGAAAAGTTCTTAATAAAAGGGAGAGAGAGGAACAGCAACACCAGGGTCAGAGGTCACGAGTTTTAAGAGAAGTGAATAGGTCAACAAAGGGACGAAAATAAGAGGAAAAAAAAACCCCAAACTGAACGCCTTCCTAATATCTATACATCAGGTCACAAAAATAAATACAAAGCGTGTTACTGAGTCTATATTCTTGTCTTTAAAATTAGTTGAGTTTAAGGAGCCAAATAATAACTAGGTTTATCTAAAGTCGAGCACGCAACGTTTTAACGGGAACAGACAAGGCAGAGTACAGGAGCAGGCATGGAATGAGAAATAACAGTAAAGAATAACCAATTAAAAGATTAACCTTGATGTCTTAAGAGGCCGAGAGTATTAGTTATTGAAGACACACACTTTACAATAGAACCATCATCGAGCGAATGATGGAGATGCAGGTAACGGACTCGGTAGGGAAGGAAAAGGAGGGAATGGAAGAGAGAAAAGGGGAGAGGGGAGGAAGGGAGAAGGAGAGGAAAAAGGAAGCTGAGAGAAGAGAGATAGCACAACAAACAGCAGGCACAAACTCACTAACAAACAAACTGACTAGGATCCGAGGAGGCGACGGACGAGTGGTCAGCGAGCCGGCGTGGTGAGCCCGAGGACCTAAGCACGAGTCCTGCCCACATGCTGTCCAAATATCCAGTCAACCCTAACTTCAGCGACTTCGTTCAAGAGGAGCACCGGGGGGCAGCACGAGCCAACCAAGAGTCACACATCACGGCAGCCACTATAAAAAAAATTCGCCTGCGCCACAACGGGCTGGGGCCTATCTATAGAAAGACTGCCGACGGGAGAAAGGGGGAGACAGCACATGAAAAAAGATAAAAAAAGGAATATTGTTGACTCATTAAAGTGATTATACCAAACACAATTATCAAAAACCTTGGCTCCACCTGCCTTTTCGAACTCCCATCTCTCTCGGGCCCTTAATTAAACTGTACTATTCCGCTCATCTTTTTTTCTTCATTGTAAATATAAAAGATCAAACAACTGTCTATTTCAATCATAAAAACTCGCATCCTACTCATAACCCATTTACAAAATTCGTATATCCATTTCAGTGTATAACCCATTCACAAAATTCGTATATCCATTTCAGCGTATTATTCCATCCCATCTTTTTCTCTCATCGTGAATATGAAAGAAAGAAAGAATAAAGAATCTGTCCACTTCATTAAAATCCCTTGCGCTCTGATCTTTAACAACAACAACAACGAAAAAAAGAAGAGGTTTGTGTACTACGGCTGAATCTGGTGCATGCCCGCCGCCTCCCCTCCCAGCTTGCTCTCACGTCGACTCTCACAAAAACAGGGCCACAAACAGGCTTGGGTAACAGAGCCCCGCACAAGGAAACAGGAACGGCGGAGGAAGGACCCACGAATTTGTTGATCGCTTGAACAGGACCCAGGAACGAGCTCCCCCCCCCCCCCTCCCCCCCTCTCCCAACTGTACTTATAAATAACTCCCACACACAAACAGGTCAAGAACATAAGAACATAAGAACGTAAGGAGTGTTTAAGGATAGGAAATAAAAAGGAGATAATGATTGAAAATAGTAATAAGATGAAATATGAAGATCGCTCAAAACG
>NC_066509.1:3047018-3099518 GCF_024679095.1 Eriocheir sinensis | reverse complement strand
TTTCTCTTTTTTTAATCTTTTCTATTTTCCTTTTTTTCATATCATATCCTTTTCCTTTTTATTTTCATCTCGTCTTTTCTTTTCTACTCTTTTCCTTTTCTTTATTTTTTTCATATTTCTTCTCTTCTATCTCTCTTTTAACTTGCCATCCCTTTCTTCTCTTCTCTCTCCTCCTCCTCCTCTCTTCCTCCCCTTTCTCTTCTCTTCCCCCTTCATCCCCGACCCTCTCTCTCTCTCCTCCTCTGTTTCTCCCCTTCTCTTCTCATTCCCCCTTCATCCCCCACCCTCTCTCTCTCCTCCTCTGTTTCTCCCCTTCTATTCTCATTCCCCCTTCATCCCCTACCCTCTCTCTCTCCTTCTCTGTTTCTCCCCTTCTATTCTCATTCCCCTTCATCCCCCACCCTCTCTCTCTCCTCCTTCTCTGTTTCTCCCCTTCTATTCTCATCCCCCCTTCATCCCCCATCCCTCTCTCTCCCTCTGATCACGCCTCCCCCCTCCCTCCTTTCTCCTTCAGCTCAGACTCGGCCGCGCACACAACACCTGAGGAACAATAGCGTGGGCGTTGGGCAGCGAATGGCGTATCCACAGGTGTATACAGGTGGTCCCCCCTTCCCCCCCTCCTTCCCCTCCCATTTCTTCTTCCCACTATCCTCCCCTTGCTCCCCTTCATAACTATTTTTCTTCCCTTCCATATTAATTTTTATCTTCTCAATTATTCTTTTTTTCCTTGTTTATCTTTCTCCCCTCCCTTGTTCTCTCTCTTTTCTCTTCTCGTTTTACCCTGTTCCTCCTTTTCTCAATACCCATGTCGTTTTCCCTTCTTCAAGTTTCCTTATACATTAATTTTTCTCTATGTTCTCCTTCTTCCTATTCTTTCTCCTTTTCCTTTTCTTTATATAATATGTGTCCTGCGATCCTCCTTTTTCCCCCTTCTTCTTTTCCCTCTCCTTCCCTTTCGTCTTGTCCTCCTACACACTGATATTTCTTTTATGTGCTTCTCCATCTCATTCTCTCTCCTTTTACTTAATTTTTACCTCATTTGCGTCCTCCTTTCCTTCTCTTCCTCACTTCCCCTCTCCCCCACCCCTGGTTCTACTCCTTCTCTTACCCCTATCTTCAGTTTTTTTTCTATCTTCTCCTTCCTAACATTCTCTCTTGTGTAACCTATTCCTTTTTCCTTTCTTTTCTTTCCTCTTTTTACCCGAGAATTTCGCCACTCATACTGTACACACAAAGATTCTCTCCACCGCGTTATCACAGTTTCTCCTATGATTATAAACGGCGTATTAATGCCAGTCTGGAGGAATTAAAAACCGCTCTCTCTCACCACGAATATGCAAGGGGTCACCATTCCCGGGGGGGCGGGGGTGGGGGGAAGGGGTGGAAAGGGGAGGACAGGTAGGGAATGGATGAGGGAGGGGGAGGAAAAGGAGAGAGATGAAAAAGAACATGAGAATAAAAGGGAGAGAAAGAAAGAAATAAAAAAGCAATGAATTAAGAAAACCCCCCCAGGTAGAATAAGGGAGCTAAGCTGATGATGATGATGATGGTAGTGATTAGGGTGGACAGCATAAGGGAGGGAGGGAGAGAGGAAGGGAGGGAAGGAGGAGGTGGAGCTGGAATGTGGGAGGGCAAGTGGAAGGAGGAGGAGAGGAGAAGCTGCCGTGGAAGTAAAGAGGAGGAGGAGGAGGAGGAGGAGGAGGAGGAGGAGGCTGCCAGGTTGAATCACAGTATCTTAGTCTTCCTCCTCCGTGAAGGTCGTAAGGGTCACTCTTTATTATAGTTTTAGAGAGAGTAATCTATGTAGGAGGAGGAGGAGGAGGAGGAGGTGCATGGAAAAGGATGCGATGGAAAGAAGGGAGATGGCGTAAGAAGAAGGATTTAATAAGGTAGAGAAGGAGGAGGAGGAGGAGGAGGAGGAGGAGGAGGAGGAGGAGGTGATTCTTACGGAAGGGAGAGGCTCATGAAGAAAGAGGGAGGAGGAAGAAGTGGAAGAAGAAGAAGAAGGAAAGAAAAGAGGAAGGGGAGCTTAAAATGAGACCTGGTGGAAAGAAGAAGAAGAAGAAGAAGAAGAAGAAAAAGAAGAAGAAGAAAAAGAAGAAGGAACAGAGGAATGAAGAAAGGCTTGTAATGAGACCTGTTAGAAAGAAGAAAACGAAAGAAGAAAGAAAGGAAAACTATAGAAAGGAGTAAAAAAAAACACAGACTGACAGAAGCTTCAAAAGGACAGGAACCTCAAAAATAGCTGTTGAAGGAAGAAAGAAAAAAGACAGAAGGGGGACTCTATAAGGAGGGTAACCAGACGGACACACACACACACACACACACACACACACACACACACACACACACACACACACACACACACACACACTTCAAGATGACGGGGGGACAGGACGGGGCTGGGGACAGGGTCGGGTGAAGCTTCCTGGTGCTAGCCGTCCAATAAACAGTCAAGAGGAAGCGAGCGAACGGTCCCCTTAATGCGAACAAGCGACGTGTCTCTGGGCCCAGGACGAGGCAGAGGAGCGGTTATTATCTATGGCGGAGACGCGGCGGGGAGGGCGCTGAGATGGGGGGAGGAGAGGGGATGGGAAGGGAGGGGGGTAAGGATGGGGAGAGAAGGGATGGGAAGGATAGGAATGGGGAGGATTCTGAGGGAGAGGGGAGGGGAGAGAGATGGGTAGAGAGGTATGGGTGGGGAGGAAAGGGGAGAGAAGGGATGGAAAGGATAGGAATGGGGAGGATTCTGAGAGAGAGGAGGTATGGGTGGGGAGGAAAGGGGAGAGAAGGGAAGGGAAGGGAAGGTGAACGAAGGAAAGGGAAAAGGGAGAAGGAAAAGGGATGGAAAGGGTGGGAGAGATAAGGGGAGAGAGAGAAAGGAGGGGAGGGGAGGGAAGGGCTGGAAAGGGTGGGAGACGAAGGGGAGTGAAGGGTAAGGGAGCGGGAAGGATAGGGAGAAGGAAAAGGGATGGAGAATGGAAGGGGGAGGGATGGGAGAGAGAGAAGGGAGGGAGGGAGGAAGGTGAAGGAATTGGAAGGGGTGGAAAGGGGAGGACGGGGAGGGAAGAATTGGGGGCAGGATTGGGGAGGAGATGGGGAGCAAGGGGAGGGATGGGGAGAAGGTGAAGGAATTGGAAGGGGTGGAAAGGGGAGGAAAGGGAAGGGAAGATGTTGGGACAGGATTGGGGAGGAGATGGGGAGGGAAGGGGAGGGGTGGGGAAAAGAGATGGGGAGGGAAAGGGAGAGAAGGTGAAGGTATTGGAAGGGGTGGAAAGGGGAGGAAAGGGAAGGGAAGATGTGGGGGCAGGATTGGGGAGGGAAGGTGTGGAGACAGGATTGGGGAGGAGATGGGGAGGAAAGGGGAGGGGTGGGGAGGGTAGGATGGCCGTGCGGAATACCAATGCGATCCTCCCTCCTTCACCTGACCGATAACTCCTGCAGGACTCCTTCGCTCGATCCTGCAACTAACTCCTACTCTCCCTCACTCCCCTCCCTCCCTACCTCCCCCTCCCTCCTTCCCGACACGCTCCACAACACGGCAGGTTCCTTCCCACCTCGCCCTCCTCTCCTCCTCCTCCTCCTCCTCCTCCTCCTCCTGCAGAAGTCGTGTCCTGCCTACCGCCAGCCACTTCAGTTACGGCCCCACCATTTTGTTTTGCCCCGCCCCGCCCCGCCCCCTTCATCCCCCCCCCCTTCCCCAGCCTCCTCCTCCTCCTCCTTCTTCCTCTCTTACCCCATCAAGTGACCTTTCCTCCTCACCAACTGCAATGTCTTTTCTTCTTTAAACTTTCCCAAGCCTGAGTGTCGATATCCTCCCTTCCCCCCACAGACTCTTACACCCTTCACCCTTAAATGGATCTTCCCTCACCCTGATTCTCCCTTTTCCTTCTTCTCCCTGTGTTTCCCAACCCCGTCATCCTTCGTTTCTTCTTCGCCCTCCTCTTCTCTCTTATCTTCTTCCAGTCCCCTATTTCCATCGCTGTGTGTCTTTCTTCTCCCTCCCTTCTTCGCAAGCATCATCATCATCATCATCATCATCAACATCATCAACATCATCAACATCATCATCTCGCAGCCTCAGCATCAGAACAGGAGAGGAAAGTTGCCCTGGTAGACCTGGTAGAATCCACTCCCTGACCCCCCCCCCTATTACCCCTCCCCCCACCTCCCATCCCCCAACACCCATTCCCCCACTCCACTAGCTCTTCCTTACCCCCCACAACCTCCCCACCGAATTCAATACACACCCTTCACCCACCTATACCCGATCCCATATCCCCATTCCCCCTTCCCACCTTCAACCCCCAACACCCATTCCGACACTCCACCAGCTCTTCCTTACCCCCAACAACCTCCCCACCGAATTCAATACACCCCTAACACTCATTCCACCACTCCAACCGATCCCCTATCCCCATTCCATCTCCCCTCCCCTACTCCCCACCTCATCAATTTTCTCACACCCCCTTCTCTTATTCCTTCTCCCCCAGCAATTCCCATCATCCCCCTACCCCATTCTCTCTCCCTTACCAGCCTCCCCAATACCCTACCTTAATTCCCCACCCCCTTAGCTTCCCACACCTACCCACCCCCATTTCCCAAACCTACCTCCCCCTCCTCCTCCATCTTTTCCAGCAGCATCTACGATCCCGGAACCTCCTCTCCCTCCCTCTCTCAGCATCCTTGTTACACTGAAAATCCCAAACGCGATCTCCACGAATCGAGTTTACTGAGTCGGGGAATTAGTCGGGGCGTAGTCGGGGCATAGTCGGGGCGTAGTCGGGGCATAGTCGGGGCGGATTCTTGTTCTTTCTTGCCTCTTTCCTTCTTTACGTTCTTCTTTTCCCTCGTTTCTTCGTTTCTCTCATATCTTTTCCTTCCTTTTCTCATTCTTTATATTCGTCTTTCTCTCCTCCTTTATTCTTCCTTTTGCTCTCCTCCTTTCCTTCCTTTTCCCTCTCATTTCCCCCTCCTTCCTTCCTCTCCTCCTCCTTTCTTCCTTTCCTCCTTTTTCTTTCTTTTTTTCTTTCATAATATTCGTTTCTCCTCGTCAATTTGTTCCTCTCTTATTCTTCCTTCTATTTTCCTCCTTTTCTCCTTCATTTTCCCTCGTATTTTCTCCTCTTTTCCTCCTTCTCCCTCTTCCCTCTTTCCTCCAGTCTCTCCCGACCTCCACGAATCGGGTTTAGTCGGGGAATTAGTCGGGGCGGATTCTTCTTGTGTCGTGAGGGTCGCCGATCGTCACCGTCACGTCGGGGCGCAAACCTGTTCACTTGTGTTGATGGGAACGCTCGCCACCCTTCCCCTTCCCTTCTTCTTCTTCTTCTTCTTCTTTTTCTACTTCTTCTTCTTCTTCTTTTTCTTTCTGTGGTCGCCCTCTCTCTCTCTCTCTCTCTCTCTCTCTCTCTCTCTCTCTCTCTCTCTCTCTCTCTCTCTCTCTCTCTCTCTCTCTCTCTCTCTCTCTCTCTCTCTCTCTCACGGTTGGAGTTTCTGTCTCACTCAAATCAATTTCCGAACGGCGAAGGATTGGGTCTGGCCTGGTGGGAGCTTGCTGAGTGATGGAGTGATCTTTTCTTTTCTCTTTTCTCTTGTTTTCTTGTTCCTTCTTTCTCTTGTTTTCTTGTTCCTTCTTTCTCTCCTTCTTTCTTCCCTGTTCAGCTTCTTTCCTTCTCTTCGTTTTGCGTGATCTTTCCTTTTCTCTTTCCTCTCTCTGTTTTTTTTAATTTTCTGGTTTTCTTTTCATTCTTCAGTTTTTTTAATGTTTTTCTCTCCCTCGTCTCCTTCTTTTCTCCTTCATTTCCTTCTTTCCTTCTTCCTGTCCTTTCTATACCTTCCTTTCCTCCTACAATTCGCTTTTATTTTTTTCCTCTCCATCTTTCTTTTCTTTTTGATATTTATTCATTTATTTTCCTCCCTTTCTTCTCTTTCCTTCATTCGTAGAGAAGAGGAAGGAGGGAGGGAAGGAAGGAAAAGGAAGGAGAGGGGGGGAGGAGTATGAGAGAAAGGAGGAGGGAAGTGTATGAAGGGGGGGGCAGTTATGGGGGGTGGGGGTGAGGGAGGTAAGAGGTTGTGGTGTGGGAGGTGACCTGAAGGGGTGAGGAGGTGAAGGGGGGAGGAACTGAAGGGGTGAAAGGGTGAAGGGGTGACGGGGTGAGAGGGAGCGATTTTCCCCTTCTCCCCTTCCTCCTCCTCCTCCTTCTTCTGCTTCTTCCTTCCCTCTTCTTCTTTTCCTCTCTCTTTTCCTTGTTCTTCTTCTTGTTCTTTTTGTTATTGTTCTATTTCTTCTTGTTGTTGTTCTTTTTTGTTGTTTGTTATGCTTTGTTTTCTTCCTCCTCTTCCTCCTTTGGTGTCCTTCATCTTCCTCCTCCTTCCCTTCCTTCAATCCTCTATCCTCCCTCCTTCACGAAAACCCACCCCCATCCCCTCCCTTCCCCCTCTACCTCCCCTACTCACCATCCCCTCCCATTCCCCTTTCCTCCCTTCCTTCTTCCCTTACCTACCATCTCCTCCCTTACCCCTCCTTCTTCCCTTCCTCCCTCCTCCCTTTCCCCTTTTCCTCCCTTATTCACCATCCCCTCCCATTCCCCTTCCCTCCCTTCTTCCTTCCCTTACCTACCATCCCCTCCTATCCCCTTTCTTCCCCCCCCCCTCACTCTCGTATCCCCTCTCCCTTTCATTAACCGACTCCCATCCCCTCCCTTTCCCCCTACCATCCTCTCTCTTCCCTCCTCTTTCCCCAAAACTTAACCCCATCCCCTCCCTATCCCCTCTTCCTCCCCTCCCCATTCACATCATTCACTCCCCTCTCCCCCTCCTTTCATCGCTCCTTCCTCCCCTTTCTTCCCCCAACCTCCCCCCTACCCATCATCCCCTACTTCTCCCACCCCAAATAATCTTCCTTCGTCTCCTCCTCCCCAAACTTAACTCCATCCCCTCCTTTCCCCTTCTCCTCCTCCCTCCTACCCCTTCCCTCCTCCCCCCTCCCCTTCAAATCTTCCTTCTTTCTCCCTTCTCCCCCTACCCACCATCCCCTCATTTTACCCAAAATCTTCCTTCTTTCCCCCAAAATTCTCCATCCTCTCCTTCCCTTACTTCCCCCCTCCACCCCCCAAAAATCTTCCTTCTCTCCTCCCCTGAACTCCATCTCCTTTCCTCATTTCTTCTCCCTCCTCCTACCCCCCCCGCTCCCCCCAGACGCCGGAAGCACTGGTCTGGGTAAGTCCTGGGGCGCTGTACACTTTTCCTCCTGTCGCTGCTGACCTCTGGAGTGCCCGCGGTCCCACTGTGGCCGCCGCGCCTGGGAACTGTCCCCACCATGGTACCCCACCCCCAAGACACCTCCGCCCCGCCCCGCCCCGCCGCAAGACATCTACGAGCGCCACCGCCCCACCGATAAATTATTCTTTCTCTCGTAAAACTTGCAAGGGATTACATGCTCCCAGATAGTAAACTGAGTGACCCACGGAGCTGTGAGGGGGGGGGGGGATGGGGGGGAGGAAGGGGATGGAAGGGGTGGGAGCAGGATGGTTGGGGTAGGTAAGGGAAAGGGGTGGTAAGGGGAAGGAAGAGGAGGAAGAGGAGAGGAAAGGGTTGAAAGGCAGAGGAGAGGAAAGTGTGGAAGGGGGAGATTAAGGTAGGGGAAGGGGTGGTTAGGGAAGAGTTGGGGTAGAGGGGAGAGGAAGAGATGGAAGGGGGAGGCTTAAGATAGGGGGATGGAGGGGAAAGGAAGGCAGGGGAAGGGGAAGACTTAGGGTAGGGGGAAAAGGGTATGTGGGGGAAGCAGGGGAGAGAAAAGGGATCATAAGGGAAGATTTGGGGTGGAGGGGAGTGAAGGAGAGGCAGGGTAGGGGAGTCAGGGCATGAGCAGGAGGAATAGGAGGAGTAGGCAGAGGAGGAGGAGGAGGAGGAGAAGGAGGAAGAGGAGGAGGAGGAGGAGAGTTAAAAAATGAATTATTGAAGACGTGAGTGAAAGGCGTTGACAGCGGCGGCGAAGCGGGGCGAGGCAGGGCTGTCACGCCGCCCGAGGGAGTCACTGATGTGTTTGAAAGCCCGACGATTCGCACAAAAGGGCTTTTAATCCGCCACGTCGCAGCCTTGACGTGTTATAAACTCTGAGGGGGTGAATTTCGTTTTGAGGGCCCCGTGCTTTCGCGTCTTTCTCTCTCTTTCTCTCTGTCTGTCTGTCTGTCTGTCTGTCTGTCTGTCTGTCTGTCTGTCTGTCTCTCTCTCTCTCTCTCTCTCTCTCTCTCTCTCTCTCTCTCTCAAACACACACACACACACGCACACATGATCATTAAATATTCAAATCACTTAAAACCAGGTGAGACAGGTGTGTGTGTGTGTGTGTGTGTGTGTGTGTGTGTGTGTGTGTGTAACAATGGCGTCCCTAAGCACAGGTAACAGCAGGTGAGAGGGGGGAGAGAAAGGGCGGGAAGGAGGAAGGGAGAGAGAGGGAGGGAAGGAGGAAGGGATAGAGGGAGGGAGGGAGGGTGGGGAAAAAGGGAGGAAAATATGGAGGAAAAGAGAGAAGGCAGAATAGGAGACTTGGTGGGTGAAAAGGAGGAAAGAAAGGGAGACTAAGGGAGACTAAGGGAGAGAGAGAGAGAGAGAGAGAGAGAGAGAGAGAGAGAGAGAGAGAGAGAGAGAGAGAGAGAGAGAGAGAGAGAGAGAACTGAGAAGGAAGGAAGGAAAGGAAGGAAGGAGTGAAGGAAGGAGGCAAACAAGTGTATATAAATAAGATACGATATTGAAAAAGAAAAAAAAAAAGAAAGAAAAAAAAAAAGAAGTGGAAGTTGACTCTAAAATTGAAGAAAAGGATTATGCGTTTCACGGACTGGTGGGTAAATGTTACGCGTGTGTGTGCGTGTGTGTGTGTGTGTGTGTGTGTGTGTGTGTGTGTGTGTGTGTGTGTGTATTATCATCAATATTTTCCTTACCAATTACAACACAAAACAAAAATAAAAACTAATACAAAAGAGAAAAGATTAAAAGGAAGAAACAAAATTGAAATAAAAAATAAAAAATGAAAACGAAAAAAAAAACGGTAACAGAAGAAAATAAGAAAAAAACAGGAAAAAGTAAACAGAAAAGGAAATGAAGGAAACAGGAAAGAAAGAGGAGGAAGAAAAAAGGAGGAGGAGGAGGAGGAGGAGGAAGAAAGGAAGAAGGGAGGAAAGGGGTGATATGCAAACTTGACAGGGGTGAAAATGGAACACAGGGGGGGGGGGGTAGTGAGACAGGGGTAGGTAGGAAAAGGGTGAGAAACGAAGGGTGAAAGGAAAGGGTGAAAGGAGAATAAGTAAGAGGGAAAGACAAGAAGACAGGGGTGAAGGCTGGGGTGAGACAGGGGTGAGGCAGGGGTGAAGGGAAGCAAAACAGGGGTGAAGGCCAGGGTTGACAGGGGTGATGGCAGGGATGAGACAGGGATGAGGCAGGGGTGAAGGGAAGCAAAACAGGGGTGAAAATAAGGGTGAAGGCAGGGGTGATGGGAGGGGTGAGACAGGGGTGAAGGGGAGCAAAACAGGGGTATATATAAAGTTAAAAAGAGAGGGTGAAAGCATAAGAGAAAGACAAGAAACAGGGGTGATAGCAGGGGTGAAGACAGGGGTGATGGAAGGGGTGAGGCAGGGGTGATGGCAGGGATAGTAAGACAGGGGTAGAAATAAAGATACAAGCAAAGGGTGAAAACAAGAAATAAAAGCAAGAAACAGGGGTGACAGGGGTGAGACAGGGGTGAAGGGGAGGGACAGTAAGACAGGGGTAGAAATATAGATACAATCAAAGGGTGAAAGCAAGAAACAGGGGTGAGACAGGGGTGAAATAGGGATAGAGACAAGGGTGACAGGGGTGAGACAGGGGTGAACGCAGGGTTGACAAGGGTGAGCCAGGGATAGAGACAAGAGAATAGAGATTAGAAAGAATGAAAGCAAAAGTGAAAGGAAGGCAACAGAGAGTGAAAACAGGGGTGGGGTGAGACAGGGGTGTGGGGTGAAGGGGGGTGAAGGGGAGCTACTAGACTTACGCCGCTTTGCATAAGTAGAGGGCGGGGAGGAAGGGGTGTCAGGGAGCGTGTCATGGGGAGGTGGGGAGATGGGGAGGGGTGGGGAGGAGGAGGCGTGATATATGCTGCCTGTGAGCTATGAGACGAGGAGGAGGAGGAGGAGGAGGACGAAGAAGAAGAAGAAGAAGAAGAAGAAGAAGAAGAAGAAGAAGAAAAGGAAGGAGAAGAAGAAAAAGAGGGCAGTAAATGGGAGGAGAAGAGAAAGGGAAGGAAAGGGAAAGGAAAGGAAAAGAAGGAAAGGGATAGAGAGGTAAGGAAAGGAATGGATGCAGAGAGAGAGAGAGAGAGAGAGAGAGAGAGAGAGAGAGAGAGAGAGAGAGAGAGAGAGAGAGAGAGAGAGAGAGAGAGAGAGAGAGAGAGAGAGAGAGAGAGAGAGAGAGAGAGAGAGAGAGAGAGAGAGAGAGAGATGAAGGGAGGGAAGGGAGGAAAGAAGGAGGAGGAGGAGGAGTTGGGAAAAAAAAAGAAGATAGAGAGAAAAAAAAAAAGAGGAAGTAAAGGAAAGAAGAATCAGAAAAAAATGAAGATAGGAAGTAAAAGAAAAAAATAGGGAGAGAGAGAGAGAGAGAGAAGAAGAAAGAGAAGAAGAGGGAAAGGAGAGAAAGGGGAGAGGAAGGAAAGGTGAGGGGGGGAGGGGGAGGAGGAGGGGGTCAGGTGCCAAGGGTCGAGACCTCAGAAATACCTTACGTTATTTACAATATTCTAGACAGGTAAGGGGGAAGGGGGGAGGGGGGAGGGGGAGGGGGAGAAAGGGGGGGAGGGGAGAGAGAGAGAAAGAGGCATGGGTATAGAGTAAGAGAGAGAGGGAGAGAAGAGGTAATACGGGGGGGGGGTAGAGGGAATGGGGGGGCGGGGGTGGAAGGGGAGGAAAGGGGTGAGGGAAAGGGAAGGGGTGATGGGGGAAGGGGAGGAAGGGGAAGATCAGGAGGCGAAGGTTAGGAGGAGGAGGAGGAGGAGGAGGAGGAGGTTAAAAGAGGAAGGGGGAAGGACATAGAAGGGGAAAAGAGAGAGAGAGAGAGAGAGAGAGAGAGAGAGAGAGAGAGAGAGAGAGAGAGAGAGAGAGAGAGAGAGAGAGAGAGAGAGAGAGAGAGAGAGAGAGAGAGAGAGAGAGAGAGAGAGAGAATGAAACGAGAGAGAAACGAGACAGACAGACAGACAGACAGACAGACAGGTAACAGTTGAGAGAAAAAGGGAGAGAGAAAGGGAGAGAGCGTGCGTGTGACAGGGAGAGGGTGGAGGCACGTGACGGAGGGGGAGAGACACGTGCCAAAAAAGGGAGAGAAAAAGGGAGGGAGGGAGGGAGAGAAAGAGGGCCATTTCACTGCTATCATCGACTTTGCATATCGTGACGTCACTGTCTACCTGGCTCAGTAAATACACGGTAATTACCTGTGTGTGTGTGTGTGTGTGTGTGTGTGTGTGTGTGTGTGTGTGTGTGTGTGTGTGTGTGTGTGTGTGTGTGTGTGTGTGTGTGTGTGTGGTCATGTCTGTTAATTTATGGTTGTCTGTGTCTGTCTGTCTGTCTGTCTGTCTCTCTGTCTGTCTGTCTGTCTCTCTATCTGTCTGTCTGTCTGTCTGTCTGTGTGTGTATCTGTTTGTATCTAATTGTCTGTCTATCGTTCTGTTCGTTTGTGTGTGTTTATATGTCTGTTATTCCGTCTGTTTCTGTCTATCTATCTACTTATCTTTGTCTGTCTGTTTATCTGTTTCTCTGTCTGTCTGTCCATGGCTCATTACCGTCACACTCTCGTAAACTTTAACGTCCCATAAATTGTCACGTTCCTGAAAGCGAGACAGTGAGGCCGCCAAACTGTGTTGCGTGTGTCCGTTGTGCTGACACGCGCGAGGGAGGGAGGGGGAGAGGGAGGGAAGGAGGGGGGTCAATGGCGATAAAGGGGGTAGGGTAAAGGGAGGTAGGGGGAGCAAGGGAGGAGGGGAGAAGCAGGAAAGCAGGAAGGGAGGAAGGGAGAAGGGTAGGTAGAAAGGGGGAGAAGAGTAGGAGGAATATAGCATGGGGGAAGGAATGGAAGGGAAAGAACGAGAGGTAGAATATGGAGGGAGAGAGAGAGAGAGAGAGAGAGAGAGAGAGAGAGAGAGAGAGAGAGAGAGAGAGAGAGAGAGAGAGAGAGAGAGAGAGAGAGAGAGAGAGAGAGAGAGAGAGAGAGAGAGAGAGAGAGAGAGAGAGAGAGAGACAGACAGACACAGATAGACAGACAGACAGGTAACAGGAGAGAGAAAAAGGGAAAGAGAGAGAGGGAGAGAGCGTGCGTGTGACAGGGAGAGGGAGGAGAGGGAGAGGGAGAGGGAGAGTACCCCTTATTCCACTCCCCAGCCTTCCTCAATCCTCTATCCCACTCCGAATCCTTCTCTCAATCCTCTGTTCATGGTGTTTGACTCCCTCTATTGGCCGATCCCTTTAGGTCTCGCCCTTCCCCTTAGATCAATCTCTCGCCCACTTGTATAACTTAACCTTACGTCTTTGTCAACCTCATCTTTGTCAATTTTGTCAAGTTGTTACTCTTGTCCTCATTCTGGTTCTGTCTACTCTTCTCTCTCTCTCTCTCTCTCTCTCTCTCTCTCTCTCTCTCTCTCCCCCCCCCGGTAATCACAAGGTTGGGGCACAAAGGGAGGCTGGAGAGTCGCGTGATAGCTTCTAATCGCTTCTCAACCTTCAGGATTTACGATTTTTTCTCCACAAATGCGTTCCATCATGACCTGGGAACCCTTTCAGTTAGTTAGCCAGTCACCCCGTCAGTCGATCAGTCACCAAGTCAGTTAGTCAGTCAGTCAGTTAGTCAGTTAGTCCGTCAGTCAGTCAGTTAGTCAGTTAGTCCGTCAGTCAGTCACTTCACCAGTCACTCAACCAACCAGTCAGTAAGTCAGTTAGCCAGTCAGCCAGTCAGTTAGTCAGTCAGTTAGCCAACCAGTCAGTCACAGTCAGTTAACCAGCCACCAAGCTAATATTTGATCAGTGATTCAGTTAGTTAGGTCATCGGTTAACCAGTCAGTGAACCAGTCAAATTTTTAGTCAGTTAATTAACCAGTCAGGCACAGTCAGTTACTCAGCTAGTGAACCTGTCAGTCAGTCAGCTAGTCAGTCAGTCAATCAACCAAATATTTCGTCAGATACCCAGACACACACTTAGGTTATCCGTCAACCAGTCAGTCAGTCAACCAGTCAGTCAGCCAATCAGTCAGTCAGCTAGTCAGTCAGTCAGTCAACCAAATATTTAGTCAGATACCCACTTAGGTTATCCGTCAACCAGTCAGTCAGTCAGTCAGTCAGTCAACCAGTCAGTCAGTCAGTCAACCCGTCAACCTTACCCCAAATCACTTCAGGGTTACATCGCCTCATATAATCATTGAAGTTTCTCTCTCATTATTTATTTATTATTTTTTTGGATGATTTTTCTGCTTGTTTGTTATCCCGAGATGCAATTTGCGTCAACAATACACTTCCTTTGCTTTTTTGTTTTGTTTTTTTGATAAGGGGGGGAGGGGGGAGGGAGAGAGGGAGGAAGAAGGGGAAGGAGGGAATAAGGAGAGAAATGGAGACACGAGGGAGAAGAAGAAAGGGAGGTGGAGAGAAAAGGGAGAAAGAGAGAGAAAAGGAACAGGAATAGAGGAAAAGAGAGGAGAAGAGGAAAGAGAGAGAAGGAGAGAAGAGGAAGGCAGGGAGGAGAGAAGGAAAGGAAGGGAAAAAAGGGGGGGGGGGAGGGTGAAGGAGAAACAGCGGGGGGGAGGAAAGAGGGAGGGGGGATGACGGGAGGTGAAGGGGTGGGGTGGAGGAGTGAGGGGATGAAGGGAGGGAGGTGAAGGAAGGGGGTACGGGGAAGGGGGGGTAGAGGGAAGAGGGGAGGAGGGGAGGGGGTCAGGGGGGGAGGAGGTCAGAGAGGAAGGTTGATATTTTGTTTCTGTTTGTCTCCTTCCTGTTGTTGTTGTTGTTGTTGTTGTTGTTGTTGTTGTTGTTGTTGTTGTTGTTGTTGTTGTTGTTGTTGTTGTTGTTGTTGTTGTTGCTCTCTCTCTCCTTCTCCCTCTTCATCTCTGTTTTTCACTTCCATGTCCTTCGTTTTCTCTCTCTCTCTCTCTCTCTCTCTCTTTCTCTCTCTCTAACAAACATTATCTCCCAACAACAACAACAAAAACAACAACAACAACAACAACAACATCGCTAATTTTACCCTTTTATCTCTTCGTTTCCAATTTCCTGCTGTTTGTTTATTTCTTCCCCTCTTTTTTTTCCCTTCTCCTTCCTTTCCATCATCATCATCTTTCTCTCCCACTCTTTTCTTCTCTCCTCCCTCGCCTCTTCTCTCCTCCTTCTCTTATATTTTTTTTCCTTTTTCTTCCACTCCTCATCCTTTCCTCCTTTTCATTCTTTCCTTCCTTTCTCTCTCCTCTTCTTCTCTCCTTGTCCGTCTCTTCTCTCCTTTCTCTTCTCTCCTTCTTTCTTTCTTCCTTAAACTCTCCCCTTCTCTCTCTTTCCTCTATTTCTATTCCTTTTCTCTCTTCCCTCGTGTCTCCAGTTCTCTCCCTATTCTTCTCTCTTCTCTCCTTTCCCCTCCCTATCATTCGCTCCCTTGAGTATCTTCCTTTCCCTCCTCTCCATCTCTCCTCTCCCTCTCCTTCCTTTCTTCTATCTTCTTCTACTTTCCCTTTCGTCTCCTTCTCTTTCTCTCCTCCCTCTCGTACCTACACCTAACCTTTCATCATCTCTTCTCTCCCTCTTTCTCTCCCTCTCCCTTTCCCTCTCTCTCTCCTTCTCCCTCTCTCCCTACCCCCCCCCCCCATCTCGCCTCGCCTACCCACGCGTCGGTCTCGGGTTAAAAGTGATAATTTATTTGATTCCCTCCGATTTATCTGTTTAGCCGCAAACGTGACCCGCCGACCGCCATTTTTGGGCCTCCTCGCACACGCACACACGCACGCACGCAAACACAAAGGCACGCACACCTATACACACACACGCACGCACGCAAGCAGACTCATGACCCACACACACACACACACACACACACACACACACACACACAGAAAGATAGATAGATAGATAGAAAGATAGAAAGAGACAATCGGACAGAGACAGGAAAAGGAGGAGGAGGAGGAGAAAGAAGGAGGAGGAGGAGAAAGAAGAAGGAGGAAGGAAGAGGAAGAGGAGGAGCAAACAATAATCAGAATAACCAAAGCATAAGGAGATGAGAACGAGGAGGAGGAGGAGGAGGAGGAAGAAAAGGAAGAGGAGGAGGAGGAAGAGGAACAAAAATGAGAAGAAAAAAAAAAGAAGTACAAGAAGCAGATAACGAGGAAAAAAAAAAAAAAAAAAGGAGGAGGAGGAGGAGGAGGAGGAGGAGGAAGAAGATGGACAGGAGGTAGAAGTGAGGTAATTATATGCAGGAGAGAGAGAGAGAGAGAGAGATACATTCACACATACATACATTCAACCATACATACACAAAGACACAGACATACACATACATACATACATACATACATACATACATACATACACACAGATATACCTTCTTATTTTGTTATCTTATTCTTTTTTTAACTTTCTAAATACAAAACTTGCATTACTTCTTAATTCCTTCATTTCTTTCATTTTTTCTTCCCCTTTCTTTAATTCTTCTTTCGCTTTTCCTTCTTTATCGCTTTTTATTCTTTCTCTCTCTTCTCCCTTCTTCGTCCTTTTCCTTTCCCCTTCTTCTTCTTGTTCCTCTGCCTCCCTCATGCTCTCCGTCCCTTCTTCTCTTCCCTTCCCTTTTCCTTCCCCTTCCAACCCGTCCCTTCCCATCCCTTTGTTTCTCTTCCTATCCCTTCCCTTCCCTTCCCTTTTCCTTCCCCTTCCAACCCGTCCCTTCCCATCCCTTTGTTTCTCTTCCTATCCCTTCCCTTCCCTTCCCTTTTCCTTCCCCTTCCAGCCCGTCCCTTCCCATCCCTTCGTTTCTCTTCCTATCCCTTCCCTTCCCATTCCTTTTCAACATTTCCCTTTTTCTCTTCTCTTTCCTTCCGTTCCTTCCCTTCCCATCCCTTTTCGACACTTCAATTCTTCTCTTTCTTTCCCTTCCCTTCCCTTCCCTTCCCTTCCCTCCCTCGCACGCAACACATCAGATAAGAGCGAGACGGTTCGCCACGCCCAACTTAACTTCTGTTTTGCCTCAAGTCACAGAAGTTATTGAAAGGTGTTTGTGTTGAGTTTAATTAAGTCGAAGGTGAGTGAGGAGACGTTTTGAGTGAAGGTGATGAGATAATGAAGCGAAGGTGAGGTGAGGTAAGGTAAGGTAAGATAAGGTGAGGTAAGGTAAGGTGAGGTGAGGTGAGGTGAGGTTAGGTTAGGTTAGGTTAGGTTAGGTAAGGTAAGGTTAGGTAAGGTTAGGTTAGGTAAGGTAAGGTAAGGTAAAGTAAGGTAAGGTAAGGTCTCTCTCTCTCTCTCTCTCTCTCTCTGATAAGTTTGTTTGTGTGTATTTTCTTATGGTCTATCCTGTTTTGGTCTCTCTCTCTCTCTCTCTCTCTCTCTCTCTCTCTCTCTCTCTCTCTCACGTCCTTGTATTTGTCCTTGACCGCACGCCCCTTTGCCACTTACCTCCAAAGAATGAGAGAGAGGAAAAAAAAGAGGAAAGAAGAGGAAAGGCAACTTAATTTTCCTCTATCAAAAATAGAACTCAAGACCTTCATTTTTTTCCCTTTTCCTCCTCATTTTTTTCCTCCGATTTTTTATATTTTTTTTATTTCTTCATTTTCCTCCTTTTCTCCTCCTCCTCCTCTTCCTTCCTCTTCTTCTTCCTTAACCTATTTCAATCCCTCCTCCTTCTCCCTTTTTTTCTCTTCCTTTTTTTTCTCTTCCTCCTCCTCCTTCCTTTTCTTCTCCTTCACCCATTTCAATCCCTCCTCCTCCTCCCTTTTTCTCCATTTTTTCTTCCTTTTCCTTTCTCTTCTCCCTATTCCATCCCACTCCCTTCTACTCCTCCCTTCCTTGTCATATCACTCCCCATTCCCCATCACTCCCCTTCCATCACCCCTTCCCTTGTCACCTCACTCCCCATCCCCCAATCTCATCCCATCCCCTCTTCCTCCCTATCCCTCTCTCTCTCTCTACCTGGTTCACCGCCGCCACGCGTTCCGGGGCTCGAACCGACACACTGGCAAAGGGGTTGTATAAATGCTCTCAAATATGCGTGAGGGGGATTCGATCTGTGTGCCGGGAGAGTGTGTGTATCGCAGCCTTTCCGCCCGATGTTGGTTTATGCGTCCGGGGAAAGGCTTGTTCTGACGAGGCATAATTTGATCCTGTATGCCCGCACTGCCCGTCTGCTTTTCTGTTCCTCCTGTTTCTGTTTCTTCTGCTTCTGTTTCTGCTTTTTGCGCCGTTACTCTCACTCTCTTTCTTTCTCTTGTTCTCTGCCTTTCCTTCGCTATACTAAACTCGCCCACCTATTTTTCTTTCTTCTTCCTCTCCTTTATTCGCTCTCTTTTACTCTTCTTCCTCCCTTCTTTTTCTCTCATTCTCTTCTTTTCTTCTTATCTCCCTTCGTTTTTTTCTTTACTCCCTTTTTCCTTCTCTCCCTTTCTCCTTTCCTCGTTTACTCCCTCACACCTCTTCCTTCCTCCTCTTTCTCTCCCTTCTTCCTTCATTGCTTTTCTCATTCTCTCCCTTCCTGCTTTAATTATTTCCTTCTTCCTTCACTCCCTTATTTCTTCACTGTTATTCCTTCTCTCCCTTCCTTCCTTCCTTCTCTACCTTCCTTACTTACTCCTCCTCTCCCTTCCTCCTTCCTTCCTTCTTCTTTTCCTCCCTCCCCCATTCTTTTCATTCTTCACTTCCTATACCTTCTCTCCTTCCTTCCTTCCTTATTCTCTGTCTCTCTTCCTCCTCCTCTCCCTCCCTCCTTCCATCCTTCCTCTTTTGTTTTCTCACTCTCCTTGTAACGCGATACTCTCCATCCACAGAACTTCCCACGACGATCTCTTCTCTTCGCCCTGTTTTGTTACACCGTTAAAAAGTACGAGAAGTCTGGACCAGGGTCGGTATAGACGGTTCCACCTCTCATGTCATCTATCCCCAAAGGCTAAAATGGTGTATAATCGAGTTTTCATGGGTGTTTTTCACGTTTAAGGTACAGAAGAGGGGTCGAACTACCACCAGGGTCATAAATGTACCTCTGGAAATGCCCAATGCCCCTTTGAAAACCCTGTCAAATGTGAGTGTGTGAGCGGGGAAGCGTTTGAGAATATGGTCCCAGGTTACCGCCGCCTATATGGGTTTGGTCTTGTCCTTCTTTGACGAGGCATCTTCTGCACCATAAATATGAAAAAAAACAGAGAACTCATAAGAACCTGACTAATCTCCCTTGTGGCTTTTGGGATATATTGGTTGTGCGAGTCTAAAGCGTCCTTGGATACGGGTCTAAGGCAAGTAGGTAAGTAGGTATGTAAGTAATTAGTTTTGAGGTGAATTTGCAGACTACCACCGTTAAGTTAAGGTAAGGTAAGGTAAGGTAAGGTAAGGTCTCTCTCTCTCCTCCTTCTCCTCCTCCTCCCTTTCTTCCTCTTCTTCATTTTTCCTCACAGACTAGCTTCCAAAATACCTACTGCTACCCACCACTACCACTACTACTACTACTACTACTACTACTACTTTTTTTTTTACAACAAAGGAGACAGCTCAAGGGCACAAAAAAAAGAAACAATAATAAAAAAAAGCCCGCTACTCGCTGCTCCTATAACTTCTACCTCTACTACTACTACTACTACTACTACTACTACTACTACTACCACTACTACTACTACTGCTTTCATTATCACCAAACAACGAGAGGTCAATATTTAAGGTGTCAGGGGTTGGTATCTGGTATCTGCTTGCCTTCCCCTTTCCCTCTTCCCCCTTCCCCTTTCATCCCCCTTCCCTACACTCTGCTTGCCTTACCCCCACCCCACCCCACTCCTCCTCCTCCGTCCCTTCCCCTGTTCCCTATCAGCCCACGGGAGCGACGGCCCATCCCGCAGCGCCCTCCCGGAGTCGTGGTGGCCGGGGGCGTTGTCCTGAACCACTGATACACACGATTAATCTGCCGCCCATCGTTGGAGCGCAGGCGTGAGAGCGAGAGAGAGAGAGAGAGAGAGAGAGAGAGAGAGAGGGTCCCTATTCTCAACCATTTCGGGGCTCACACACCCACTCACACCCACGTTCAATAAGGCTTTCGTAGAGGTTGTTGTGTTAGCATTGCCATGGGTAGTTTTATGAGCCTTGTGATAGTTTGACGAGGTTTCTGCAACTCATGAGACCCGACTAAATCTCCTTTGCGGCCTTGGGAAATCGTTATTGTTGGGGCCGAAAGGAACTGGGAATGCGGGCCTCCTTTTTTTCAGCAAAGGAGACAGATCAAGGGCTTAAAAAAAGGAAAACAATGATGAAAAAAACCCCCCCGCTACTTACTGCCCCTAAAAAAAGATTGGAGAGGAGTGGCCTACATTCAATAAGGCTTTCGTAGAGACTGTAGTGTTAGAGTTTCCATGAGGGGTCGTTTTATGATGAGTTTAGTGATAGTTTGAACGTGAAAACGCTCATGAGGACGCAACTGACCTCCTTTGTGACCTTGGGAATTCGTTGCTGTGGGGGTTAAAAGGGTCTGAGGAAACGGGCCTGTCCAACACACCATTAATACTTCCATGGCTAGTTTTGTGACCCTAGTGATAGTTTGACAAGCCTTCTGCACCGTGAATGCGTAAATCACTCATGAGAATCCGATTAACCTCCTTAGCGGCCTTGGGAAATCGTAGTTGTGGGCCCCGAGAGCGTCTGGGAGTGCGGGCCTTGGCGGGGTCGGGCAGAGCGGTTCCTCCACCCTCGGGCCCCCAAACTAATTACAGCCTTGATTGCCTCTTTATCAGCGCGCCATCCCGATCCGGACATTGTTTACACTTAATAGGCGCGGCCACGGCGAAGCGTCCAGCCCGTTGAGATGATGAGGGGGACGAGGAAGATGGCCTGCTGGATGACCCTTTTCCCCTTTCACTCCCCCTCTCCTCCCGAAATTGACCTCTCTTTCGGCCACCTCTTTTGATTCTTTTATTTTAGGAGCAGCGAGTAGCGGGCCTTTTTTTTATTATTGTTTCCTTTTTTTTGTGCCCTTGAGCTGTCTCCTTTGTTTAAAAAAAAAAAAACAAAAACGACAACAACCCTACCCCCTTCTCTCCTCCCCCGCTGTAACTCCCCCGTACCCTCTTCTCTCTCCTCCCCGTTCTGACACCACCCTACCCCTCCCCCCCTACTCCCAGCATCCATTCTCACCCACCCCCACGTTATGTCCTTACACCCACACCCTTATACCCACGCCTTACATCCACTCTCATCCACCTCTTAATCCACCTTCACCTACCCCTCTTCCCTACGACACCAGCCCCTTCACCCGTCTCTTCATCCAGTCCTTCACGCAACCTTTCATCCACCCTTTTACTCATCCCTTCATCCACCCTTCCACCCATCACCCACTACACTCACCCTTACATCCACCCTCATACTCTCCCTTACACCCACTCACCCTCCGAATTCACCCGCCACTCCCTCCACTGTTACCCGGTACATCCACCATCATCTAACTTCAAGACATCCACCTCCGACCCCCCGCCCTCGTGCCCCCCTTCCCCCCCCCCTCCCGCCCCCCGCCAGGCTCCCCGGGGCATGGGCGAAGGGCCTTTCATTGCCTTGCCAATTAAGAGTCTCCCCGACCTTTATTGTGATGTCTATTTATCATTAATTAATATCCAACCATTCAGGGGAGGGGTAATTAATACTCGTCTGCCTCCCCCCCTACCCCCCGTCGCCCCCCTCAACCCCTCCCTCACCGCTGGCTAGAGTTGACCCGTTCCCTTCTTGCGACCCCCTTCCTTCCCCCTGGCCGTCTGCCCCTCTCCGTGCCCCTCCCTCACCCCTGGTTAGAGTGCTGACCCGCCCCCCTCACCCCCCCTAGCTAGAGTTTTGAACAGCCCCCCTCCGTCTCCCTCCCCTGGCCGTCTTCACCCCCTCCCCTGCGCCCTCCACCTAGCTGCCCCCCGCCCCTGCCCCCCTCTTGCGACCCCCTCCCCTCACACACCCCTTCCCCCCCCCACTCACCATCCATCACCATCCACCACCACCGAACACTACCATTCATCAACGAAGTATTAAATCAACGCTAAAGACGGCTACGTTTGTATTAGCGGAGAATCGAAATGTGTGTGTGTGTGTGTGTGTGTGTGTGTGTGTGGGTGTGTTAAGAGAGTAAACTAAGAACATTTTCACTCCTCTACTATTGGACAAGAAAGGAGGGAAGGGAAAGAGAAAGGAGGAGAAAGAATACATAGGAAGAACAGACACCAGAAGGAGGGAGAGGGAGTGGCAGAATCGAAGAGTATACGGTCAGAGAGAGAGAGAGAGAGAGAGAGAGAGAGAGAATACTAGTAAAACAATATTATACAGGCAGTTTCTCTCGTTGCTGTTGTCCTTATGGGTGGGGGGAGTGGGGGGGGGTGTAAGGGGGAGGGGGGGGTGACCAGACGAGGACGTGGGCGCAACGGGATTAAGGTCACACGTCGGCAGAGGGTTCAGTCCGCGCGGGTCTGAAGCAGCGAACCAGAATACTCGAGTCCCGACACTGCTTCGAATCAATTCCACCGTGACGCCGCTTAGCTAGGAAGGTTAAGGTAGTGGTGTTGGTTGCTGTAGTAGTAGTAGTAGTAGTAGTAGTAGTAGTGTGTTAGCTATAGTTGTAAGTGTATTAATAGTTGTAATAGAAGTAGATTATTCTGGTAACTATAATTGAGTCGTTCACGTTCTCTCGTCTTCATCAACTCACCCAAATGAACGTAGCAGCTTTAGTTTCATGCACCTATTCATAACTAACCTTTACTGCACGGTCGGGTCAGGTTAGGTCAAGTTACCCCTCCAAAGAATCACAGGCGAGAGGAGGTTACGGAGCTGAGCAACGAGGCAGGAATCCCCAAACTAACCCCGAGAGAGAGATAATGAGGGAAAAAGAAAGATTTGATGATGAGGAGGTAATTATGAAGACGGTTTGGCGGGGGGGGACGAACTTAAAAAAAAAAAAAAATAGTCATACCCTTAATTAGTTAGTACGCTATTCGATTTCTCTCATTTTCACCATTTGCCCCCGAGAGAGAGAGAGAGAGAGAGAAAATAAAGGAAAATGTTAATGACAGGAACGAGGCTATTAACACACGGAAGAGCAAACACACACACACACACACACACACACACACACACACACACACACACACACACACAAACAAAAACTGGCCATCCCCTCCATTAGTTTCATCACAATAGATAAGGCATTCAATTCCTCAACTCTCGCCTTTGCCCTCGAGAGAGAAAAAAAAGTTGAGCTGATAATGGAAAGCCACCCACAACAAAGGCGAACTCAAATACCTGGTCACACCCTTAATTAGTTTCATAACAGTATACAGGTGCGCTCTTTAATTCCCTGACTCCCACCTTTGCCCCCAGAAAGGAAAAAAAGAAAAGAAAAGGAAGGAGCTGATAACGCAAAGGAAGTCATAGGAACGAACAGAAACCTCAATTTCACCAGAATAATATTTTAAGTTATTCAATCCCTCGAAAATGGGGAATGGAGAGGAGGTGGGGAGGAGAAAGGGAAATGGGTGAGTGAGGAAAGGGGAGGGAGAGGAATGTGTGTGTGTGGGGGGGGGGGATGGGGAAGAGGTGGGGAAAATGGGGAATGGAGAGGAGGTGGGGAGGAGAAAGGGAAATGGGTGAGTGAGGAAAGGGGAGGGAGAGGAATGTGTGTGTGTGTGGGAGGGGGATGGGGAAGAGGTGGGGAAAATGGGGAATGGGTGAATGAGGAAGAGGAAAAAAAGAGGAGAGTGTGTGGGGGGGGATGGATGAGGAAGTGGTGGGGAGGAGGAAGAGAAATGGGTGAGTGAGGAAAGGGGGAGGAAAGTGTGTGTGTGTGTGTGTGTGTGTGTGTGTGTGTGAGAGAGGGCACATCGCAGCAATGAACACGTAGCTACACAACACACCAGCAAATCCTAACTCACGACAACGCTCATTAACCCACTAAAACAAGTCGATGCTTTGAACTATACGAGTCGGACGAAAGAGGAGAACAAGGGGTAAGAAGAGGAGGAGGAGAAGGAGGAGGAGGAGGATGGAAGAGGTGGCAAGCATCGGCGTTAAGGAGTCAACCCATCACAGCATCAAGTACAATCCTGGGTCACTGTGGGGTCAGTCAGGAGGAGGAGCGTTGCCAAGTTCTCGTACACACCGCATTGCATTTTCGTAGTTTCCGACTGATATCTAAAGCAAAAACAAGCAAACAAACCTCAATAAAAAACAGTTTTGACCCCAACTTTAATACTCCCTCGTTATTAGTGTAGGTACGAGAGTTTTGAGGCTTAAAAATGAGAAATACAATGTGGTGAATACGATAACATGGCAGCGCTGGTGAGGAGGGTAAGTCCACACGGGTCGGGGAAGCTTAACCCTGCCCAGCCTCGCCTCACGACCGAGTTCTTAAGCGCAAAACCACACTTAACGTTCTTCGACCTGGCCCCATCCTTCCCTCCCTCCCTCCCTTCGCTCCCCCTTATCTCCTCTCCTCAAACACTCCTGAAGGAATAAAACGTGGGATTGGCAAGGTTTACACAGACTTCCATTATTAAATTATGCACGAGTGTCCTGCAAGCAACGTGTCGGGAAGTGTTCGACTCATGACTCGCTCAATGCCTTACCTCGGCGGGCGGGTTGGTTGCTTGGGGTCGGGCATCTAAAGTTTGCAAAGTACTTGAGATTCCCGCCTAATGTGACTGGTTCTCGGCGCCTCCTGTTAACGCCGCGATGCCCCCGTGCGTGATCTGCCTCCCTGCTGGTGGGTTGGCGGCGGGGACGTCCGTGGGGGTGGAAAATGTGGTGTTTGTTTGTGTGTTTTGGTTCGTCTTTCTCACTCGCTCACCTCAAACTGCAGCCTCCGTCGCGCCGCGGGATGCCATGTTATCGTACTCAGAGCCTCATATTTACCGGTTTCTGACGCCTGACTATTGCCAAGAAGCACCTATTATTAACCATTTTTACGATAACTATATAAGAAGGCAGTTATTGGGGTCGAGGAGACAGTTTTTAGGTAGAAAGTCTGTAAATATGAGGCTGAGTACGACAATCTGACACCGTTTCTCCGCCGCCGCCGCTGCTGCCACGCACTGCTGCCAACACTTCAAGATGAACCCGCTGTGTTTTTAATGGCTTACGTGTTTAGCCTCAAGTTTATGATCGTGGTTATAAAAGAGGATATATAGCTTCAGATGCGTCGTGGTTTTTGTTTCTATATTGTGAGGAAAGGTAAAGGATTTTGCTGATAAATTTGTTTGATCAAAGAAAACCTGCCGGCGATTGGTACGCCTGCTGGTGTTAACGAGACCCTAGATTGAAGTCGTTTTTTCCCCTCCCATCAGCGCAGGTGTCCATTAACGTCAAGTTCAATTTAGTATTCAAAATATTAGACGCTGATATGTCATAAACCTCCTTTGCTCGTCTTTTGGTGTGTTCAGATCCCCGTGTGATGGGGTCGATTGGTCCTCCGTGAAGCAGAAAACGGGAGGAGTAACTTGTGCTTGTATTTCTTCCTGAACTCTTCCCACATCACCTCAACATTGTTCCCTCCCCTCACCCCGCCATAACTCTCCTTCTAGCACTACCTTACCTGCGGGCCAGTGTACCGGTGGCGCCTCCCTCCCAGGTGTCAGAAAACAGAGGCATTTCAGGTAAACTTTTATTGTCTTTTCGCGGTGTTCCCTGGCAAGGCGTGCTGCCGCGCCGCAATACTAAAATAGTACATCTGTTTAGGGGTCGAGCAGCGACTCGGTACAAACAACTCTGAGTGACTTAAGGCAAAGGATGGCTGAGGGGTCGGCGCCCCGCGGTGATCCGACTATCACAGCCCGGGTAGTGGACCGCCCCGCCCCGGGTGGTGGGGCAGCTCCTCCCTCCCCTGTCCTGTGGGTGGCGCCCCGCCCCGTGGACGGCTCGGGGCCGCCACCGCCTGTCCGCAGCACCGGGGGCGCAGCACTGGTCGGAACACCAATAAATACTTACATATATACATTGCACAACACTGAATACAAATGTACAAAAATATCACAGCTCTCTACATCAGTATCAGGTGGTGAGTGGCGCCGGGCCAGGCCGAGTATTGTACGGGCGGCGCGGCGGGCGCCGGGCCAGGCGGTCAGCGGCCCGGGGTGAGCCTACTCACGCCCCGGCCGACCGACCAGCCTGTCAGCCGGCCAGCCGGCCTGTCAGCCTGTCAGCCGGCGGCTTGACCACATCAAGG
The DNA here is from genome assembly GCF_024679095.1 of Eriocheir sinensis. Lineage (NCBI taxonomy): Eukaryota > Metazoa > Arthropoda > Malacostraca > Decapoda > Varunidae > Eriocheir > Eriocheir sinensis. Next base: position 3,074,116 of record NC_066509.1, on the reverse strand, counting down.
GTCAGTGACGTCACACTCTACTGCTTTGCAGAAAATGCGGAAAAGTAAATTACGAGAGAAAATAGACTATAGAGATCACGACCTTCCACTGTAGTGTCCTGCTACTGCGCTAGCTTACGAACACGCCCACTGTATCTACAAGGAGGCCCCGGGGCGCCGCGCGGCACCCCGGGGCCTGTCAGGTCCGGCACCAAGAAAATAGCGGGAGCGGCGCGGGCCGGGCGGCCGCTCCGCAACCTCTCGTAGAAAAATAAGCTTCTGTGGCACTACATCACTAGTGTCCTGCGGCGCACCAAGCTGTGTGACGTCACCGGGTGGAGGGAAGTGCGTGGTCACCGGGTCATCATGGACGGGAGTGGGTCAAGGGAGGTCGGCGCGGCCTCCCCCGTGAACACAGAGGTTGGGGCGGCGCGGCGCCGCTATACCACCATCTCGGTGGTGATGGGCTCGGGCTCCAGCGGCCGCGGGCTGATGGCCTTCAGGTTGATCTCCTTCTGCAGGCTCTTGCAGGCGGGGTCGTGCGGCGTCATGTTCCGCTCCACGTCGGCGTTCTGCACCTTGCGCATGGCGGCGGGCAGCCCGTGCGTCGGGGAGTCGCAGTCACTCAGGTCCGTCTCGGGGGTGGCCAGCATGCCCTTTTGGACCGGCATCAGGCCACAGGGGGGGGCCAGGGGGCCCAGGGGTGCCACGCGGGGGTCGCCCGGGCCCTGGGGACTCATCCTGGAGCAGGAGGGCTCCGCCCCGTCGGTGGGGCCCACGCTGAAGGTGGTGGTCTTGAGGGGGTTGTGGTACCGCCACAGCTTCTCCTCGTTCTCGTTGTTGGACTTCTCGACGTGGGTGTCCTCCGCCAGCTTGTGCCGCGACGAGTGGGACGGGAAGGCGTTGCGGTGGTGCGCCTGAAGGTGCCGCCGCCGGCACTGCCAGTAGCCCAGCGCCGCCACCACCAGCACCACCAACACCACCAGCACCACCGTCACGGCCGCCAGCACGCCGCTCGCCACGCCTGCTGGGAGAGGAGGGAAAAGATTGCATTAGTAGGCACGTCAGCGGCCGCGGTAACAGACAGACAAGCGGACAGACACTGACAGACAGACAGTTACTTTTCAATTTACGTTTTCCGGATAATCCTTCAGCTAAGTTGCGGTTTTCCAAATACACGAATGAATATAACTAAACGCTGCCCTCCTTATTAGGGAGAAATAAATGTTTACATATTTACTGCCAATAAGACGATAATAAGAAACGTAATTAAGGAGTCAAGTGATGGGGACGGGTGGCTGTCCGTCACTCGGGGACGGATTAGAGAAACCTGCCGAGCCCTGACGCGGCGGTGAGGAGAATATATGACGACGTGCTGGGAATGAGCTGCGTCTCCCCGTCGGCGCTGCCCCCTCGCCCCCCGCCCCCCACACGAAGGCTATGCTGAAGTTGGCCTCTCCAGAACAAGTCCCTCCCGCCCCAGCCTATAAGACTAGGCACAGCACAACACTGCAACACACATAGACAACGCCACAGGGGAGCACACACACACACACACACACACAGCAACACTCACCGGGCTCGCCGCTCACCACCGTCGTCTCCACCTTCACCTCCACGGCGGCGGCCAGGGCGGAGGCGGGCGTGAGCTTCCTGCTGACCAGCTCGCCGAGGGTCTTGGCCGCCATGGTGACGTCCCCGCGCGGCCCCTCGCTCACGTAGGACTGTGTGGGCAAGGCGGAGAGGCTTAGCGGCACGTCCTTCACGCCTCGAGGGCACTTAACGCTAACAATGCCACTGACAGACAACATCATCGCTCACTCAGACGCCGCTTTGTACTCACCAGCGTGACTTCTATCGTGTCGTTTGTGCCCACCAGCAGGCCGCAGAGGATGATGGGCGCGGGCGTGGAGGTGTGGGCGTGGCGGTCAGCCCAGGCGGCGCGCAGGCCCTGGCACACCGTCTGGACGCGGGAGCCCGGCGGCAGCCTGGCGCGGTCCAGGATGAGGGTGAGTCTGGCGCAGCCGTTGTTGAGCGTGGCGTGGTTGGGCACGCAGTCCTCGGGGCCGGGGTTGGTGCGCGGGGCCACGTGCTGCCCCTCCTCGCTCAGCATCCGGCACTCTCCCCACGGCTCGCAGGGCGGTGCCAGGCACCAGTGCAGCGGCCCCGGCACGCACACCTGCAACAGAGGCATCGCGGGGGTTACCTTAGGGACGGGAAGGACGGGAAGGCAAGGTGGATGTATCATGACGTATCAAACAAGCATCTAGACAGGAGGGTGAGGGGCGTGACTCACCTGGTGGGGCTCGCACGGGTAGTGGCCGGGGTCGCGGGAGCTGAGGCAGTTCTCAGGGCCGCACCACACGTCCGAGCAGGAGGCGACGCCGTGGCTGCAGTGGCAGGAGTTGCACTGGTGGCGCCACACGGCGCCGTGGGGCCGCAGGTCCTCGCCCCACTTGCACGCCTTGGAGGCCTGGACGGAGGTGCTGTTGTTCTCGACGAGCTCGCAGCGGCCTCCGGTGCGTCCCGGCGGGCACAGGCACGTGAAGTCCGCGACGCCGTCGATGCAGGTGCTGCCGAAGGCGCAGGGGGAGGAGGCACACTCGTTGATGTTGACGCGGCAGTCCGGCCCCGCGAAGCCCGGCGCGCACTCACACACGCGCCAGTTGATGCCGTCCACGCAGAGGCCGCCGTTGTAGCAGGGGTGCGGCGTGCAGTCGTTGATGTTGTTGTTACAGGCGGCGCCGTCCCAGCCGTCCGGACACAGGCAGGTGAAGCCGTCGCCGCTGTTGACGCACGTGGCGCCGTTCTGGCACGGCGACGAGTCACACGGGCGGCGCTCCGCTGCGGCACAAAACAGACTCATGCACACCCGTCCCTGGAGCAGCTGTCAACACCCTGCACACACACACACACACACACATACACACACACACGGGAACACAGTGTCGCCGGGCATACTCACGGATCTGACAGATGCTGCCGCGCCACTCGGGCAGGCAGTGGCACACGAAGCCGTCGCCGAGGTCGACGCAGGTGCCGCCGTTCTGGCAGGTGTTGGGGTCGCAGTGGGAGGTGGTGGAGGAGCAGGTGCGGCCCTTCCACTCGTCCTGGCACACGCACGTGAAGTCCCTGTCGCCGTCCCTGCAGGAGGCGTTGTTGCGGCACGGACGCTCAGCGCACTCGTCCACATCTGTCGGCGAAACAAGGCACGGTCAGCGGCGTTTTGACGGGTAGCGGCGAGCCCCACGAGGGAGGCCGCGTGTCATGTACTGAAAGGGTGTCGTTAGCCAGGCAATACCCCGCAGCATCATCTGATCTGACCTCTTAGTGACGCCCCGAGCATCCCGAGCCAGAGTGATCCGGGACTGGGACGCAAAACAATGAGGCGGACGTGCTGGGTACACGGAGGGTTCACGGTCCCCGCCGCCGCCGTCCCCGCCGCGCGCGGAAAGGAGATCCCGAACACCCGGCGTCTGACGTGACCGTGTTTATGTAAATTTAACTATAAACGAAATCTTCCGTGACTTCCCGCCGCCGCGTCGGGCCGGGAAAGGAAGTGATCCCGCGCGTCCGTGTGGAGCGACGCGGCGCGGCGGGGGGCGGCGGACCCCCGGGAGTCAGGAAAAGAGAAAATCTGCTGCACTAATTAAATGCAGCGAGTTCGTGATTCGGGTAATAAAACTTTCCCTTTGTGGTGATATTCATCTGCGATAATGAAAACTGGAGGTGGGGAGGTGTGGGGGCGAGGGGGGGCGGTGAGGCGCGGAGGAGGGAGGGGCAGAGTGACGCATCGTGAAGGCAGACGGACGGACGGGAGGCGGGAGTCACGCTGGGCCGAGGCGGGGCGGGGCGGGGCGGGGCAGGCAGCCGGGGGGAGGGGGCGGCGCGCTGGGGAGCCTCGCGCCGTGAGACCCTCTAATTGCCTCTCTCCCGAGCGGCGGCAACACGGCGCCATTGTTACACAAACATGAAAACATGAGCACCGCATACCGATGAGGGCGGCGGCCTCGTTAGTTGACGCCCCCCCCCCCCCTCCGCCCCCGCCCCCGCCTCTGCCGCCGCCCCCGCCTGACCACAACCCTTCCTAGGCACACTCCACCCCACCCCTCGCCCCCACTCCCTTTCCGGCACTCCCAAGAAAAGAACACTCACCAATATTGCAGTAAGGTCCCCCAACCCCACCCCCACCCACTAACCCAACCCCACCACAACCCTTTCTAAGCACCCTCCACCCCTGCCCCCCCGCTCCCCTCCGGCACTTCCAAGCCAAGATCACTCACCAGTGTTGCAGTAGGGACCCCACCCCCACTCACACCCTTGCCCCCAACCCAACCCCACCACAACCCTTCCTAGCCAAACTCCACCCCTGCCCCTCCCGCTCCCCCCCGGCACTCCCCAGCCAAAATCACTCACCAGTGTTGCAGTAGGGTCCCTCCCAGCCCGGGTCACACACGCACTGGAAGCTGTTCTCGAGGTCGACGCAAGTGCCACCGTTCATGCACGGGGAAGACTCGCAATCGTTCACGTCTGGAGAGAAGGAAAGGAAGGGAAGGGAAGGGAAGGTTAGCGCGGCCACTCAAGGTAATCAGGAGCCGTGAAACAAGTCAAAAAGCGACCCAGGGAAGTTTTATGGTCATTTGGTCATTTGGGGCATCAGCGTTGTAAAAATTGTCGTACTCTGAACACTCCATTTATCATTTTTAGGCTCCAAGACTGTCGTAACCACACACATAACAATAGAAATTTAAAGTTATCGTTAAAACTGTGAAATACTGATGGTTTTCGTTTTTTCTGCTATATTTATCGGTCAGAAATTACGAAAATGCAATGCGCTGAGTACGATAATTTGACAACGCTGGTGGGTATGTACTGATCAGTGACTTAAGGGGCGAGGGACAAGGGAGCATAAAACAGATAAAAAAGAGGAGATTAAAGAGTACTTGGAAAACATTCTAGTCATGAAGTCAGTCTGTGGGCATGTACCGATGAGTGACTTAAGGGGCGAGGGACGAGGGAGCGTAAAACAGATAATAAAGAGCAGATTAAAGAGTACTTGGAAAACATTGTAGTCATGAAGTCAATCTGTAGGTATGTACCGATCAGTGACTTAAGGGGCGAGGGACAAGGGAGCGTAAAACAGATGAAAAAGAGGAGATTAAAGAGTACTTGGAAAACATTCTAGTCATGAAGTCAGTCTGCGGTCATGTACCGATGAGTGACTTAAGGGGCGAGGGACAAGGGAGCGTAAAACAGATAAAAAAGAGGAGATTAAAGAGTACTTGGAAAACATTGTAGTCATGAAGTGGGTATGTACCAATCAGTGACTTAAGGGCGAGGACAAGGAGCATAAAACAGATGAAAAGAGGAGATTAAAGAGTACTTGGAAAACATTGTAGTCATGAAGTGGGTATGTACCAATCAGTGACTTAAGGGGCGAGGGACAAGGAAGCATAAAACAGATAAAAAAGAGCAGGTTAAAGAGTACTTGGAAAACATTGTAGTCATGAAGGCAATCTGTGGGTATGTACCAATCAGTGACTTAAGGGGCGAGGGACAAGGGAGCGTAAAACAGATGAAAAAGAGCAGATTAAAGAGTACTTGGAAAACATTGTGGTCATGAAGTCAATCTGAAGGTATGTACCGATCAGTGACTTAAGGGGCGAGGGACAAGGGAGCGTAAAACAGATGAAAAAGAGCAGATTAAAGAGTACTTGGAAAACATTGTAGTCATGAAGGCAATCTGTGGGCATGTACCAATCAGTGACTTAAGGGGCGAGGGACAAGGGAGCGTAAAACAGATGAAAAAGAGCAGATTAAAGAGTACTTGGAAAACATTGTAGTCATGAAGGCAATCTGTAGGCATGTACCGATGAGTGACTTAAGGAACGAGGGACAAGGGAGCAAAAAACAGATAAAAAAGAACAGATTAAAGAGTACTTGGAAAACATTGTAGTCATGAAGGCAATCTGTGGGTATGTACCGATCAGTGACTTAAGGGGCGAGGGACAAGGGAGCGTAAAACAGATAATAAAGAGCAGATTAAAGAGTACTTGGGAAACATTGTAGTCATGAAGGCAATCTGTAGGTATGTACCGATCAGTGACTTAAGGGGCGAGGGACAAGGAAGCGTAAAACAGATGAAAAAGAACAGATTAAAGAGTACTTGGAAAACATTGTAGTCATGAAGTCAGTCTGTGGGTATGTACCGATCAGTGACTTAAGGGGCGAGGGACAAGGAAGCATAAAACAGATAAAAAAGAGCAGGTTAAAGAGTACTTGGGAAACATTCTAGTCATGAAGTCAATCTGCGGTTATGTACCAATCAGTAATTTAAGGGAGCACACAGCAACTCTTCCTTGGTGACGTAAAACAAAACAAACAAAAAAATAGACCTCCATGGAAAATCTCTTGTCAATCGGTCAATCTATGTCTATGACCTCTCTTTCGGCCACCTCTTTGGATTCTTCTTAGGAGCAGCGAGTAGCGGGCTTTTTTTTATATTATTGCTTCCTTTTTTGTGTGCCCTTGAGCTGTCTCCTTTGTTGTAAAAAAAAATGTACCTCTAACAAATTTAAGGGGAAACTAAACGACTGTTCCCTGATGACGTCCACTCCAGGTCCACTTACTTATATGGCAGTACTGTCCGCTGAAGCCAGGGTCACACACGCAGGAGAAGGCCCCCTCGGCATAACTGACGCAGCGGCCGTGCCTCCCGCAGATGTTGGAGGGCACGAGGAGGACCGCCCCGGACTCCTGAGACTCCGGCACCGTGCAGCTGTCGACCACTGAGAAGGGGAGGGGGGGCGGCGGTGAGGGGGGGCGGGGGGAGCACACCACAGACAGCCACAACACTTGCATCAGACTCGTCCTCCTCCAGTCTGAGCCGTGACACACACACACACACACACACACACACACACGCGTTCAGACAAGGGGTAAGGACATGACAAGGACACAAACAACACAGGTAACGGACAGGACACGCGAGAGAGAGAGAGAGAAAGAGAGGGAGAGGGAGAGGGAAGGGAGGGAGGAGGGAAAGGTTGACACGAACGTAGAGAATTCCATCAGTCAAACGGGACTTAAGAATATGACTTGTTTTTTATTTTGTTTTTTGTTTTTTCAGTTCTTTTATGTTCTTTATGTTTCTTATATATCCATTTAAAGGGTCTGAGTGGAGGATCTTTAAGGGAGATAGATACATAAATAGACAGTGAGAGATAGATAGACAGATAGATAGTAGATAGATAGATAGATAGAGAGAGAGAGAGAGAGAGAGAGAGAGAGAGAGAGAGAGAGAGAGAGAGAGAGAGAGAGAGAGAGAGAGAGAGAGACAAATAAAAAAAAATCATAAGAAAGAACACACAGCAAACAAGCACAAACAAACAACAAATAAACAAAAACAAACAGAAAAAGTAAAAATAAGAAAAACGCACGATAACAAAAAAAAAAAAAAAAAAAATAACGAGAAATCTCAGAAAACGAAAACGATGAAGAGAAGGAAAAAAAATAGAGAAAATAAAAGATGAAGAAGGGAAGCGAATCGTATAGGAGGAAGAGGAGGAGGAGGAGGAGGAGGAGGAGAAAGTGGAAGAAATGAAAGAAAAAGAGGAAAATAGAGAAAAAAATGAGAGAAAAATAAGAGAAGATGAAGATGGGAAGTTAGTCGATAGGAGGAAGAGGAGGAGGAGGAGGAGAAAGTGGAAGAAATGGAAGAAGAAGAAGAGGAAAAGGAGGAAGAGGAGGAGGAGAAAGTGGAAGAAATGGAAGAAGAAGAAGAGGAAAAGGAGGAAGAGAAGGAGGAGAAAGTGGAAGAAATGGAAGAAGAAGAAGAGGAAAAGGAGGAAGAGAAGTAGGAGAAAGTGGAAGAAATGGATAAAGAGGAGAAAAAAGAGGAAGAGGAGATAGAAGATTAGTAAAAGAGGAAGGCAAAAGAATGGAATAAAAAACGAGAAAAAAAATATGAAAAAGAAGCAAAAATTTGGACTAAAAACAGAAATAAAGAGAATCAAGAACAGAACAGATGATAGGAAACAGAGAGGAATGAGGGGCAAAGGGAGAGAGCGACAGGGGGGCAAGGCAGGGCAAGGGGGGGGGGGGGGCGTGTCCTTACCTTGGCAGGGGGGCGTGGTGCAGGCGGGGCGGGGAGACGAGCAGTTCTTGCCGGCCCATCCCTCGGGGCAGTGACAGTAGTAGTCGGAGCGCGTGTTGATGCAGGGGGCGCCGTTGTCACACGGGTTCGGGTTGCACAAGTCGATGTCGATCTGGAGAAAGGGAGACAAAAAAGGGATGTATAAGTTGACTCGAGGGCAAAAACAAAAGAGAAACGATAACAAGTTGGCTTCTCGAGGGCAAAAACAAAAGAGAAACGATAATAAGTTGGCTCGTCGAGGGTAAAAACAAAAGAGAAACGATAACAAGTTGACTTCTCGAGGGCAAAAACAACAGAAATATATGTAATAAATGCAATATATGTTAGCTTTACTGTACCGTACCATCTGTTAGCCCTACTGTACGGCAATATATAATAGCTTTACTGTACCATACCATCTGTTAGCCCTACTGTACGGCAATATATAATAGCTTTACTGTACCGTACCATCTGTTAGCCCTACTGTACGGCAATATATAATAGCTTTACTGTACCGTACCATCTGTTAGCCCTACTGTACGGCAATATATGTTAGCTTTACTGTACCGTACCATCTGTTAGCCCTACTGTACGGCAATATACGTTAGCTTTACCGTATCATACCATCTGTTAGCGTCTCTGTACCGTACCATCTATAGTGTCACTGCACCGTACTCACCTCACACTGCTGCCCGGAGAACCCAACAGGACAGATGCAGCGGTAGTCGGCTAGCATGTCCACGCACTCCCCTCCGTTGTGGCAGGGCGCGTTGCTACACTCATCCACCTCCGTCTCGCAATGCCGACCTGAGGGAGGGAGAGAGAGGGATACATGGAGGTTTATACATGGACACTGGACACACATACATACATACATACATACTCATATACATTTGGTACATATTATGAGCCCCCCTCTTCCTTTTCCTCTTCCTCTTCTTTCCTCTCTTCTCCTTCCTCTTCCTCTTCTGCCCCTTCCTTTTTTCTCTTCCACCCTTCCTTTCTTTCTCTCTCCCCCTCCTCCCTTTCTTTGCTACATATTATAACCCCTCTTCTTCCTCTTCCTCTTCCTTTTCCTTCCTCTCTTCTCCCTCCTCTTCCTCTTCCACCCCTTCTTTTTTCCTCTTCAACCCCTTCCTTTCTTTCTTTCTCTCTCCTCTTCCCCTTTCTTTCTTCTCCCTCCTCTTTCTCTTCCACCCCTTCTTTTTTTCTCTTCAACCCCTTCCTTTCTTTCTTTCTCTCTCCTCTTCCCCTTTCTTTTTCCTCCTCCTCCTCTTCCTCCTTTTCCCATTTCCTACCTAAGCTAACCTAACTATGCTTCCCCATTCCCTTACCCTTTCTACCCCTCCCTTCTACCTCCCCCTACATAACCCCCTACCTACCCTTCCCTACCTTTAACCTCAAACACTGAACCTCTTTCCTTCCCTTCCTTTCCCCTTCCATTATCCTCCCTATTCCTCTACTTCCTCTCCCCTCTCCCCAATCTTCACCCCACTCAACCCATTTCTCCTCTTACCTCCCCCTTCCTCTCCCCTCACCCCAGTCTCCCCCCACTCTCACTTAACCCATTTCTCCTCTCCCTCCCGTACCCCTTCCTTCCCTCCGTACCCCCCCACCCCACCCCAGGTCACACACACAAGCACACTCAACCCCTCCCTTTCTTCCTCCCCTCTCCCCCTTCCCTTCCTCCCCTTTCCCCCCTCCCCCCCCCTTAGGATGGCACGCATATTGAAGTAGTCTAAAGTGAGGTTCGTGATCCGTCAGGCTTCAAAGTGCATGAGAGAGAGAGGGGGGGTGGGAGAGAGAGAGAGAGAGAGAGAGAGAGAGAGAGAGAGAGAGAGAGAGAGAGAGAGAGAGAGAGAGAGAGAGAGAGAGAGAGAGAGAGAGAGAGAGGAAAAAAACCCCGAGACTATGTAGAGTACCACTAAATAATGCAAGAAGAACAAGCATTACCACCACGTCAACCCCCCCCAACCCCCCCCCCTCACCCCCTACCCCCCCCCCCATCACCCACCAGTGTAGCCATGGTCGCAGGCGCAGTGATAGTCATCCACCAGGTCAATGCAGGTCGCCCCGTGGATGCATTGACCCTGGCAGTCGTTGAGGTTAAGGTTGCAGTTCTTGCCTTCCCAACCCTTGCGGCACTGGCATTCGTAATCTCCCTCGAGGTTGACGCAGGACACGGCGTTGATGCAGGGCCGCCCTTGGCACTCATCGGAATCTGAGGGGTGGAGTGGGAGAAGGGGGAGTTAGGTGTGGTATCGGTAGAGGAGGAAGAAGAGGAGGAAGACGGGGAGGGAAGAGAGAGAGAGGTGGAGGGGTTAGGAGGGGAGGAAGAAGAGGAGGTAGACGGGGAGGGAAGAGAGAGAGAGGTGGAGGGGTTAGGAGGGGAGGAAGAAGAGGAGGTAGACGGGGAGGGAAGAGAGAGAGAGGTGGAGGGGTTAGGAGGGGAGGAAGAAGAGGAGGAAGACAGGGGAGAGAAAGGATAGAGGTAGAGGGGTTAGGTGTGGTGAGGGGAGGGATGGGTAGAGGAGGAAGGAAAGGAGGGAGACGGGAAGGAGATATGAGGAAAGGGGAGAGAACCAGGAAGGAAGAAGATTAGAGGGAAAGAAGGAAAGGGGAAAGAGTATGGAAGGGAGAAGAAAAGGAGTGAAGGAAGGAAAAAGGAGACGGGGGAAAGGGTATCGAAGGGAGTAGAGAGGAGAGAAGGAAGGGGAGAAAGAAGAAAGGGAAGGGGAAAAGTATGGAAGGGGGAGATAGATTAGAGGGAAAGAAGGAAAGGGGAAAGAGTATGGAAGGGAGAAGAAAAAGAGTGAAGGAAGGAAAAAGGAGACGGGGGAAAGGGTATCGAAGGGAGGAGAGAGGAGAGAAGGAAGGGGAGAAAGAAGAAAGGGAAGGGGAAAAGTATGGAAGGGGGAGATAAAATGGAGACGCACGCAAGGAAGGTAGAAAGGGAGGAAAAAGGGAAAGAAAGAGATATAAGAGTTGGGAAAGGAAGAAGATAGGAAGGAAAACGATGATAGTAGAGAGAGAGAGAGAGAGAGAGAGAGAGAGAGAGAGAGAGAGAGAGAGAGAAAACGGAGAAGACCAGAGAGAAGGAGGAGGAACAAAACAAAGGATAAAAAAAAAAGAAACACTAAAATTTCAACTCAATCCAATTCAACCCAACCTTTAACCCAACCAGCAACTCAACCCATCGCCTAACACAACCAGCAACTCAACCCATCCTTTAACCCAACCAGCAACTCAATCCATCACCTAACACAACCAGCAACTCAACCCATCCTTTAACCCAACCAGCAACTCAATCCATCACCTAACACAACCAGCAACTCAACCCGCAACACTACGCCGCGCAACACTCACCGAACTGACAGGTGTTGCCCTCCCAACCTTGCGTGCAGTTGCAGCTGAAGCCATTGACCTCGTCCATGCATTTACCCCCGTGTTCGCAGGGGCTGGAGGCACACTCGTCCACGTCTGTAAGGGGGGAGGTCAAGAGAGGTCAAGAGAGGTCATCAGATGGGGGGGAAGTTACGAGGTCATGGGGTAGGGGGAAGGGGGGGGGGAGAGGGGTACGATAACACATAAAAAAACATCACACTAAAATTCTATACACGCACATATGTTTATTTTTTCTCTCATTTTCTTTTTGTCTTTCTTTCTTTCTCTCTCTTTTTCTTTCTGTCTATCTATCTATCTTTCATTTCTTCTTTCCTTCCTTCTTTCTCTTCTTTCTTTTTCTTTCTTTCTGTACTTTTTCCTTCTTTCTATCTCTCATTTATTCTTTCTTTTTTATCTTTTTTTTTTCTTTCTTTCTTTCTTTCTCTCGTTTCGGTTTTATGCGATCGTTGTTTGAGCGAGTAAGTTTCTTTCTCAAATAACTCTCTCTCTCTCTCTCTCTCTCTCTCTCTCCTTTATTGGTTCATTCTTCTCTTTTCCTCCATTTCTCCGGTTTCATTTTCCTCCCTCTCTCTCTCTTCCTCCTCCTCCTCCTCCTCCTCTTTATTCCTCCTCCTTCCTCTTTCCCAAATCACACTCGTTAGCATCGACAAACACACACACACACACACACACACACACACACACACACACACACACACACACACACACACGAACAAACAGAAAAGCACAGAAGGGACAGACAAACTCCTCCTCCTCTTCCTCCTCCTCCTCCTCCTCTTCCTCCCTATCCTCTTCTCTCTTTCCCTCTCCTCCTCTTTCTGATTCCTTTCCCTCATTTTCCTCCTCTTCTTGATCATTCTTCCTTCCTCTTCTTCCTTCCTCCTCCTCCTCCTCCTCCTCCTAATATTCATGCTTGTTAAATCATCAATAAAGCGACTCTCTCTCTCTCTGTAATCCAATTCATTAATATTTTCTAGTTATGATTTTTATTTGATTATTTTCTTATCATTTTATTCTTTCATTTGTATTTTTTTTCACGTAATGAGAGAGAGAGAGAGAGAGAGAGAGAGAGAGAGAGAGAGAGAGAGAGAGAGAGAGAGAGAGAGAGAGAGAGAGAGAGAGAGAGAGAGAGAGAGAGAGAGAGAGAGAGAGAGAGAAAGAGAGAAAGAGAAAGGAGATGAAAAGGCATGTCCCCTCACCCACACCCCTTCTTTCCCTCCCTTCTTTCCTCCACTCTCCCTTCCTCCACATACTTGGCTGAGTGGAAGGATGATGGAGTGGACAGGTGGAGGAAAGGGGTGACGATGGAGGAGGAAAAGGAGGAAAAAGGTGAGTGATATTGATGACTCTTCACACCCATCTCTCTTCCTCTTCCTCCTCTTCCTCCCCTCTTCCCCTTCCTTCTTCTTCCTCTTTCCCTTCCTCCTCTTTCCTTCCTCCTTCTTCCTCTTCCCTCTTCCCCTTCCCTTTCCCTCTTCCCCTTCTATTCCCCTTCCCTCTTCCCCTTCCTCCTCTTCCTCCCCTCTGCCCCTTCCTTTCCCCTTCCCTCTTCCCCTTCCCTCCCCTTCTTCGGACGTATGACAAATGGACACAAAGTAAATAGGATGTTCTCTCCCGTCTCTCTCTCTCTCTCTCTCTCTCTCTCTCTCTCTCTCTCTCTCTCTCTTTCTCTCTCTCTCTTTACACTGTTTTTCATTTCTCTTGTTAAAAAAATGATGTTTTGTTTCCACTAATTATTTTCTTCTTTCTTCTTGTCTTTGGTGTTGTCTTGTTCAAAATTTTCCTCTTTATTTTCTTCTTCTTTCTTATTCCGTTATTTCTTCGTTTCTTCTTCTTTTTCTTTTCTTTTTCTTCTTGTTTTTGTCCACTTTCCTCTTTATTCTTTTTTCTTTTGTCTTTCTTTTTCTTCGCTGTTTTCTGGTCCTTAACTTTCCTCTCTGCTCTGTCTTCTTTGTCTTTTCCTTGTCTTTCTTTATTCCTCTTTTCTTTTTTGGGTGTCTTTAAATAACTCCTTTTTTTCCTGTCTCTATTTTCCTTTCAGCTTTTTTCTCTTCCCTCATCACTAACTTTTTCGCTCCCTCTCTCCCTCTCCCCTTCATCACCCCTCTCTCCTCTCCCCTCCTCTCCCCTACCTCCTCCACTCATCACTCACCGCCCACTCAGCGCCCACCATTAGTGATTAACAAACTGTACCTGTCACACCTGTAATGCACTTCTCTCCCCCTTCCTCCCCTCCCCCCTCCCTCCCTCCCCATTTTTACCTGTCCTGTCTACCTGTCTTTTGCTTACCTCCTCCTCCGTCTACTTCTCTTCCTCTTCTTTCTTCTTTTTTTTTTTTCCATCTTTATCTCTCTATTTGTCCTATTCTTCCTATCCTCCTCCTGCCCTTCTCTTCTCTTCTCCTCTTTTTCATCTCTCTCTTCCTTCCTCCTTCCGCCTCTGTCCTTCCTTCTCCTCTTCTTTTTTTCATCTTTCTCTTCTTGCCTTCTCCCTTCTCTCTCTCCTCCTCCTCCTTCCTCTCTCCCTTCTCCTTCTATTTCTCTTCCTATCTATCCCCTTCCCTCTCCCCTATATTCTCTTCCCCTTTCCATTTTTCTCTCCCTTTCTGTATCTACCCTCCTCCTCCTCCTCCTCCTCCTCCTCCTCTTCTCTTCCATCTATTTCTCTCTTCATGTTTATACTCTTCCATCTAATCAAACTCCATATCCTCCTCCTCCTCCTCCTCCTCCCCCATCTATGCGTTTCACTCAACTTAGCAAACAAGATACAAGATGAATATTGCATTTTCATGTGTGTGTGTGTGTGCGTGTGTGTGTGTGTGCGTGTCTCTGTGATCACGATGTTTGTTGATGCTATTAGGCAACGATGTGTGTGTGTGTGTGTGTGTGTGTGTGTGTGTTTATAGGAAAATGAATTGGATGGGAGGTGAATGTTTGCGTGCATTAGTGCGTGTGTGTGTTTGTGTGTGTGTGTGTGTGTGTGTGTGTGTGTGTGTGTGTGTGTGTACGCCCATTAACTGCACTTGTGGTCTATGGCATAAAATTATCAAAGGGCTTTAGGGACTATTATAAAAAAAATCATATTTCTCTTAGTCCTGAGGGAGCGATAGAGAGGAAGAGGGAGAGGAAGGGAGGAAGAGAAGGAAGGGAGAGGAGGAGGAGGAAGACAGACGAGAAAGGAAGGGGAGACGGAAGGGAGATGGAGAGCAAAGAGGAGAACAGGAAAGGGAAGGAAATTGTATGGATGGAGGAAAGTGAAATAAAGAGGAAAAGAAGAAAAAAAGAAGAGGAAGAAAAAGGTAGATAGTAGAGAAGAGAAAGTAAATAGGGCGATGGGCAGAGAAGTGGAGATAAGAAGAAGAAGGAAAACGAAAGAACAGGAGATGGAGAAGAAAGGAAGGAAGGAAAAGATATGAAAAAGGAAAAAAAAGAGAATCAAGTGAACAGGAAAGGAGGTAGAAGAGAACGGGATAAATAGGAAAGAAAAAGAAAAGAAGAAAAGAAGAATTGAGAGAAAAAAGAGAAAGGAGAAAAGGGAAAGAAAAAGAAGAGCAATGAACAGAAGAAGAGAGAGAAGAGAAGGAGGAAGATGAAGAGAAAAAGAAAAAGAGAAAGAAGAGAGGAAGAGAAAAAAAGGACAAAGAGAGAAGGTGAAAAGGGAGAGAAAAAGACCACAATGAGAAGAAGTGGAGGGAGGAAAGAGGGAAGAAGAAGAGGGAAGGAGGGGAGGAGAAAGGGGAGGTGAGAGGGGAGAGAAAGGGGGGGTGAGGGGAGAGACATAAGGGTGTGGTCTATCTCCCAGGGGATAAGTCGCCTTTTACAGCCCATGGGGAGGAAAGGGGGGAGAGGGGAGAAGGGGGGGAGGGGGGAGGGGGTAATGGAGGGGAGGGGAGTATATAGGAAGTTGAAGGGAAATGATAATGAGAATGTGACCAAAAGGGAAAGAAAAAAATGATAGAAAAAAAATAGAGGCGGCGATGCATTAAATAAAGCTGAGGGCGTTGTTGTTGTTGTTGTTGTTGTTGTGGATGTTGTTGTTTTTGTTGTTCTTTTTCATCATCTCATTATTTTTTCTTTTCTTTTCCTTTTCTTCTTTTTTTCTTTTTCTTTTCCTCCTTCTTTTCTTCTTCTAATTTTTCTTTTCTTCCTTCTTCTTCTTCTTTTTCTTCTTTTTTTCTTTTTTTTTCTTTTTCTTCTTCCTTTTCTTCTTCTTCTTCTTCTTCTTCTTCTCATTATTATTATTATTATTATCATCATTATTATTTTTATTTTGGGAGAGGTTTGTTGACGATGATAAGCTCTTCTCACGCACGCACACACACGCACACACACACACACACACACACACAGAAACTTATAATTTATAATGCCGTGTCGCATATTTCAAATAAGACAGTATCATTAAGTTATTAAGTGTGTGTGTGTGTGTGTGTGTGTGTGTGTGTGTGTGTGTGTGTGCGCGCGAGAGAGAGAGAGAGAGAGAGAGAGAGAGAGAGAGAGAGAGAGAGAGAGAGAGGAAAGTATATAATCAGATCAGGGAGGTTCAAACACTCACCCTCCCCATCCCCTCCTCCCTCTCCCCCTCCCCCCCTTCGGTCAACACTCCCTGACCACCCAACGTTTGCTGACCAGTCAACCAAACTCCCCCGCTGTCAATTTTCATCCCATTAATTAAGTGTTTTCATCCATTTACCATCAATTCTGCGTGTGTGGCCCCTCGGAAACCCCTTAATTCTATATACCCATCAACTATACAGAACCATTACTTGAATATAGCAATCATTTTTATGCATCCGTTAATAATATTTGGTTCTTAAATGTCTAGTTTCCTAAGTCTGTATAGTTCTAAATTATGTGAGCAACCATTAATTCGCTGGTGTTATTACATTTGTACAATTTAAGGAATTTTTCAGTCACCGCCGAGTGGCCTAACACTACCCACATGCTGTCCAGAAGACCGTCTATCATCCCGGACTCTTGATTCTCTCTAAAAGACGATCAAAGATGAGCTCCGGAGGGCAGAACGAGCCAAGCAAGATGGTGTCACTATAAACACTTGCCTGCGCCATAACGAGCCGGGGCCGACCACCAGGCCAGACCAAGAAAGCCTACTGGCGTCATGGGCAAAACGTAAAAAATACATAAATTTGTATAGATTGTAATTCTGTGTTATCATTCTTTCTGTATGGGGGAAGGAAGGAAAAGGAAAGAACGATATAAAAGGAAAACAGAAAATTAAGAAAGGACGAAAGGAAGGAAGGAGAGAGGAAAGAGAGAATGAAAGAAAAGAAAAAAAGAAAGACAAGAGAAGGAAGAAGGGAAGGAAAGAAGGACATACAGGAAAACATAATAAACAAGAAGAAAGAAAGAAAAAAAAGAAAAGTTAGCGACAGAAGGGAAAAAGAGAGACAGACAGACAGAGAGAGAGAGAGAAGGGAGGGGAACAGAAGGGAGGAAGTAAGAGGGGGAGCGCCAGTGAAGGGGAGAAAAGGGAAAAGGGGAGGAAAGAGAAGGGAGGGGAGGAAAAGGGGGGGGAGGGGGGGAGGTAAGGGCGGCATGTGTCATAGTATTGAATCATAAGGTCCACAACGCGATCCGGAATTATGGTTTTGAGGCTTTAATGAGATTCTGCTAATTCCGTGTTGGTCTTTGGCGCTCGAGAGAGAGAGAGAGAGAGAGAGAGAGAGAGAGAGAGAGAGAGAGAGAGAGAGAGAGATGATAAAGGAAAGGAAAGGAAGAGAGGAGAGAAGAGAAAAGGAGACAGAGAAATGATGTAGAGAAAGAAGAAGAGAAGAAGAGAGAGAGAGAGAGAGAGAGAGAGAGAGAGAGAGAGAGAGAGAGAGAGAGAGAGAGAGAGAGAGAGAGAGAGAGATGATAAAGGAAAGGAAAGGAAGAGAGGAGAGAAGAGAAATGGAGACAGAGAAATGATGTAGAGAAAGAAGAAGAGAGAGAAAGAGAGAAAAGGAGGAAGAAAGGGAAGGAATAGAAAGGAATGGGTGATAAACGGAGATATGGAGGAAAAGGAAAAGAGAAAGAAGAAGATAGGAGAGAGAGAAAGAAAAAAAACACACACATCAAAGAAACAAATAAATGAAATAAAAAATAAACAAAAGATCAAGAAAAAAAAAAGAAGAAAGGAGGAGGAGGAGGAGGAGGAGGAGGAGGAGGAGGAGGAGGAGGATTAGACACACACAAATAAAAAGATAATTGGAGGTTGAAAAGAGAAATAAAAAACAAAGATAGCGAATAATATATAATGACTATGTATGTGTGTGTGTGTGTGTGTGTGTGTGTGTGTGTGTGTGTGTGTGTGTGTGTGTTTGGGTTCAGACAGCAACAGTATCAGTGAAGGAGGAGGAGGAGGAAGAGGAGGAAGACGGGTCAGAAGGAAGAGGACGAGGACTGGTCAATAAAGAGAAGAGGAGGAGGAGGAGGAGGAGGAGGAAGAGGAGGAGGAGGAGGGGAGGAGGAGAATATCGTGCTTGTTGTGTCCTTGAGGAGGTGGTACAGATGTCTTCCACCACCACCACCATCACCACCATCACCACCACCATCATCATCACCACCATCATCACCACCACCATCATCATCACCACCAAGAATAATTTTAATACCTTCAATAATAATAAGCAGAATAAAGAAGTAAATCATCACCAAGGTATTTTTATTATTATTATTATTATTATTATTATTATTATTATTATTATTATTATTATTATTATTATTATTATTATTGTCATTCTCTCTCATTATTACATTATGAAGCAATTAAACTCTCTCTCTCTCTCTCTCTCTCTCTCTCTCTCTCTCTCTCTCTCTCTCTCTCTCTTCCTATCCTTCTTTATTCCTTTTCCTCTTCCTCTTTCCCTCTTGATATTACAGATGGCGGTGGAGGGAAAAGGAGGAGGAGAAGAAGGAGAAGAAGGAGGATGAAGAAGAGGAGAAGGAAGAAGAGATTGAGGAGGAGAAGCAGAAATAACAGGAAGAGAAAACGCAAAAGAAGCAGAAGAAGAAGGAGGAGGAAGAAGGAGAGAGGAGGAAGAAGAGGAGGAAAAGCAGATAGAGCAGGAGGAGGAGGAGGAGGAGGTAAGGAGAAGAGGAGAAAGAGGAGGAAAAGGAACAGAAACAAAGGGAAGAAGCCGAGGAAAGAAGAGGAAGAGGAGAGAGGAGGAAGAGAGAGGAGGAGGGGAAGAAACAGAAGCAGAAAAAAGAAGAGGAAGAGGAGAGAGGAGGAAGAGAGAGGAGAGAGTCACAAGTTACCCAGCTCACCTATCACCTGGTCAGCTGTTCGTCCTTCCGTTAATCACTCTTGTCACGCTTCCCACGGACACACAGCTAAAGCCTTGTATCTTCCCCCCCCTCACCTCCCCCCTGCACCGCCTCCTCCAAGCCCTGTCACGCACTTTTTTCCCTCTCGTATCGTGCGCTGCGAGGCCTCGGGAAAGTCAACTCAGCTCCGGGGACAGACAGGTAAGGAAGGGGCTGATAGATAGACCGTCGACGCGCGCAGGTTAATGAGGGAAAGGTGAGCACGGCAGGACTTATACGGTGAGGAAAGGGAGGGAGAGGAAGGGAAAGGGTGTGGGAAAAGGGTGGGTGATGAAGATAGGGTGAGTATGTGTTTTTCCGACTCTCTCTCTCTCCCTTTTTTTTTTACCTTAAGGAGTTGATTGGGAAAGGTTGGAATAGGTGTGTTTGGGGGGGGAGAGGGAGCTATGTGTGTGTGTGTGTGTGTGTGTTCCTCCTACCTGTAATTAAACATATCTACTCCATTCCTCACCCGGACGCAGAGATATCAGGTGTGTTTCTCTCTTTAGTGTACGGAGAATCACAGGTATTTTTTCACACCTGTATATAAGCAATCAACGCCCGCTACCTCTACGTTACCAAGAACCCACATTCCTTCCCCACCCATTCCCCTACTTCAGTTCTCGGAAGCTCACCTACTCACTTTTTCCTCCCCCTCTTCCCCTCCCATTCCTTCTACCCCCTTCCCTTACCCTCCCCTCCATCTCCCCTCCCGTACCCCACTCACTCATTTTCCTCCCCCTTCCCCCTTCCCCTTCCTTTCCTTCTTCCCCCTTCCCTCCATCTCCCCTTCCGTACCCCTCTCTCATTTTCCTCCCCTTCCCCTATTCCTCTTTCTCTTCCCTTTTCCCTTCCTAACCCTCCTCCCCTTCCGTACCCCTCACTCACTTTCCTTCCCCTTCCCTCTTCCCCTTCCCGTTCCTTACCTTACCCTTCCCCCCTCCCCTTCCTTCCCCTTCTTACCTTCCCCTTCCCTCCCGTACCCCATTCACTCCTCTTTCCCCTCCTCACAATCCTCCTACATACCTTTCCCTCCCCACCATCTCCCCTTTCTTAACCCATTTACTCCTTCTTCCCTTCCCATCCCCTTTCCGTCCCCTTCCCTTCTCTCCCCCTTCCCTCTCCCTCCTTACCTTACTTCCCTATCTCTCCCTCCCTTTTCTCCTCCCTACCTTCCCCTCCCTATCCACTCCCTCCCCATTCCTCCACTTCCTATATTCTCAGAAACGATCACCCTCCACCTTGACAACCTCCCCCATTCCACTTCCCCTTCCTCCACCCCCCATCCCCACATACAAATAGAACCATTACCAATCCACATTCTTTGACTTCCACTGACTCACTCCACCTCTATACTCCACATAATAAGTCATTCTTCAACACACACACACACACACACACACATTTTATAGTCTCCTCTTCCACCTACCCACGCATACTCCACCCTCCCTTCCACCTTTCTATCTCTCTCTCTCTCTCTCTCTCTCTCTCTCTCTCTCTCTCTCTCTCTCTCTCTCTCTCTCTCTCTCTCTCTCTCTCTTCACAAATAAGGATTGAAAAGGCAAACAAGTAGACAAAATAATGATTAAAGTGTGTGTGTGTGTGTGTGTGTGTGTGTGTGTGTGTGTGTGTGTTTTATTATTTATATCGTTGTTGTTTTCGTTGTTATTTATTCACGCTGTTATTATCTTCTCCTTCTCGTTTTCTTTGCTTTTATTTGAGGGGTAATTAACGTATATTCTCTGCTAATTACTGACCTCCTCCTTCTCCTCCTCCTCCTTCTCCTTCTGCTTCCTCCTTCTCCTCCTCCTCCTCCTCCTCCTCCTTCTCTTTCTGCTTCTGCTTCCTCCTTCTCCTCCTCCTCCTCCTCCTCCTTCTACTTCTGCTTCTTCTTCCTCCTCTTCCTTCTCCGTGGAGTTCCTAAACGCATGGGACAATTTCTATGGACAAAATGAACTTTTCCACAGGGACGGATTGCACCTTTCTCCCATCGGGGCAGCCAGACTCGGAAGGCTCCTCAACGAAGCAGTGCGTGTCATCCGAGCAAAAAACGAGTCACGGCCACGACCCTCCACCCCGCCCGTGTAAATAGACGCCGTGCATCGCAACAAACCCGTAACCGTGATCCCGCAAGTACCACCACCTGTATTACCAAGCCTCTAGATAACTTAAAAATCCTTAGTTTCAATGCGCGTAGCCTAAGAAACAAATTTGATGAACTGAGATGTCTTGCTTTAACAGAAAATTTTGACATAATTGCTATAACCGAAACATTTATCGACACCACAAATATTGATTTAAGTTCCGAATACAACATAGATGGCTACAGACTCTTCAACAAAGATCGTGTAAACCGTAGAGGCGGTGGCGTCGCCCTTTATGTCAAAAGCTATTTGCAACCCACCGACAAAACACCGGGAAACAGTAACGTTGAACATTTGTGCGTGCGAGTAAACATTGCAAAAGTCAATTTAAATATATCTGTCACCTACAGACCTCCCGGGCAATCACTCGATGACGACCTTGAAATGTACAGCGTCTTAAGGCAGTCACTTAATAACAACGACTCACTGATATTAGGAGACTTTAACCTCCCCCATATCGACTGGGCGACACTGTCAGGTACAGAAGGCGAGTCACATAGAATGATCGAATTTCTAGAAGAAAATTATCTAAGCCAAATGGTTTCTGAGCCAACTCGACAAAATAATATACTCGACCTTGTTATAACGACCCAAGATAACCTAATCAGTAGTGTCACGGTAGGAGAACACCTCGGTTCTTGCGATCATAAATTAGTGCGCGTCGACATTAAAGCTCAATCATCAGTGACTGAAAATAAAGTAAAGGTGCCCAATTTCAAAAGAGCTAACTTCGTAGAAATCCGACAAAAACTAACAGAAATACAACTATCAGATGACGGCAACGTAGAGGAAGCCTGGCTAAGCCTTAAAATCACTTACTCACTCAGCAGAACACATTCGTCCCCTTGTGCGAGAAGCGAATTAACACTAATAAAGCCCACCGTGGTTTAATAGCGAAATTAAACAATCAGTCAATGAGAAAATTGTTTTACAGGTTAAAGAAAGAACAAAGCACGCCTGAGAACATTAGACTCTATAATGATGCCAGGCGACGAGTAAAAAGACTAGTAGGTCAGGCAAAGCGTAGATATGAAGAAAATATTGCAGCCAACTGTAAAATAACCCGAAATCTTTCTTCAGTTACATAAACAACAGAAAGGCGATCAAAAGTGGTATTGGACCTTTAACAAACAGCGACGGTGCACTAGTGACTGACAGCCAACACATTGCAAACCTCTTAAACAATTACTTTTCCTCGGTGTTTAATACTAATAGTCTTCCTCTCGCTACCGCCAACACCAGTACTATTGTAAATCTCGAGCATGCATTGCCTAATTTTGAAATAACAACCGATGAAGTCCTTAAAGCTCTCCATTCACTTAAAACAAATAAAAGTCCTGGACCTGACAAAGTATATCCAACTCTGCTGAAAGAAACGAAGAGCGAAATACTCTCCTCCCTCACAACCGTATTCAATATGTCCTTGCGACAAGGCATCGTCCCTTCAGATTGGAAAAAGGCTAACGTGACACCGATTTTCAAGAAAGGAGACAAAAAAGTACCAGGTAATTACAGGCCCATTAGTCTAACTTCGGTTGTAGGTAAGCTACTTGAGGGCATAATTAGAGACAAAATTGTGAGTTACCTTGAAAGCCACTCATTGATTGGGGACTCACAACATGGCTTCCGAAACAAAAGATCCTGCCTATCAAACCTATTAACCTTTTATAACGACCTCTTCACTGTTTATGACGTAACCAAATCACTGGACGTAGTCTATCTTGATTTCCAGAAAGCGTTTGATAAAGTCCCGCATAAAAAGTTACTTTACAAATTAAAGCAAATAGGTATTGACGGTCAAGTAAACCAATGGATCGCGAATTGGTTGAGCAACAGACAACAAAGAGTAGTGATTGACGGATTTAACTCAGAGTGGGCGCCTGTCACTAGTGGCGTCCCTCAGGGCTCGGTCCTTGGCCCAGTGCTCTTCATTATTTACATCAACGACGTGGATGTTGGACTCAATAACCGCATTAGTAAATTTGCAGACGACACAAAGATTGGTAACTCGGTTCTCACTGACGAAGACAGGCAAAGCCTCCAAGAGGATTTGCACAAAATTTCAGCTTGGTCGGATAGATGGGAGATGCCCTTTAACGTAGACAAGTGCCAGGTCCTTCAAGTTGGAACGAGGAATAAGAAGTTCGAATACGAAATGCGCGGCGTTAAACTCAAAAGCGTTCAATGCGTCAAAGACTTGGGGGTCAAAATCGCGTCAAACCTCAAATTCTCACAGCAATGCATCGATGCAGCAAATAAAGCGAACAGAATGTTGGGCTTTATTAAAAGAAACTTTGTATTCAAGAATAAAGATGTAATACCCGCTCTACAACAGTTTAGTCAGACCCCACTTGGAATATGCGGTACAGTTTTGGTCCCCCCACCATGCAAAGGATATTGCTAAATTAGAAGGTGTTCAGCGTCGGGCAACGAAAATGATCCCTTCCTTGCGCAACAAATCCTACGAAGAAAGGCTTTATATCCTTAACATGTTCTCTCTTGAGAAACGTCGCCTCCGAGGAAAACTGATCGAATGTTTTAAAATACTTAATGGTTTCACGAATGTAGACAGATCAACATTGTTTATGATCGATGACAGTCTGCGCACGAGGAACAATGGCGTAAAACTCAGATGTAGACAAGTAAATTCAGATTGCACCAAATTTTTCTTCACCAACGTTGTAGTGCGAGAATGGAATAAGCTTCCACCATCAGTGGTCCAGTGTAACACGATTGACTCCTTCAAAAATAAGCTCGACCGTCACTTCCTTCAACTTAATATCAACTAGAGTAGAAATGCAACGTTTTGGAGTCTTCTGATTAATGTAAAATCACTTAGGTTTAAGGACAGACCACCAAGTCTGGACCATGGGGTCTGTGTGGTCTGATTTTCTATGTAAATCTATGTAAATCCTTCTACTTCTGCTTCTGCTTCCTCCTTCTCCTCCTCCTCCTCCTCCTCCTTCTACTTCTGCTTCTTCTTCCTCCTCTTCCTTCTCCTTCTCCTTCTGCTTCTGCTTCCTCCTGCTCCTCCTCCTCCTCCTCCTCCTCCTTCTGCTTCTGCTCCTCCTCCTTCTCTTTTCTGCTTCGTTTCTCTTTTTTTCTCTCTCGTGTTTCTTCTTTCTTTTCCTTTTCATTCCCAACTTCTTTCATTCTGCTTTCTCTTCCTTCTCCTCTCTTTTTCCTTCCAATTCTCCTCCTCTTCCTCCTTCTTCTTCTTCTTCCTGTTTTTTGTATCTCTCTTTTTTTTTTTTGTTCCTCATTTTTGTTCCATTTTCCTTCATTCAATTTTCTCTTCCTCCTCCTCCTCTCTTCTTCCTTCCCATACTCCTCTTCCTCCTCCTCCTTCTCCTCCTTCTCTTTATTTTCTTCTTGTTCCTCATTTTCCTTCCATTTCCTTCACACTCTCTTTCATTCATTTTTTCTCTTCCTTCCGATACTACTACTACTACTACTACTACTACTACTACTACTACTACTACTACTACTACTACTACTACTACCACTACCACCACCGTCACGCTCACCGTCTCCACAGGTGTTCCCCGTCCACCCCGCGGGACAGGTACACTGGAAGCCCCCGTTCACCTCACGACAGGTTCCCCCGTTCTGGCAGGGTCCCGGGGCGCAGGGGTCCTCTACCACCTGGGGGAGGATAAAGGGAAGGAAGGGTAGAGTTAAATGGCTGCGCGTTGCCTCGGTGCTCATCTCCGGGTTTTTAATTTGTTCTAAGTGCAATTAATATTCCTTCTTTTCCTTCCATGTAACTTTGTCTATTAATCTATTTCTTTTCTTTCTTTTCCTCTTCATTCCTCTCTCTACATTTTCTTTCCTTTCCCCTCTCTTCCTCTTCTTCCTTCCTCTTTTTCTATCTTTCTTTATCTATCTACCTATCTATCTATCTCTTGTCTTCCTTTCCCCCCTGTCTACTTTTCCTCTTCATTCCTCTCTCTACACTTTCTTTCCTTTCCCCTCACTTCCTCTTCTTCCTCTTTATCTATCTATCTATCTATCTCTTGTCCTCCTTTCCCTCCTGTCTCTCTCCACTTTCCTCACCTTTCCCTAACCGTTTATCTTCTTCCTTCTCTTCTCTTCTCTTCTTTCCTCTCTCTACTCCTCGTGCGCTCTCCTCTTCTTTCTATCTTTAAATTTGACTTTACTAACTTAATCTAAGCTAACCTAACCTTCCTTTCCCTTTTCCTCCTTTCTTTCTCCGCTTCCTTTCCTTTCCCCTCACTCTTCTTTTTGTGCCCTTGTGCTGTCTCCTTTGCTGTTAAAAAATCTATCTATCTATCTATCTATCTATCTATCTATCTATCTATCTATCTATCTATCTGTCTATCTATCTATCTGTATCCATCTCTCTATCTGTCTATATATTTCTTGTCTTAGTTGTCCCCTCACTCTCTCCTCCTCCTCCTCCTCCTCCTCCTCCTCCTCCTTGTCCTCACCTCACAGTTTTCCCCGGAGAATCCCTCTGGACAGGTACACAGGTACTCATCAGGGGCCGTGTTCTCACAGGTGCCCCCGTTCACACAGGGGTAGCGGCCGCAGTAGTTCAGGTCTGGAGGGAGAGAGAGAGAGACGTGATCATTAGAAAGGAAAAAAAAGAGGAAATATTAAAGGGGGCGAGAGTGAAACGATTATTAGAAAAGGAAAAAAAGAGGAAATATTAAAGGGGGCGAGAGTTACATGATTTTTAAAAGGGAAAAAAAGAGGAAATGATAATGATAGAGAAATAAATAGAGGAAAAAAGTAAAAAAAGATAGAAAATAAAAGAAGAAAGAAGAGAAGATAGGGTAGTGATTGCAGTAGTTCAGGTCTGGAAAGGGATTGAGAGAAAGGAAGAAGAAGGAGGAAAAAATAATGATAGAGAAAAGAATAGAGAAAAATACGAGAAATAAGATAAAAAGATGATTGAAAAAAGAGAAGAAAGAGAATAAGATAGAAAAAAATAGATGAAATGAAGAAAAAAATGATTAAAAAGTACAGTTACGAGAAAGAGAGAAAAAAAGAAGAGGAAATAGAGAGAAAAAAACGGATAGGAAAATGATGGAGAAATTAAAGAAAAAAGAAAAAGAAAAAAAAAGAGAAAGAAAACGAAGATGACAAGTATTTTTATAGAAACCGTTCACGTAAAATTATTCTACTGAGGAAAAACAAAGAAAATATTGAAGTTGGGAAATTAAATCTATGAAAACTCGAATGATTATAATAAGAACTCTCTCTCTCTCTCTCTCTCTCTCTCTCTCTCTCTTTATCCCAATATACGCGCTGTTTCAATACCTTTTTTCCATTCCCTCCCTCTTCTTCCTCTCCTCTCCCTTCCCCTCCCTTCTCTCCCTTCTCCTCTTTCCCTCCCTAGCTATAATGTGCCCTTCCTCTTCCCTCCCTTCCTCTCCTTTCCTCCTCCTTTCCTCCTCCTTCTGTCCTTATTTCCAACCATGTTTCCTCTCTCTTCTTCCCCTTCTCCCCTTCTCTCTTCTTCCTCTCTCTTTCTCCCTTTCCCATCCTCTCTCCTTCTCTCCAATCTCCCTCTCACTTTCCCTCCTTTCTCTCCCTATGTCCATACTTCTAGGCATCTTTCTCTTCTCCCCCTCCCTCTCCTCCTCTCTCTCCCTTGTTCTCCCTCACTCCATACCTCCACCACTGCACCCTCCCTCCCTTCCCCTCTCTCCCTCTCTTTCTTTCCCTCCCTTTCTTTCCCTCCCCCACTCCATACCTCCACCAATTCCACCCTCCCTCCCTTCCTCTCTCTCCCTCCCTCCCTCCCTCCTTCCTTGCCCTTTTGTCCGTCCCCTCTCTTACCCTCCCCCCCTCTTTCACCCCACCATCCTCTTCTCTCCCCCCCTCTCCCTCCTTTGCGTGAATCATTTCATTACGCGACTCGCCACAAGGTTCGCAGCCCGATACGATTCTCGGCGTTATCTTCCGAAGCGATTAATTTGACTTTCATGAGTTGGTTTTTGGGCCCAGGCTCGGTAAGGCGCCGCGCGGGGCCCTCCTGGTGGTGACCTTTTGGCGGTGGGGGTGAGGGGGGGGTGGGGATTGGGGTGTGTGGTGGTTGGGGGTGTTTATCTGTATATCTGCTTTTGGCTTCATTTTCGTTTTCCTTTTCAGTAATGTTTT